>NC_048265.2:15454545-15757575 GCF_005286985.2 Setaria viridis
AGTACGGAACCTATCTAACTTCCGGAAGATTTTTTGAAGTTACCTTCTAATATTTATATTTAAGATTCGTGCGACGAATATCAAACCAAAACCCTAGCCTCCACTCCTCTCTCTTCCCCCGCGCGAGGCTCGCCGCCACCACGCTACCGCCACTGTCGGCCCCGCCGCGGCGGCTGGCTGGCGCGCCTCGCCAGCCCCCACGCGTGGGCTCGCCGGCCGCGGGAGCCAGAGAAGAAGGTTGCGGAAAAAAATGTTGAAACAATTTTTTTAAAAAAATGTTGGACCAATTTTTTTTAAAATGTTGGTTCAACTTTTTCAAGATTTTTTGAGAAATGTTAAGGTTCAACATTTTTTGAAAAATGTTGCTCAACATTTTTTGAAAAATATAGGTTCAACTTTTTCGAAAAATATTGGTCAATATTTTTTATCCGTTGAAAATGTCGAACGTGCCATCATCAATTGGGCCTCGATGATTTTGGAACAGAAATATGAACCTGGATTTTGCTGGGCTTTATAGTTCAATTGCTTAACCATCTTCCGGTAGACATGTAACAATATAAGATATGGCTATTTATGCGCCCTTACTTCCCAACAAAGAATGTTTCTTGCACCATAACGTTCAGGGTCAAGTAGGAATAGTATTCTAATAACAAACCTTTTAAAGAAATAGAAGAGCACTGGCCTGGACATTATTTTTGGGCCCGTGGGGCCGATGGACCCGATCACCCGAGAGCTCTCATAGCAACTTCAGCAAATCCTTTGAATACCCACCTACTCCAATTTTAGGGGGTAAGTCAAAAAACACACTCTAGCAGACCTTCTATTTGGCTCCTCATTATAGGAAGATTTTCAAATTTTCGGCTCCATCCTCCATTCCTAGGAGGGTTCACGAGAAGCCCTCTATCCATAAGAACTATCGCTAGAGAGTTGAAAATATTTTTGTGACCTTAAAAATAAAAAAATTAGAGAGAATCCATTTGATTTTACGGCTTTGATTTGGGAGGCATCGCTGGTTGCTCTCGGTGGGTGGGACGAAATATCTCCCACTAACTTTTCTAGAAAAAAAAATCTCCCACGCGACGACGAAATATCTATCTCCCACGCGACGGCGCCGCGGCGCCGAGCATGCTCTCCAACTCCCTGCATGGAGCACGAGCACCTCGGCCAGGACCATCATCCCTCTGCTGCGCTCGCGCGGATCCCCAGAAAATTTCCCTAAAACTGGAGGGACCCGCCGCGGAAAAGGCCATCTGCCCACCGTCCCCAGATCGCCGCGCTCCCCGCGGCCCTGCCGCCGCTTCTTGTGGGCTGTGGATTGCTGCCGGCGACGGGTACAACTGACGGGCGAAGCGAGCGAGCCGGCCTCCGCCCCTTGCCGCCGCGGCGAAATGTGTAGGGCACGAGGTTGCCTTCGACTGCCATGGCGCCTCTGCCCCCCTCTTCGTTCAGCTGCGACTCCTCATCAGGTGCGAAATGCGTTTTTCATTGGCCTGTGGATTGTGATGCTGTGCCCCCGTAAGATTGGACCTGATGCGGATTAGGACTTCTATTAGGCTCGGACAAACTGTTGGTTTAATCTCCTCGCAAAGCAAAGCATTTTCGAATCGTTGGTGACCTCAGGGTCAGTTTAATTTCGCGCTACTTGTAGGATTTGCAGCCACTATTGCTCCGGGATTGGTCATGTTATATTATATATATGCAATACAGTATTCCTTGCTACTTCCTCAAATATTAATATGACGCAAACAACATCCTTGAAAATGAATGGGGGAAAACCTATGTACTCTGGTATCTTAAGTGGAATTCTTCCCTTGTCAGCTGGATTTTATTTCCTTGTCTGTTCTGTACCATTTGTATGCTCCATTTGCCTTATCCATGAGCTGTGAACCGATGTGCTGATTTTCAGATACCATTTTGCTCGTGACAGTTCAAGCAGTTCACCTAGGAATGCAGAATCATGATGTTGTATTGCAAGAAGCTGCCATCTAAAATCAACAAGACCACTCCCTTTTCAGCTGAATCAATTTTGTTGAGCTTTGATGAGGGTGTGGGGCTCGTGTCATATTTGACCGTGGCTTGGTGACGGTGGTTAGTTTTTCTCTCAGTGTCACCAGCAAATTTTAGAGGCTGTAAGGTTTATTCACGTGCTTACATAATGAAAGAGAGGAGTGTTCTAATGGAACGATATGAAATTGGGAGATTGTTAGGACAAGGGACCTTTGTGAAGGTCAATCTTGCTACGGGTCAGACCGTTGCCATAAAAATGATCCATAAGGACAAGATTATGAAGACTGGTCTCATGGATCAGATAAAGAGGGAGATCTCGATAATGAGATTGGTTAGACATCCAAACATTCTGCAGCTCTTTGAGGTAATGGCTACAAAGAACAGGATTTATTTTGTTCTTGAGTATGCTAAAGGCGGTGAGCTTTTCAAAAAAATAGAAAAGGGAAAGCTTACCGAGGAGGCTGCAAGGAAGTATTTTCAACAGTTGATTAGTGCTGTGGACTCATTGTGACTTGAAGCCTGAGAACCTGCTACTGGATGAGAATGAAACCCTCAAGGTCTGTGATTTTGGTTTAAGTGCCTTAGCTGAGTCAAAGAGACAAGATGGAATGCTCCACACAGCATGTGGTACTCCGGCTTATGTTGCTCCTGAAGTGCTCAGCAGGAAAGGCTACAGTGGCGCAAAGGCAGATGTCTGGTCTTGTGGTGTGATTCTGTTTGTGCTTGTGGCTAGTTATCTCCCTTTCCATGATAGAAATCTCATAGAGATGTATAAGAAAATTTCAAAAGCTGAGTACAGATGCCCTCGTTATTTTTCCGCGGCACTGAAGGAGCTCCTTTATGGAATCCTTGATCCAGATCCTAATACTAGAATGCCCATCTCAATGATAAAGAGAAGTGCTTGGTACCGGAAGCCCGTTGGGTTGGCAGTGCTGAAAACTGAAATAGTCAACAAGATTTGTACAGAAGCTACCACCTCTGGCTTAACTGATGGCGTTCTGAGAGAAATCAAGGGTCATTGAGGCTGACGAACTTGAATGCATTCAACATCATTTCCCTCTCCACAGGATTTGATCTTTCCTGTATGTTTGATGAAAAATACAGCCAAAGGGAAGCACGGTTTACTTCCGAGCAGTCAGCAGGAGCTGTCTTTGGGAAGCTGAAGGAACTGGCCAGGCGTTTGAAGCTCAAAGTTACAAAGAAAGATGGAGTGTTGAAATTGGCCACAACCAAGGAAGGAAGAAACGGTATTCTTGAGCTGGATGCGGAGATATTTGAGATTGCTCCTTCTTTTGTATTGGTTGGGTTGAAGAAGACTAATGGTGACACATTGGAGTACCAGAAGCTGATGAAAGATGGCATTAGGCCATCACTCAAGGATATTGTGTGGACATGGCAAGGTGATCAGCAGCAGTCATGTATTCTTAGACATGCAGGGCAGCAGCAGCTGCAACTGCCCACCACTGCCGCCATTTCCACTACACCAGTAATACATCAGTAGTACAGAGTTGCAATTGCAAATGCCTTTCTCACCATCGCCGCCATGATCCTAAGAAAAGGCGATAGCCAAGTTTGCTACTGCATCTTGACATATTAATATGTTTTTCTAGATTGGTATTTAACTGTAAAAACTTGCATAGATTTGCACTGTTAGTGGAAATGCAGGCCCTACGGTTACCCTTTTTTTGTTTAACATTGTAAATCCTGCATGTACAGAAGTGTTGTCTTTTCAAATATGAATACTGTGAGAAAAAATGGTTAGACAGGGTAATAATATGGTTGATGCTTTTCATTTTTGTAAGACTCAGTGTTTGGTATTTTCATTGATGCCAGCCATTAACTTATTATGAGCAGGAAGACCCTCAAACTAATTCTAACTTTAGCCCATAAGCATCTCTAGTCGCTCACCGCTCATTACTCCATCCATGCTTGTAGTACAGCAAATTAGCAAAAAGGAAGCCGTACTGAAGATTTC
Organism: Setaria viridis; assembly: GCF_005286985.2. Lineage (NCBI taxonomy): Eukaryota > Viridiplantae > Streptophyta > Magnoliopsida > Poales > Poaceae > Setaria > Setaria viridis. The sequence goes on from NC_048265.2 coordinate 15,458,528, forward strand.
GTTGAATTTCAGCCGTTTCAAGCAAAATCATGTTTGATAGCAACCTAATTTCCTTTTACTGTAAATGGATTTCAGAATTTGCCAAACTATTTGATAAATTTCAGGATTCCCTATTTACCACTCATTGCTGACAATGCAATGCAATCTTACATTTCCAACCCAGTACAGAATCTGAACTAGTAGCTATTTTCTGCATCCAACAAACCAGAAGCAGCTCCATCCAGATGACTGCAAGTTGCAAGTTAACCCAAAAGACGACCAACCATGATCATGTACTAAATATTACTAGGTCAGATAAATGGTACATTACATTACATGAACTAAAAGTACCTAGGGAACCAATGATCATCTCAATCCTTGGTGATAAACATTAAGAAACAAATACTTCAACAAGTAGCTGGTTACAGATGCAGAGCATCAGCTGGATGCCTGGATCCAGACAATCTGGATAAGTTTTACACAACTAGGTCACAATGACACAGCTTGATCTGCAGGTTCACTGTTAAACAATCTTGGTGGTTATATGATCCGAACTATGCCATCTCGTATCATTATCCGGTTTGCATCTTGCATCCTCTGAAAGCACAAGGAAAATAAATTTTAATACAACCCAACACGCTTAGCCATTACATGACAATCCTTAAACAGAACAGGTTTTTTCATACCTCCAAGATGAATTCTACTTGACGTCTGGTGTAAGGTGCAGCTGACTCTTTATTAACTGTCTGCTCGATATCATTAATTGACATTTGATCTACATGGTTTGCCAACACATGTTGACCCAGAATTGCTTCAAATGCTTCAATTCTGCAGATCATGCAAAATCAAGGGAAGAAAAGGATCAGCCATAAACACACAAAAACAAAGCTAAGGAATCTGGTTTGAAGATTTTGTTATGTAGTAACCTCTCTGTAGGAACATCCTGATCATTTGATGCATTTCCTACATCGACATCCATTGGATCATTTCCAGAGCTGTGAAGAATAGATATCTTTTTAGATGAAGAATTAAACTTTTTATAGAAAGCTGAATGGATATAGAAGGTAAAAACTAAAAGGGAACAAAGGCACAGATGGGCACACCCGTAAATGAGCTACTTAGTTATTAAAAAACCGAGACAAATGAGCACTATATGGATAAAGCTAGTAAAATCACCTTCCATGCCCATCTGCAGTGCCATCATTTACACCTGTGTCATGATCAGCTTGCTGTTTCATCTCCATTTCTCTCTGTTCACGCTCTTCCATCTCAGTCAATTCCTTATGGTATATTGCAAAATTTAGAACTTGCAATGCAGCCTCAACATCAGATTTCAGAACCTGTAACACAAGACATGGTTGCCATAGTCAGATTTTAACAAGAACAAATCACTTAGCTATCCTTCTAAACAAAGAGAAAATCAATCCATCTGTAGAATGGACAAATCGCTCGACTTCTTGGTCAAGTTTCAGGAAAATTGTGAGCAAAGAAATAGGAACTGTGCTTTCTCAAGAGCATTGTTGATGTGGGTAGGCTTGGATAACATTGTATAAATAAACTACCTCATGTCTCAATTTCATCTTGGCATGAGCAGTAGACAGACGAATTATGGTTTCCAATGTCCTTGCCGTAATTGGAAGTGTACCACCACCAGACTGTAAAACACATGGGTGAGCAAGTGAGAACTATAAACATATAGCATTAACATGGCAGCAGGTAGACATGCTCGAATCAAACCTTTGCATTTGCACTACCATCCCTTAGCTCAGCATATGAAGTTGCAATATGATCAGATGCCTGCAATAGTAGAAGAATTTCAACAACATATCCGAAGCAAGAGCTTTCTTTTATGTAAGAAAAGTGATTCTTTCTTGAAGAATGGGTAATAAGTCAATGAATGCACTCTTGAAGATATGAAAAGGCAGCAGCCCCCACAAGGCCACATTATAATGGAAACTTTTGTACTCATGACACTTTTTTCACCCAAAGGTGAGGTACACATATGCACTGTCGTTATATGTACGGTTGTGAACTGAGATCCACATTGTCCATGAGAATGTTGTCTCATGACACACAAATCTCAACACATCCAATTGTGCACGCAGCAGACTCACCATGGGATGAGAAAAACATGTAATGTTAATGCCCATCCTTTCTACTTTCTAGAGCTCCATAACCAGGGTTGGAAATGTTACCTCATCAGTGAGCTTCGGTTGTATAAGGTTCTTTGCATAATGAATATATTTCTTCAGAAATTTGACAGTTAGCCTGTCCTGCTTGGCTTTCTTGCCTCTTCTTCTATCCTGACCATGGAGCATTCTATCATATTTAACAAAAATGCCTGCATTAGCATCACCATCATCTTCTTCAGTATATCCTTGTTTATCAAGGGACCTTGCTCCTGCAGTTTACAAGTTTGTTTTTTTGTTAAGCAAATGAAAAGAATTGAAGATCTGAGAAAAAAATCTATTGTGACTGTACAACAACGAAGTTACCTCCATCATCGGTGCAATATCTATGCATTCGCGCAACATGTTCCGAAATTTGCCGATCAATTTCAGGATCCATTTGATCAAGAACAATAAAAAGCAAATCAAAACGGGAGAGCAGTGAATCCGGAAGCCCAATGTTCTTTGTTGGCGTCAATGAGCGATCGTACTGTCATACAACCAGGAATTTTTGTCAGAAACAACAATCAAACAGGTGGAACATGCTTATGGAACAAGGGAAAGAAATGTTAAGAGCTTACGGTTCCATATATTGGATTTGCTGCAGCAATTACACTACATCTCGCATTCAGCGAGGCATGTATTCCTGCCTTTGCAATGGTTACAGTTTGCTGCTCCATAACTTCATGGATAGCAACTCGGTCTTGATCATTCATTTTATCAAACTCATCAATACAGACAACGCCACGATCAGCGAGAACCATGGCACCAGCCTCAAGCCTTCTTTCCCCTGAAATAGGAATTCAATCAATGCCTTTTACAGGAATCTGCACAGAAACACAGTAAGTAGAGTCGAAAGATTTACCTGTCTCTTGATCAGAAGTCACAGCAGCAGTCAAACCAACACCAGATGACCCCCTACCAGTTGTTGAGATAGCCAAAGGGGCAATGTTCATGACAGCTCTCAGGAGCTGGGACTTGGCAACTGAAGGATCTCCCACCATCATCATGTTTATATCTCTGCATGCCAAAGAAATATAGATATAAGCAAACAAATTGCACTCAGTGAAATGATATATCAGCAATGACCTGAAGTAACACTAACCCTCTCAAGTGAGTTCCATTTTTCAGATTCTTCTCAACACCACCGAGCATCAATAGTACTACTGCCTTCTTTATCCATAGATGACCATATATGGATGGGGCAAGTGAGTTTCCCAGCAAGTCAAAGGTGTCATTTCTCCTTGATATTTCTTTCATCCGCTTCAGATCTTCCCGAGTATAGACAGGTGCATTTGCCTCTTTGTTAAGAAGTGACACGTTATTCCCGATAAGGACAGTTCTACAGGCATATAGTAATACAAAACCACATCATACTTAAGAAACAGACAAAAATAAATAAATAAAACAATAGAAATAGGTAAATTGATGTCAGGTTTTGTGGGGGTAGCAGCTGAACTAACCTGAACACACCACTAACACTTCCCTTGCTTTTCCCTGGAAGAGCCTTGTATACACCAACAATTGAGACACGGTCACCTGGTTTGCAACAATCTACAAGATCATCTTCCACAATAACATCGACAGTTCTTGGGAGCTGTCCAGGTGCAGAATTTTCTGGCACTTCTTGCATAGACAATGTCTGGTGATCCTTGTATTCACACATTCCATACTCGGTGACCAATAAATTACCATTGTCATCCTAAGCATCCAAAATTTAGCAGCATTACAACAATAACAAATGGGGCTCATTGAATGGAATTGCAAGAGCAAATAGTAAGATCATACCCTTGTTGGATAAACAGAGCCAGTAGGCAAGCCTACAAAAGAAGAGATGTCCCTGTATTCCCGCGAGAGAAAGGCCCCGGTCACAGGGCAGAAGTGAACACTCTTAACAACTTTTGGCCTTACCAACGAGCCTGTTTTTCAGGAGAAAAAAATATTAGCACTCAGGTGTGTAAGTTCTTCACCAGAACTCTCTTGAATCTATACATGCTTATGTATTGGCAAATTGCTGGCACAAAGTAACATTTTGATAGAACGGAAGTTTGCATCAAATTAGTATGCCGTATATGCACAACATAAGTGATGACCTAACGCAAATCCAATGCTAAAGTTCAATTACAAAATCAAGGGTCTCAGATCATTCTGACATTACCATTCATGTTCAGCTTTTACTACTACAGAGCTAACAAGGACAATTCTTACCCATTTTGTTTTGTAGTTTTCCTATACCACAAATGTACTAATTGAATTAACACAGAACTTGTCTCCACAGCAAGAAGAATGCTAGAGTTGAGTTGGAACTTCAAGAGAACTTGACCACAATTTAGTGCCACAACAACGAAATGCACCCAACAAGCAGTTTGATTCGAACAAGAGCCATAACAACGGAAATGCAGTTGTTTTCTGAAAGGGAGAGGGAGCCATTACATTTGGTAACGATTCCCTCGACGCAGACCATGGTCCCGATGAAAGAGGACATGAGATCCCTGGGCGTGACCCTGTGGAAGCCGAACGGCCCCGAGAAGCCCACCATCACGCGCTCCCCTTCTTTCAAGAACTTGGGATCCAGATTCCTGGCCACCTCCGACACCGCGTCCGACGCCGGCTGCATGTACTCCCCGGGGCTCCGTATCACCCTATTCACACGCAAGGGGAGACCGCATCAACCAAGAACAAACCCGACAGGAGATCGGGAACAAACGAGCGGGCAGGAAAGGCAAGGCGGCGGCAGGCACCTGCGGGCGAGGTCGAGGTTGTGGTTGCGGAGATCGTCCATGCCGATGATGAGCCGGTGGCGCTTGTTCTGGACCATGTCGCGGACCGCCTGCATGTACACCCCCTTCCCGACCTGCGGAGGGAAGAGAGAACGTCAGCCGAGAACCCGGCGAACCGGCGGCGGCGGCGACCGCGCTAGGGACGGCGAGGGGGCTTACGTCTTGGTCGAGGAAGTCGAGGAAGGCGCGCTTGTGCGCCGCCATGGCCTCCTCGTTGACGTCCATGGCTGCCTGCCGCTTCGGAGACGGAGCGCGAGGCCGGAAGGGATGGAGGGAGCGAGAGGAGGGGGAACGGGGCGCGGGAATGGGGGCGGCGGCGTGGCGGGTGGGGTTTAGATTTGGGGGTAAAGCTGGGACGAAGGGGGCGCGTTTTGGCGGGAGTTTGCCCGCGGTGTGGCGGGAAGAGGTGGTTTTCGCGCGCTCCGGTACGCGGGCGGTGGACTCGTTGGCTCCCCTGGGTCGCGTGGTTAAACAAAAACGTAGAGAGGCCTGTTTCTATGGGCTTGGGCTATGACATGCGGGCCTGTTAGGGCGAGTACTGGTAACATTTGGCCCATTAATTTGTTCGGCCTGGTTGCGTTCGGCGCCGCAGCGGCTGCGGACAGCCCCGCACCGCATTCCCCTCGTTGTGCGGCGCCGGCGCCACGCCCTCCGCCGCCGCTTGTGTGTTTTACTTCTGATGGATGTTTGTCGACGAGGCGGCCTGTGGGTCCACCGCGCACGACGCCTCGCGATTCGCTTGCCCAGTGATGTGCTGTCACATCTATGCCGGGTGGCCAGGACCCTGGTGGAAGCAGAACGCCCGTCACCGGCACGGGAGAATCAGGATTCAGAAAGAGAAGCCGTGCAGAGAGGCAGAGAGCGCTGTCGCATGAGAGAGACTACGGCCTATCATTGCTTCAACGGTCGAGGGGCACCATCACGGTCGCAGCTGATCAGGTCCCCGGTCTCGCGGTGTAGGCTGCAGCGCAGCCAACGGCAGCAACCCTCCCAGGGGCCGCGGGCCACGCACACGCATGATCAAGGTCCACGGGAAGCCACAACGTCACCAACAGTCGACGTGCTGATCCTGTGGGAGCACGCTGCACGGCGGCAAATCTACGTGTAGTTCCAGGAATGTAATGTACATGTACTCTCCGGTCACACCATGAAACACTTTACATGTCTCCGGTCACACCATGAAACACTTTACATGTCTCTACCTGGCACTGACCCTCCAACATCAAAAGTTGTGGCCGGAACAGGGAGTAGCTGCTAAAAAATACCAACTTTGTTCGTAGATTCTAGCTAATTACACAGCTGGTGGCAATTATTCTGAGCTCTTAAATTATATAAACTACAAGTGTAGTACTACTGAGTACTGGGCCAACAAAACAAGCTAGCTGAAGCCGCCATGAGTGCAGGAGGCAGCCTGCCTCTTCCGATGCCTCTTCTTCGCAAGGAGCAGCGCGTACACAACGAAACCCATCTTCTTCCTCCTGGGCTGGAACTGCTTGCGAGAAGCGCCGTCCTGGTCTATCCTCAACGGGGAGAACACCTCGTACTTCTGGCTCAGGATCTGCCCGAGCGAGACCTTCTTCCTCGCGTTCGTGGTCTTTGCGACTTCAAGCTCGCGGTCCAGCTTCATGCTCAGGATCTGTCCGATGGACACCGTCTTCATGTTCTTCGGTCCGGTGGTCACCAGGCTCAGGCCGTTCACGTCGTATATCCCAGAGCCTGCTCGCCGGGGTGTCATTGCCGTGTTCTTGAATTTCATGGAATTGTTGTTGATCGGGCGCCAGTTCTGCATTATTTGATCTGACCGCAGTTTTCGGAGTGTCTCTTCAGCTGCTAGCTTTGCCTTGTTTGCAGATTCTTCCCTCTTCTGGGCTTCCTCTAGAGCCTTCCGGCTTGTTTCGACAGCCGCCATTGCCTCCTCTACTCTTTCCAGGAGTTCTAGCTTACACTGGTTTGCCTGATCTAGCTCTTGCATTGCTGCGTCAATTTTCTTCCTAGAGGTGCTGTCCGCTTCTTGTGCTTTGAGCACAAACATAGAGTGCTCCTCAGCAGAGAGTGTGACATCGGATGTAGTAGCGTTCAGGTCCTGCCCGTTGCTCAGGTTTTTCATCTCTGCTAGAGCAATAGCTTCTCCACGTTGCGAAGCTTCCTTCAATTTCTCAGCCATGATGATCCTGAACTGCAGGGTCTTCGTCTTAGAATTTGTGTGTTCGATCGCAGCTGTTAATTCACAAATCTCATTCTTCAAATCATCCGACACCTTCCTGTGTTTTGCTTTCTCTGAATTCAAGTGCTTCATCTGCAGCCAGATTTCAGAAGGCTCAAGGACAGGCTGTGGAGCTTTTACTGCTTGCAGCTGTGCAACGGTTTTGGTCAGGTCTGCTTCTAATGATGAAGCCTTCCCTAGGTTCAATTGTAACTTTTCACGGGTTTTTTCAAGTGAACCTTTTTCCTTCTCCATTTGGCTCTTTAACATGTTGACAGTATCCGTGTTAAGAAATGCTTTTGCCTGGTTAAGCTTGATCAATGTGGATAGTGGGGACTGTGTACCTTTTGTGCTCTGGATTGGTGGCTCAGTATGTCTCATGGATTTTTGTTCGATAGCAGGAAGTGGATGTACCTTCTCCATATCAGTATGACCTTCTGCAGAATTTGTGCTGTCAGTGGTTTCCTTCTCTATTTGTACTTTCAAGCCATCAATAACCTGCTTTGTTTCCTGTAGTTCTTTCAAGACCTTAAATGTTTCTTTTTCCTTAACAAAAAGTTCCATCTCCAGCTTCACTGTTTGTTCCTCAACTTTCATAAGTTCTTCCTCCTGAAAGAAATGGCGTCCGTGAACAGAGTAAGAATACAGATTTGTTTACAAAGAACAGAAAAATGCAGAGAGAGAGAACACTTTCTTTGAAGAAACATGTTCAAGAAACCTCCTTATATATTCTGAAGGATGTTGCAGTCAACAGCCAACCAAACAGCAAAGGGGCAAGACAATAAACTTGCAACAATGACAACCAGGAATTACAACCATCACTCCTCCGTTCCTCACCACGCAATTCATAAGAAAGCATACTTGGGAGAAAAAACATCAACAAAGCGCACACTGAAATACTTTGAAAACACGAAAAGAGGACTGTTCAATCGCATTCTGGTTCTCACATTACATCCAGAGAGACCAGCTAATAATGCATCAGTGCCCCTCCATGTCCTATCTAAGATTATTATCCTTGGATGCCTCATATGTTTGCCTAATGCCAAAATTTTGTCGGCATCACCTCCTGTACTCTGGTTTAAGCACTTCCACTCTAGTACCTGTATCAGATGATACATTAATACTTTAATAGTATTCTTTCCATACCTTTTGAAATAATGCCCAATAGTTTACTAGTTTTCTCTCCTCGACTCAGAGGTTAAAAGCATAACTTTCTCCAGGTTGTGACAAACCTGGACCCCAAGCAAATTAGCCATGTCTTGAGGGCAAGCTAATTTGGGGGAAGGCATTAATAAGAGCTGTATATGGCTTAAAAGTATATTGGACGAAACGAACCAGCTTTGTGTCTTGCAAACATGTCAATAAAAAAACACAGCCATCTTTTAAGTAGAGTTAAGAAAACAGTGATGTGTCACCATATAGTAGAACTTAAACACAAGCAGGTTATTCACGCTAGCCAAATTATTTCAACCGCAATGAACTCTAGCAATTCACCCTTGCTAGTCAGTTAACCCTTTACATACTGTTCTGCTCCACCCTATCTCATCTGTTCCAGGATACAGGTTGTGGACAGGCAAAGTGAGAGGCTGATAACAGCGGACTGCTCATAATTCATAACCCAACAGCATCAAGATGACAAGATCTAATAGTGGACTTTTATTCCTCGCCAATGCCGGGCCGAAGAGGCCATCAGCTTACTAGTAGCCAGTAGTAAATGCCATGATGCATTTGGTTCCTTCCCGCTCCAGATTGATACCAAGTCCCCACGATGTCACGTCACAATCGCCCACACACCATGACACCAACCAACTTCGCCGAAAGGGATGGGGTGGGCGTATGCATGCCCTCCCCACAAATTAAAAGCAAAAAAAAAAAAACACTAACATCAGCAGCCGGAACGACATCGGAGCATCGCGAATTGGAAAGAATCCCCCCTCGCGTCACAAATTGTTACTCCCTTCAAATCCGTAGTAGAGGTAGAGACACGGCCGATCTCAAATTAAATTGATGAAGAAATGGAAAAAAAAGGAGCAGTGGAGAAAGCAGTGCGGTAGCAACCGAGCACGCCGGCCGCCACCCTGCGGCTGCCGCTTTGGAAAGCGAAAGTCCACTGCGGCGCTTTGCATAAACTAACCGCTAGCAAAAAAGGTAGTATAAGGGAGCGGCGCGGTCCGAAGCCCGATCGACTGACCTCTGGGCGGAGCTGGACGGGCGGCGGCGCCTGCGGGTGCCGCCACTGGGAGACGGCGGCGGCCCCGCCGCCGAACAGGTCGAGGGCCTGGCGCACGGACTGGAACGGCGACGACGTGTCCACCTCCCCGCGCCCCGGCATTGCCGCCGCCGCCGCGGCGCCCAGGTTCGCCTCCTCGCCGCCCCCCGCTGGGACGCCAACGGCGACGGCGCGCCGCGCCGCCACCTCCGCCATGGCGGCCGTCCGGGGAGAGCGGTGCGCGGCTGCCCGTAGTATCGGGGGGAGCAGGGAGTGGTGCGGGGGCGGGCAGTGAGAGTGTCCTGGTGGGCGCCCGTGAGGCCTGCTGCGGGTTTTTGGGTCTCGGTTGTCCGTAGCGGCCGCGTGCAGGTGCGGGTGCTTCCGCTTTAGCGCGGCGTGGGAAGCCGTAAACAAAGTACTCGCCGTGCCGGCTTGATGTGGTGTGGCCGACTGGTGAGCCCTCTGGAGCGGGATGACGATGCGCGGCCGTGAAAAACCGAAAAATTTGGCTTCGGGGCTGAACTTTAGTCCGGTGACATCAGATGTTTAGACCTTAATTAGAATATTAAATATAATATAATTACAAAACTAATTACATAGATGGAGATTGATTCGTGAGACGAATCTATTAAGGGGGTGTTTGGATATCAGGGGCTAAACTTTAGCCCTGTCACATTGGATGTTCGGATGCTAATTAGGAGGATTAGACATGAGCTAATTACAAAACTAATAGCAGAACCCCTAGGCTAAATCGCGAGACGAATCTATTAAGCCTAATTAATCCATCATTAGCGAATGGTTACTGTAGCACCACATTATCAAATCATGGACTAATTAGGCTTAATAGATTCGTCTCGCGATTTAGCCTAGGGGTTGTGCAATTAGTTTTGTAATTAGCCTATGTTTAATACTCCTAATTAGTGTTCAATGTGACAGAGGCTGAAGTTTAGCCCCTGTCTCCCAAACACCCCCTAAGTCTAATTAGTCCATAATTTGACAATGTGGTGTTACAGCAACCATTTGCTAATGATGGATTAATTAGATTTAATAGATTCGTCTCGCGAATTAGCTTAGAGGTTCTGCAATTAGTTTTATAATTAGCTCATATTTAATCCTCCTAATTAGCTCGTCCGAATATATTACAATACTGAACTTTAACCCCCATGTATCAAACAGCCTCTAGCCGTCTCACCGTGCCCGCGGTCTGTGCCGGTGTCTGACGAGGTGGGTGGCGCGGCGGACTGGTCGGTGTCTCGTTGGGTTGGTTGGTGCCGGTCGTGGACGTACGTAGCCTGTAGCTGGGGGGCCTGGACTGGGGTTGATGGGCAGGCTGCTGATCCGTGTATCCCGCCGTGTCCGGATGGTAAAAATTGCGAGAGCTCCTCTACGGCCTAGATAAGGATCGATCTGCAGAGAGCCTGTGACCACGGTCTTAGAATTAAAGAAACCCCTGCAGGCGCCGGACTATACTCACATGCACATTGTCGAATGACATGCAGTTTTTGTTTCGGGTGTTTTGGATACTTGTTTCCTGGGCTTTGTCTAACGCTTCTTGTCAAGAAATCACATTCGTTTCCAGCACGAATATGAACTAGCATAACAAAAGGCTGATCACAGGGGGTCCACGAGCACTGTAGATTGTCTCTCAGCAGCGACAGCATTGCTGTACGATTGCTTCTTCCTCCTGTGTGACTCATCTCGTAAACCATGAAATGTTTTCCGAGCTCGGGCAAATCACGCACCCGGGCGAGCCATTCCGAATTCCAAAAGATTCATGGCACCCGCAGAGACAGGACGCTGCGCGACCCACGGTGCGTCTATTCCCCTCTGCAGTCTGCACGCGAGCTCCCGTGACCGCGACGTGTCCGCCTCGTCCAAAAGTGGCACTGAGCGGCGGGGCCAGGGCGCCCCCCAAATAAAGGCGTAGGACCCACCTGGCAGGCAGCGTCACATGATATGAGAGGAGGGATCAAAGGCCCCGGTTCTTGTTGGAATCTAGCGCGCGCGCGCCATGCATTGATGCGTGCATGACGGTGGCCGGATGCTGTTTGAGTGTTAACCTAGTGATTCCGGAATCACCATGCAAGTTACTTACTTTTGTAACAGTAATTTGAGCCTCGTGTCAGGTTCATTGATACTACCAGAAAATCTATCTTAAAAAATATAGTAGTATAGTACAGTAATTGTTTCGTGCAGAAAACAAAGAGAAAAAAAGCAGTATATCTGCGAATAAGAAACGGGTACAGTACATGCATGTAGCCTGGTCAGAGTTTGGGTAAAGTAATTCTACTGCCGACAGTGTCCCACAGCCTCTCTCTAGATATCCCCGAGCACATCCAAGGAACTCCACTGTTGCCTCGAAAATTGGTGGTGTTTGGATCCATCCTAAACTTTAGTTCCTATCACATTAAATATTTAGATACTAATTAGGACGACTATTTATAAAATCTATTGCACAGATAGAGGCTAAATGACGAGACGAATCTATTAAACTAATTAGTCCACAATGTGCTGCTACAGTAACCATGTGTTCATGATGGATTAATTAGACTTACTAGATTCGTCTTGCATTTAACCTCCATATGTGTAATTAGTTTTATAATTAACTTATATTTAATTCTTCTAACTAGTCTCTAAATATTCGATGTGACACGGATCTACCCCGTTCTTCCGGGACATTCCCATTCGCATATCACACTAGCTCCTGCCGGAAGACAGGGAATAGACATGATCTGCTTCTCTGACGACGCTGGTGACTCAGGCCGTCTGGCGCCCTGCTTGCCCGCGAGGCCGCGACCGACGCTTGAGCGTGACTACAGAACGAAGAGGCTTACCTTGGATCCGCCGTCATCACCTCTCTGTGTCGGTATTCTGCGTACAGTCGTGCCTGGTATCATGGCGATGCCCGATGCACGCAGAAGCCAGATCTGTTACGTGCTGCTGGATGCACGGGCGGGCAATCATAAATGCCGGTACGAGAGCTTACTCATGCTGTCCCTGTTCTTTTGTACTCACGCTCTTGTGTTTCTTTTGTACTCACGCTCTTGTGTTGGCATATGAAAGGCGTTTCCTGAGACTAATTCCGTCACGAGGATGGGTTGGGTGGGATGGGCAGTCGCGCAGCTCGCGCGCGGGGTCACGGATTTTTTTTATTTTATATTTTTGCTATTACGAATTTGAAGGAATAAATATATTTTTTCTATTACGAATTTGGAGGAATAAATAGTCGATCCAGAAATTTGTAGAAATGGATCCTTACCGTTGGATCAAATGGCTACCGCCGGTTGATAAGAGAAGTTACCGCCGGATGAAACGGCGGCAGCTGTCCGCGTGCGCCACGTCAGCAGTAGAATCAGCTTACCGCCGTCTGATTTGGCAGGCAGCACACGGTTTGCTGGCGCGAGTGGGGCCACGGAGCTACCGCCGGATAGGATGGCGGTATCCGATTTCCGCCGGATCAGGCGGCGGTAATAGGGCGCCGCTGATTCAAATGGCGGGAGCAGGATGTTATCGTCGCCTGATTTGGCGGTAGCTGGCCTGCCCTTTAAAACGAGCGGAGCGGCCGGGGCCGAGCGTGCGCTGCTCATTCGGACGCAAGAACCAGAGAGAAAGGGAGGGAGGAGAGGAACCGGGAGAGAAGAGGAAGAAAGGGAGGGAGGAGAAGAGAAAGAAAGGGAGGAAGGAGAGGAGAGGAGGGGAGAAGAGAGGGAGGGGAGTAGGTTGGAGATCGAAGCTCGGATCTTCACTTCGCTTGAAGTAATTTTTGAAATCTTCCAGTTTAGCTTAACTCGTAGTTGGTAGATGTAGTAGTTGATATGCTATATAAATGGTGTAGTGTTAAGTATTAAATGAAATGTAGGTGTTCATACGAGACATAGAAAAATATAGGTTTGTCGGTATAGTAGATTTAGCTTAGTTATTTTGGTTATAGTAAAATTAGTTTGTTGATCTATTTAGATAAATTTAAGATGAATATTATTGGCAATGCACGAGTTATATTTTATATAGTTATTCAGAATGTAGTTGTTTTTGGGGTTAGTTGAAATTATTACATTTAGAAATTTTTGTTCATGTCGTGCATATCTTGATATAGTTTTTCGGAACATAAGTGTGATTAGGGTTAGTTAAATTTAGTAATATTTAGTAATGATCTTTGTTCATTTTGTGCATATTGACAGGGTAAAGTAAAATTAATTTGTTGATATATTTAGATAACTCTAAAATTGTTATTATTGACAATACACGAGTTAGATCTTTGTATAGTTGTTGAAATGTAGGTATTGTTGGAGTTAGTTAAATTAAAAACATGTAGTAATAATATCCGTTCATGTCGTGTATAATGACAGGCATATCGAAAAGTTTCTTTTTCCAAGTGTTCTATGATCCGGGGGAGGTTAGATATGGTTCAAAAGAGGTAGTTTGTCTGAATTTTAGTTGTTATGCAAACAATTACCAAGAGCAAGAGAGGACTTGGGCATCAATATGCAACTGGCTATTTAAAGCTTTCAATCTTGATAGAGATCAAGTTGAGCTGTCTGTTAGGGCTGTAGTGAGGTTTCGAAACGACATAATGTTTTGGGAGTTGATGCCGCTTGAAGAAACCCATAACTAGAGGGCCTATGAAAATGCTTGTACTCAGTGCGGTTTACCGCTGATATTGTTTATTGAAGTGTTGCAGAAGATTGGGTCTAGCAGTCATTTGCAAGAAGAAGTTAGAGGTGGGGAAGTTAGAGGCGAGGAAGGTATGGAGATTACCGATGCGCAAACTGAATAAGATAATGAAGATGGGGTAGAAGAAGGAGATGTAGAGGATGAAGAGGCACCCTGTGAGCTAAATGGCGAGGCTGATGAGGGGGAAGACATCCCTGGATTAGTTGAGCAGGTAGAGAGGGAAGGAGAAGAGGAGCTTCGTGCCATGGATGATGACTCGTCGGATGAGGATGATGCTAATCCTGTCCCACGGAACTAGTCAAGTTATGACCATTCCAACCTAACGTCAATGAAGGGGAAAATATCCCTTGGGAGTATAGGGAGAATGATGTTTGTGTTGGTACTTTGTACACTAGTGAGGATGAGGTGAAGGCAGCTGTGAAGTGATGGTCGACTTTATCTTTGCAACGACAGTTCAGGGTGGTGAAGAGCAACCCGACAGTGTATGATGTGTGTTGTGTCAAAAGCAATTGCCCGTTTAGGGTGTACGCATACAATGGGAACTGTAAGGATTACTGAGAGGTAACTAGAGTGGTGGAGCACCAATGCTTGCTAGATGAATTACAAGCACAACACCGCAACCTCACTGTTGATTTTGTTGCTCAATACATGTATCCTCAAATAGTGGAGAATCCTAGCTATGAGCCCAAGTCGATTATTTGTGCCATAGAGGAGAAGTTCAAGTACAAGATCAGCTACCACAAAGCTTACTGAGCCAAGCAAAAGGTGTTAGAGATGAAGTGGGGTACATACGAAGCATCGTATGATAACCTCCCTTCCCTGCTGCACACCATATGCCAGAGAAATCCTGAAAGCTACTACGACTTGAAAGCCTATCCCTGTGCTCAGATTCCAAGCAAACAGGTTCTGCGGCGGTCATTCTTGGCCTTGGGTCCTTGCATTGAGTCTTTTTAGCAATATCGCCCAGTCATTTGCATTGATGACACGTTTTTGACTGGAAGGTATAAAGGCACAATCTTGACAGTTATTGGGTCCGACGGTAACAACCAGGTGTTGCCGCTGGCAATCGCCTTTGTGGAGAAAGAGTCTGGAGATAGTTGGTATTGGTTCCTGGAGAGGGTTAAGCAGATGATTGTCAAGGACATGGAGGGCGCTTGTATAATTCATGATTGGCATAAAGGCATTCTACAAGCAATCTAAGACCTACAAAATGGCAGTGTGGAACGTCGCAGGACGACGTAGTAGTCGGACTTGAAGAGTAGGTGGTGCATGAGGCATATGGGGCAAACTTTCATAGCCAATTCAAAAACAAGACCTTTATGAAAATGTTTAAACAACTATGTACCTAGAATCAGGAGAGGAAATTCAATCTACTTTGGAAGAAACTTGATGAGCTTACAAAGAAACAATCCGAAGAGCTAGCTAAGATGCCGGTAAATAGCGAGGCCGACCACCCTGTGTCTCTAGAGGACGTCGGATTGGATGGTCCAAATGTCAGGCAAAGACGGGGTAGTTCCATTAAGACATTCTCACAGTGGATTGAGCATGAGTCGAAGGAAAAGTGGGCATTACTGTATGTCGAGGCAGGTGCTAGGTGGGGTATAATGACTACAAACCTAGCTGAGGTGTACAGTTGGGTCCTGCGTGGTGTTAGGGGACTGCCCCTAGTTGGTATCGTGGAATTCTTTTTATACCACACCATGAAGTACTTCAGGGAACGGCACGCGGTGGCCAATAACTCAATGATAGATAGTAACAAAATTTATGGATACAAGATGACAGAGTACATGGAGCAGGTGATTAAAAAGGCTCGTAAGCATCATGTTACTAAAGTAGGTGCCGTTGAACGGTTGTATGAGGTTGTTTGCATGGACAAAGGTCGATTACGAGGGAGGCGCGAGAAGCACACACAGGAGTGCATCCCTAGCAATGAAGGATGTGTTTGCTCATGCCAGAAGCTAAGACTGCTTCACAGGCCTTGCACCCATGTCATTGTTGCATGCCTTGAGGTAGGAAGACTTCAACCTCGTCGGTTCATACCACATTACTTCCTAAAGGAAATTATATGGGCCACTTGGAGGAACGAGGTTTATGGATATCGTTGACTTGGAAACTTCATAAATAATCCTGGTAATGCAGTCTGTTACATTCCTGACCCTGATCCAGAAATATTCCAAGGGGTTGGGCGACGCAAGAGCAGACGCATCCGGAACGACATGGATCAATCTGAAACTGGTCTTGATGTCCGCCTTTGCTCGTAGTGCCATGAAACAGGTCACATGTACAAGAACTACCTTGTAATGACATATGGAGGTGGGAGTAACCAAGCTGGACCATCAACAGGTGACGCAAATGCTCCAGCACATGGTCGGGGTCGTCATGCATGTAGAAACAATGACGGGCTTCTGTGATTAATGTATGCAACAGTAGTAATGTGTGTTGTATATTTATGAACTCCTACGTTTCATCAACGTAGTCATATGTAATGTAATTCATCATGTTTGTTCTATGTCGAGAGACTCTTATAATTCTTAGATTGTGGAATGAAATCTAAGTTGTAATAGTAAGACATTTTAATAATTCTATATCCTGTAATATTTCATTTATGTTGTATTTCAATTATCTCATGTCTTGTAAATTGTATTTCATTTATGTAGTATTTCAAATAACTGATATGTGTTGTAAATTTTATTATTTCATCTCCATGTCAGCCGTATATATTTCATTCGTCATGTACTAATATTATGCGTGTTGTAGGTATGGTGGAGAAGCCTGGAGAGAGGTATGAGACCCCTGAGTTGCTCGACCCTTGCGTGGATACCGTCACAGGTCGTTCATGTCAGCTGTACGGGGTGCTAACCTCGGCATGCTTCGCGCATGTGTCTTGCTGACGTGCTGATCGGCACTCGGTGGATTTTGAGGTACATTTTACTTAGTTTACTCAATTTCAAGGCCTAAAATATTGTGTTCTTTTAAATAATAAATGCTATCCATGGTACAGGTTACACGCTGCGGGGCTCCTCCCGCTAACGAGGTTAGTTGAGGGAGACATGATGGACGCAGGAGTGAAGCGCGAGGATAGGGCGACACGTTTCCACTTCGACATGTCACTCCTAGCAGCTCTTCTTTACCGTTGGCGGCCAGAGACTCACATGTTCCACCTCATAGTGGGTGAGATGGCCTCGACACTTCAGGACGTGTCGCTCCTGCTTGGACTTCCTTGTGCGAGATGGCCTCGACACTTCAGGACATGTCTCTCCTGCTTGGACTTCCTTGTGCCGGCAGGGCCGTTGGCACAGAGGACGTGCCAGTTAGCTGTCGTGAGGAGCTTCTGGACCTGTTTGCCCATATTCTGCGGAATGATCGAGCCGACCCGTACCGCACCTTCAGCTGCACACACGAACCCACGAAGGAGTGGCTCATGTAGTTCAGTGTGAGTACTTATTTACCTATCTTTTCATTTCATTATCGCTACGGTTTGTGAATGTGTGAAGTAACTTGTATGGTTGTGCAGGCCGATTACATGAGAGTTGACGCCGCTGACGCCATAGTTGCGAGGCACTTGGAGGCGTACTTATTGTGGCTCTTTGGGTGGATCATGTTTTGCACGTCCCAGGGGAACTTGGTGCCTAAGCACCTCCTTCCTTATGCGAGAGCTATAGAGGAGGCCCTGCTTGACGAGGTTCCACAGTACAGCTGGGGTTCGGCTATATTGGCGGCGACCTATAGGGGGCTTTGCACGGGCTGCTGTAAGGTAAACTCGATGGAGCCCATCTTTGTTGGTTGCCCATTGCTTCTTCAGTTTTGGTCGTACGAGCGCTTCCCGATAGGTCGGCCACTCATTAACGTAGCACCCTACCCAAAATTTCCTTTCGTCCACAATGACGTCAATAGACCCATGAGATGGGGTCGATGTGGTGCTTGAGAAAGGTACAATACTAAACCTACAATTACATTTCATACTCAATTCATATGTTGCATGCATTCACATTTCGAGTACTGAACCTGTTTGTGAAATTCTTTTTCTGTAGGGATCGTGGGTTGGAGTTCAGACAAAGAAATCATACCCAAACTTTGTCGGGTAGTTCAACTCTTGTCGACACTGATGTCAGGTGGACAGCTTGCACCGCAGCGGACATCCACGCTCGTGCCCCACACAAGCTGTATTCGTTGTGCCTGCGAGACTGGGAGTATTGGATGATGAAGAAGCCACTGGTGTACAACATCCATGTCGAGGAGTACGCGGTACACCGTGTGATGAGGCAGTTCCACCGGTACCAGGACTCCCCACTTCCAGTGTGTCACATCGTCTCGGCCAACGTTCACAAGTAAGCCCCATCTAATCATTTTCCGTCTAATAAAGATTTTGCGTTAGTCTAACCCATTGCACAATGGATATGTTAGGTGGACATGTCAGGGTGATGCTGGGCTAGCGACGTAGTGGGGTGCGAGGCTGGTTCCGTATGTGGAGATGTGGGCGGATGCTTTGGAGGATTTAGTGCAGGAGGACCATCCATACTCCGACAACGCTTTTGCAGTGTACATGTAGTGCTACTTCCCGAGCACATGGACACGCGTCATGTATGTTCCCAGGCAGGCACCGACGGAGACCGCACCACTGACGCAGACGTACCCATGTTCTAGGGACGTGAACTTCGACATCGTGGTGCACTTCTGCATCATTTGCTACTCAAATTGCTTTGGCTTATGCTACACTTTGTATGGAATATGGTGTGACTAACTTGAATTATGTAATTGGCATTAGTACGACGGTATTGCAGTGGTGCACGTGACGGCGAGGATCGGCGTGGAGCAATGCTGGCACATGAGCCCGCACGAGCACGAGTCGACGTACAAGAGGATCAAGGCCCTCTGTACGAGGTTCCTGCGGGCCGTTAGCTACCGTGGTGGTGACGCCGACGTTCTACTTCCACCACGAGCTTCCTACCCCACGTCATTTTCAGCACCACCTACACAGCACCCCGGTTCATCTTCAGCACCACCTACGCATCACCCCGGTTCGTCTTCTACTGCACCCACACGTCTGGCGTACCAAGCAGCGTCTTGTGCACCACAGGCACATGCAGCCCCCTAGGGCGTGGACTCCTCCACGTGCACCGTCTTTGGCAGCTGCTGCAGCAGGTCCTTTCACTTATGCGTCGGGTCTGCAGTATTTGACCCCCACAAGTATGTGTTCATTACTTTCTCATTTTGTATTCACCAATTGTTCTCTAATTGGTCGTACTAACTTATAATTTCATGACACAGTTCCACGGCAGTTTAGAGGATTTAGTGCAGCAGGACCGTCTTCACGTGGACTCCGTGTGGACGACTTAGGTGCGTCATCAATACATTGATTCTATTCCATTATAAATAAGGATGGAAATTGACAATAACACTTCCTGGTTTGATAACAGCATACACAGGTCGTGGAGGGACCAATGACGAGTCCGTAGAGGATGAGATCCAGAGGACGAGTTCCACATGGGTGGACTCCTTTTTCAGCTACGACACTGAGGAGATAGGTTCTTCGCAGTTGGGTGACGCGCTAGTGCCACCAACACAGGGCTACACGCAAGAGTTCGTGGCACCAACTGCAGACACACCAGGACATCCGGCTCGCAAGGTTGTCCCTCTGGAGCCCTTTAGGTACGACCAGCTACAGACTAGAGCAGCGCAGCGGTCCGCGAGACGTGGTCCTGGTGCTGTGCATCACAAGCGAGGACACATTTAGTCCATAGGGCCTCCTTTATCTTTTGTAGGCCGGTGCAGGCTATGATGTGTAGGATGCCCTAGACTGTGATGTGTGCTCCTTTGCTGACTATATTATGTAGGCCAGTGCAGAGACTTTGATAGGTAGGCTGGTGCAGACTATGATGTCCATGCATGTCCTTTTCCTTTTGCCATGATGGACATGGTTCATAGATCATGTCGCTAGCGTTCTATATATCAGACTTTAGGCAACGTTCAAACGCACTACTACCACTTTCCAACCCGAATGCCACGCTTGTAGTGAGGTTGCGTCTCCGTCTAAGAAATATCGTCGTGGAGGGATGAGCAAAATGGGATTCCACCATGGAATGAGCACCTCAAATGCCACTGCGTCTTCCGTGCGTGGTTGCAAGTATGGGAGGATCGAGTACCTAAGGGGAAGAAGGGGTGTAGATACTTCAAGTGTCCCGACATTGATGACGATTTCAAGGTTAGTCCGTTCATAAACATTTTAAATATGTTTTCTACATACCGGTACCTAGAACTAATCATGAATGAACATGCAGGCTTGCACATTTATGGGATGGATCGACACGAGGCCTTTAGGGGAGGTAGGCATAATCCCAGTGGTCCTACAGACTAAAGCCCAATACTAGGGTAGGCTGGAAGCGGCTCGAGACGCGGCACGTCTTGCTCGGCTCGAGCAAGAGCGATGCATCCGGCAACAACAGATCTGTTTGAAGGGCAAGGAGGATGAATTGCAGAGGCAGCGCAACCTGTTAGGTGATTGAGAGGCAGCACTGAAATGGTAGGAGGAAGAATTCGATGCTCGTCAGGTGCAACTCCTCCAGGATGACGAACGACAGAAGAAGATGAAGAACTAGGAGGTAGAATGTTCCTCTAAAACAGCAAGGAAGGGGAAACTTCCCCAGTTCACCCAGTAGAACATTAGTTGTGATCCACCAATTTACATTACCAAAAGCATTTTATCCTAGGGAAGATGCTCTTTAGATTTGTCATGTTGGGCGCCTCAGATGCCATTGTACTATTGTTTGTACTGTGATAACATTTTGTCTCCATGCTTCAAGTTCTTAGATTCCACACTATTCCCATTATACTGCTCTGCTGTCAGTACAATACATAAATAGTGCTAATCCACTATTGATGTGAACCGTCACTGAAAAGCCTACTCTATAGACTGCAAGGACCCTAAACGTGAGCCTTCTCAGGCAGATGGGACTCGACACTGAGCCCTACGCCCCTGCACCTACAAAGCCTATATCAAACCTTTTTCAGGATGATTGAACATGATGGGGTACTGAACACATGGGGGCATAGTGCATCTCCATCTCAACACTCCTTATATTGGACCTCCCTCTCCTGTATCTTCCACACCACTAAGTAGGAGGAAGAACAATGGCATCCGCAAGAGGGAGAGGTTGTGGGAGGAGGGGAAGAGGAGGGGATGCTCCTATTCCCACCATCACTTGGCTAGGTTCTTTTAGCCCAACCGAGTATGAGGCACCCCTTGACGACTTCACTCTGTATGACAGGGCTAACTATGCCCCTCCAAATTGCCTTAGGCCTTGTGACGACCGCCATGATGCATGGCCAATGTGTCACCATGGCGTGGCTTGTGTCATGCAGCTGTTTGATGGCTACGGTGATGGAAGCTGGCGTTTCTTTCGATGCCCGTATGGCTTGGTGAGTCAAGTTATTACTTCCTTACTCTTGCGAAACTTTTCATGCTATAAACTAACATCACGTTCAGTCTTATCTCGATGAAAGAAATTGCCGCTATGCGAAGTTGGTCGATCCTCCACTTCCTAAGCCAAACCCAAGAGTACATCCACTACCTCAAGTGCAAGATCTTTGACCTCGAGCGTAAGGTTGAGGATCCTCAATCCAAAGTTGATGCAAATCCTTGGACGGTTAACATTGCAGGTGACTTGATTCGTACCGATCTACGATGCAAGTGCCTCTACCACCGCAACAAGGATCGCCCCCGTCTCCACCATCCTCCGAGGGTGCTGGCTACTATGAAGCTGGGCCCTCCCATGATGAGGACATTACCTTGCTGGACACACACGAGTCATGGTCTTCCCCAAGTCACAAGTCGTTACCAACTTGGTTGTCGCGTTCGGTTCGGATTTAGCTGACACCCCTGCACAGTTTTAGCCATAACTCCCTGATACGACATCAAAATGAGGCATTCTTTGATGCGTTGGAAAGGGGATGATGATGCCATTCTTTTGGTTCTAGTCCTAGATCCAGAAGATTCGTGGATCATTGTGTGTGATCATGACAAGCATCTGTTTGGGCCAACTTGGCCTTGTATCGTGTCTGGCCTTAAGCCCATGTTGTGGGCGCCTTCCCCCTAGTCGCTCCCAACCCTAGGATGCCCCTTTGGGGATAAAACTCAGTAGCCACCACCTTTAGAACTTGGGTTTTGTTTTGTTCAAGTTTTCCCTCGAGAAATTGAGTTGATTCATTGTAACTGTGGTGACAAATCCGTTTATAGTGATCCAAAGCCCCTGTTCTTGTTCTCCTCGCCTGTGATGATTAGTCCGTTTGAATCGAGATCTTGAACCCCATATTGATCGTTGCTTCATCCATATTTGCAATTTCAGATTGCCTGTTTTATCGTTCTCTTGCTTGTGTTCTTCAATTCTCTTGTAGGGGAAGCATTTTTGGCGAGGTCAATCAAGTTGTGCTTGGTTGATAACCAACGGAGCAGTGGTGTAGTGGTTGCAGGGTTCGAATCATGTTTGATTTGAAGCCGGATCGTCAACGTCGAGTCTCCAAAAAATCGAGTGTATCTATACCCATCGGAAGATCGGGCCAGGGCTACATCATCCTAGCTCTCGCAAAGTGTAACGCCCGCAGAAATCACTAATTAAATTCACCCGGTAAAAACTGTCTTTAAAACCTTTTTACCGCTGAGCTCCCGAAAATCGGAAACCTCCTCGGCGATTTCGCCGTCCCGGTACCCATGCTGACCCCCACCTATCTTTTTATCTGTACCCCTGAATCTCGCCGCGTGCCGTTGTCAGACGCCGTGCGCGTGCCCCGACCGCGTGCCGCGAGTGCCGCCGGTCTCTCCCTTTTCTTTCTCTTTTTCCTCCCCTTTTTCCGTTTTCTTTTTCCTTCTTCTTTCTTCCTCCTTCTCCTTTCTTCTTCCTCCCTCCTTCTCTCTCTTCCTCCTTCTTCTTCCTGGCACCCGGACCGTCCCCAGCTCCTTAACTCACCCCGACGCCACCCCCTACTGGCGCCACTCCGCTCGGCCGCCGCACGCTAGGGGGAGGGGCCCGCCGCCCACGCCGCCGCCCCCTCGGGCCGTGCGCCCGACCCGGCCCCGGGCCGCCTGCGCCGCCGCCCCGGCGACCGGCCGCCCCAGCCCCGCGCGCCACCATCCCACGCCACGCCTCCGGCCCCTACCTCCCCGCCCCGGCACGCCACCGTGCCGTGCCGGCAAGCTGCCGCCGCCGGCCCCAAGCGGCACGAAACCGCGCCATACCGCCGGCGCCCCTTGGCCGGACCCCCACCCACCGCCGGGCTATAAAAGGCCACCCCGCCGGACTCCAACCGCCGCACCCCATCGCCCAGCTCGCCACCACCGCCGGAATCGCCGCCCGTGCCCCGCCGCAAGCCGCCGCCGCCGCCGCAAGCCGCCGGCTCCTCTCCGCCCGAAGGCCGACGCCACCCGGCCACTCCTCTCCATTTCCCCCCAAGGTGAGGGGCAAAACCGGGCCCCCTCCTCTTCCTCCACCGCCCGCCGCCCCCGGCTCGCCGCCGGCGACGCCCGGCCGGCCGGCCGCCGGCCCACTCTCTCTCTCCCTCTCTCTCTCCAAGTTCCTGGAGAAGAAGGAGAAGATTACCTTTGGTTTTAGATCCGACCCCCAAGTTTCCCCAAATTACACATAAGCCCCTCCACTTCCGAAAGAAATTATAAATAGGTCCCTGGTTACTGTAAATCAGCCCTTAAGCCTCCGTTTAAGCCCTTAATCCATGTTTAACCCGTCATTTCATGCGCCAAAATTTCTCCAATTAACCCCAAACTTTACCACGTCATCCTCCAGAATACTTTCGCCGACCCATATCCAAATTTCCCAAAAATAATCCCTCTATCTATTTTCTGTTCGCGTTTCCTGTTCGGAGCTCACGGTTAGAAATCGTTTTCTCTTTTATTTATTTGTGTGCCTGTTTGTGTGTGCCGTAGATCGCGGATTGCCCGAGGAGGAGCCCGAGGAGGAGTTTGACCGCGAGCCCGAGCCCAAGGACCAGTACCGCGAGCCGGAACTCCCGGAAGGCTTTGAAGACGGCAAGTCCAATCTCACCCTTTGATGCATATTTAATACCGAGTTTTTCAAACACAACCTATTGGCCTGTTTTACAAAATGCATATGATTTTATCGCAAGACATGGTTGGATAGCCACCCCTTGATTGTTATGAACATTCCTTGGTGTCCTATGCTTATCTCTAAATACGACTCGCTCTGTTTAGATGATAACCACTGCTAGAACGCTTAGGAATTTGTTACTCGACTGCAATCATTATTACAAAAGGTGTGTTCGGGAGATAAGTGTGTGTGTGTGTGTCCACGCAAGAGGAATGGCTTTTGGGCTTGGGAAAAAGGATGTGTAGACGGGATGGATGGGTGTTCCTAGTGTGGGATGCCATGTTGTTGTGCTCGTACCTTGGTGGTTGAGCAATGTCGGGAGATATCCATCCTGTCGTGATTAAGGACCGAGTTGATGTGTCATCTTGCCTAATTCCACTATCGTGCAACCACTCGACCGTTGTATGGGCAACGGCTTAGCATAAATCCCACTAGCTGGACTGTTAGTCCTCAGGGGTGCTGGTGAGCAACGGAACCCATGGAAAAGGAGTAAGATCTTGGTGACTTAGGTCCCGGTTACGGCCTCATGGACGAGCCGTGAACCCCTTGGGTGTTTCCGCGAGAACTGGCCAGTCTTAGCTAGGGTGGGTAATGGCTTTGTTAGGATCCGTACCATCACCAAGGTGATCGTGCTACGGTACCCTACTTGTGGGAAAAGTGTACACCCTCTGCAGAGTTAAAACCTATCCGGGTAGCCGTGTCCACGGTATTGGACGAGTTACGGCTTGGTCACATAACTAGTGTTTGGGCAAGAATGTCATGTGTGTGTGTGTGTGTGTGTGTGAGTGGAATTTCGGAAGAGTCCGGCAGTTGTGCCGTGCGCTATGACGGATGGGGAGTCCGATAGCAATAAAACATTGGATCCTTTGTGTAGGATCAACCCCACTCAGTGTTTCGGGTATTAAAGGAAAACTTTACGAAAACCCTTTCGAAAACGATCTCCTGCATGTGTTAAAATTTAGCTTTTCCGCCAATAAACTCTAGCCTATCCTTGTTATACTTGTGCATAAACTTGCTTGTATCCCCTCCATGGATGGGGTTGGACTTGTTGAGTACGTTAGTACTCACCCTTGCTTCATTGCTACAGAGGAAGACCCTGACTTCGTCGCAGAGGACCTCGAGTAGAGGTTGTGTCCGCACCCGACGCTGCCTGTGGTGTTGTCCTGCCCAAGATGCTGCTGCTGCCGTGTAGTCCCAAGTGCTGTCTTTTGGCAGTTGCTTGGTTAGCCGCCGTTATTTATTTACTGTTTATCGCTGCGTGGCTTTCACGCCCACTCCCTCGGGAGTTGTACGGTAACTGAATTATCTGTCGAATAAATGTGTTATCAGCCTCCTGGGACTGATATTTGTATCACATTTAGTCTCTACTTATGTGGGGACGCTTCACAAAGCCAGTTCTACTAGAAAGTAGAGATGGCTCTATCCCGGCTATTTCAATTACCTAAGGCATGTTAGGTTTAGCAACAGCACACGTTTAGGATAGCATCCGTGCCGCATATGCCACTTCAATCTATAATTAATTGTTCACTCTATAGTCGTTGGTGTTCGTATGTTGTGCACGAATTTTGTTTCTATCTGTTGTAATTTTGTTGGAAACAGCTATGTATTCAATGGCCGGGAGTTAATTCAGTTTCAATTATTTCCTCAAAGCGCTCTACCTCTCTCAAATTAGGAAGTTTCATGTTCCAACCAATAGTGACATATTCGAATATTTAGTGCTTCCAATGTAACTTTATATTTTTTTAACTTGGAGAAAAAATTACACGAAAACAAAATAATTAAAAAATACTACAGCTTACAACCAGTTGAAATGGCTACAACCGTTTCAACCGGCTATAGCTGTCTCCACACAATGCAACTGGCGGTTAGAGCGTAGGGGCTAGCTACCGCCGTTTAGCCCCTCCGCTCCAACCGTCATTTCAACTGGTGGTAGCGCTCTTTTAATTTTTTTACCTACCACCATTTCATCCGGTGGTAGAGGTCTATTTCTGCAAATATTTGGATCGACTATTTATTTCTGCAAATTCGTAAAAGAAAAAATAAAAAAATTCCACGGTCACGCACGCCGTGGCTTTGTGTTTTGGCGTAACGAATGGGCCTCGTGGACAATGGCCTAAATGGCTGAAACCTACTACCAAAATGGAGGAAAGTCCTTTTGACGTCCCTCAACTATCGATGAAGTTTGACTTTGGTCCTTCAACCATAAAACTAGATGTTTGACACCCCGAACTTTGCAATACCGTGCAAATCATGTCTCTCGCTGGTTTTGATGGTTCTTTTGCATGACGTGGCATGAGCCCCACATGTCAGATAATATGTGGTAAGGGCCCACATGCCATGTGGCTCTCTTCTCCCTCTCCCCTCTCTCTCATCCCCTTCTCTTTTCTCTCTATCCCTCTTCCTTCTTTCTTTTCCTCAGCCCCCGAGTGACAGCGCCTAGGCCACCCGAGCCATGAGCTCACAACCGCCGGTGGCCGCGCATGGCCTAAGTTGGCCCTCTGTGGCATGCTCCAGCTTCTTGCCGCCTCCCGCGCGTGAAGCTTGCAGCCGACGGTCGTGCTGATTTCCCTCTCCTTGGAGCCGCCCGCGTGGACCTGTCTGCTACCCTCCTCACATGCTCGAGTTGCTAGAATGCTAATTGAGGGCTTTGCTTCCTTCCTGTCCTGTAGGCTGCAGCTGCTAGATTTGGTGGAAGTAACAAAGGGGAGATTAATTTGACCAGAGAAAGAGAGAGCTACAGGTTTGTGGGGAAGAGAGAGCAGATGAGGAAGGGAATAGTTGGTGACTTGCTTGCTCTGTAATGGATGAGCAGAGAAGGAATGACGTACACTGTAAGAGAGACCTGACGTTGTTGTTCAGATTTGGAAGCAGAGAAGGGAGAGATACCGGAGCAGCACGACGTCATCGTGCTCCAAGATGCACAGGCCACCGTCGTGCCTCGATGCCCGTGCGAAGCATCCGGTCCCTTGACCCTCACCCTTCCGCTCGTTGTCGTAGCCCGTGCCACCCCTCGACCTCGCGTCCTCGCCGTCGCTTCCAGGCTTGCGCACCACGGCCGTGCGTCGCCGGTTGCATGATGGCGGAGGTGAACGCATCGGCCGTCAGTGAGCACGAGGAGCGTGACGCTAGCCACGGATGGGGAGAGGTAGAGGCGCGAGGCGTGGAAGCAGAAGTGGAGGAGTGTGACGCCGGCCATGGACGGCCTCATCCCTCACTGTGGAATGCCAAGCGCGTGGCTGTGGGGAGCCCCTAGGTGTCGCCGTAGGGGGAGCTCAGGCACCTCTGTCAAGGGCTACTCATGGGGAGAGTGAGGGAGGAGGAAGAGAGAGAGAAAGGAGGAAGAAGAGAGAGGGGAGAAGAAACTTTTTTTTGAGTAAGGAGAGGAGAAGAAACTTACCTGGCATGTGGGGGCCACTACCATCTGATGCGTGACATATGGGGTCCACACCATGTTGTGCAAAACCACCGTCAAAACTAGCGAGGGATGTGATTTGCACGGTATTGTATAGTTCGAGGTGTCAAACATCCAGATTTGCGATTGAGGGACCAAAGTCAGACTACATGTCGGTGCGTAGACCCGACAACCTACCGAGGGGGTACACGAGGTAGTGTTTTATGCGTGGGGCTCGCCGAAGACCAAGAACTCGAAGCTGAACTTGAACACACGATTTAGATAGGTTCGGATCGCTTATGTTGCGTAATACCCTACGTCCTGTGTGTTGGTTAGATTGTATTGATTGAAGATGTTTGGAGGGGGTCCCTGCCTCGCCTTATATTGCCGGGGCAGGGTTAGAAGTCGATTGTTTTACAAGATTACTTGTCGGATTCGACTAGAGAGTCCTACTCTAATTGCTACAAGTAGTTTGTTAATCCTCAACTAGTCCTTGTCCTCCACGTAGACCACTCCGTCCTGCATCGTAGTCTCCATGTGTGACACGTCTCGGTGTATAGCCCATATGTAGGACTGTCCAAGCCTCCCGGTAGGCCCATAGATGTACGATCGACAAGGCCCCGAGTACTTTTTAGTCAAATGCAAAAGTCCCGAGTACTTTTGTAAACATCTTCGACTAGTTTTGTGGTGCTCCTTTGAGTACTCCATCGGATTGAGTTTTCGAATGTGCTCGAGTACTGCCATGCGGCTAGAAGGTGCTCAAGCGTGAAATTCATATGGAAGTGGGATGAAAATTGCAGTCTAAATGGAGTAGCCCCCGAGCCTTAGGTTGAATCAAAGAATCGGGCTGAGAGTCAATCTTGTAATTTCACATCTTTTTTCCCTTCAAACCCGAAGAAAAAACTTTTTGTCCAATGGGCACGTGGCACACAAGCCCCGCGCCGTTACATGACTAGTTTGAGTATAAGGGTCAACCATTGGTCAATGTGACCATTCGGCTTCAGAAATCTTATCTCTTCCGAAAATTGGAAACCGTTCCAGTGATAACTGAGGGCTTTAAAAATGGAATAATCCCCGTAATTTTTGCCGCTCAGTTAACTATGCTACGGTTATAAATATCGGAGGGACTTATCCCTTCCATTTCACCCGAGCCATTGCGCCCGTTCATCTTCTGCACTGCTGCCCTAGCGCCGCCGCTTGCTATTCCCGAGCTCGAGCGCCACCATCCCCCACTGTTTAGCCCTCTAGCTCATGCGCCAAAAGACCATAAGAGCAATGGCATTGAAGAAGGTATCCTCAAGCAAGGGGGCGGAGACCAAGAAGTGCAAGGCCACCAAGAAGGAAAAGAAGATCCAACTGCCGGCGCTAAAGTATCGAAAGACCGATCAGACGATGTCGTAGAATCAGGCCTGCGCCTAGAAAAAATCCATCCTAAAAGAGGTGGACATCCAATGACGTGTCCCCACCTAAGCAGAGACTAAATGTGATACAAATATCAGTCCCAGAGGGCTGATAACACATTTATTCAACAGATGGTTCATAATTTGTACAACTCCTGAGGGAGTGGGCGCGAAAGCAACGCCGAAATGATAAGTAAATAAACAACAACAGCGAGCCAGGCCACCGTCAAGAGACAACACTCAGAACTACACGACAGCGGAACCATTCTGCAAAGGCCAACACCACAGGCAGCGCTGGGTGTGGAAGCGACCTCCTACTCGAAATCCTCGGCGATGAAGTCCGAGTCTTCCTCTGAAGCAACAAAACAAGGGTGAGTACAAAAGTACTCAATGAGTCCAACCCCATCCACGGAGGGGAATACAATCAAGAATGTGCACAGGATATATCAAGGATAAGGCTAAGGTTTATTTGCAATAAAGCTAAATTTAACCTCATGCAAGGGTTCATTTTAAAAAGGATTTTCACAAAACATTTGTTTTAGTAACCGAATCAATAAGTGGGGTTGATCCTACATGAAGGATCCATATTTTAATGGTACTGGACTCCTCATCCGCAGTAGCTCACGGCACAACTGCCAGACACTTCCAAAATCCAACACACACCATGAAAACCATCCATCTCCCAACACTAGTCATGTGTCCAAGCCGTAACTCGTCCAATACCGTGGACACGGCTACCCGAATAGGTTTTAACTCTGCAGAAGTGTACAATTTACCCACAAGTAGGGTACCGCAGCACGATCACCTTAGTGTCGGTGTAGATCCTATCAAAGCCATTACCCACCTTAGCTAAGCATGACTAGCCAACACAGAAGCAACGAAGGGGTTAATGACCTACCAACGAGGTCTCAACTGGAATCTAAGTCACACAGTTCTTACTCCTTCTCCATGGTCTCCCGTTGCTCACCAACTCTCCTGATGGCTAACAGACTAGCTAGTGGGATTTATGCTAAGCCGTTGCCACATACAACAGTCGAGTGGTTGCACGATAAATTGGGTTAGGCAAGATAGCACCTCAACTCAGTCCTTAACCGTGTGCCAACCTGCTCAACCACAAAGGTACGAGCCCAACTTGGCATTTCACACAAGAAACACCCATCCATCTCATCCAAGTATTTTTTTCCTTTATTTCCCGAAAACCCATTTTTCTCATTTAAAACACTCACACCTTTATTCTTTGATAAAAACACATTGTAGTCATGATTGAATTAAAATAAGTAACAAGGTACTAAGCATTCTAGCAGTAATTATCATCCAAACAGAGCACATCATATTTAGAGATAATTACAGGACATCAAGGAATAATCATAACAATCAAGGGGTGGCTATCCAACCGTGTTTTAGCAATAAATCAATATGCAATTTTTGTAAAACAGGTCAATAGGTTGTGTTTGAAAAACTGGGATAAATATGCATCAAAGGATGAGATTGGACTTGCCGTCCTCAAAGTTGGCCGGGAGTTCTTGCTCGCAGTACTGGTCTTCAGCTCCGGCTCGCGGTACTGGGCTTCAAGCTCCTCTTCGGGCTCCTCCATGGTCACTGCACGATCTACGACGCACACACAAGCAAGCACACAATAAATAAAAGAAAATAAAATTTTACTCATTGAGATCGAAGACAGGGAGTGAACTAAAATAGAAAAGGATGAGTATTTTCAGGGGTTTTGTAGATGACTCGGGGGAAATATATTTGAGAATGACATGGTCAAAGTTGGGGTTCAGTGGAGTGGATTTGGCGCATAAAATGACGAGGTAAAGGTGGTTTTAGGGGCTAAACAAAGGATGGGGGGCTTATTTGTAAGGGGTCAGTGACTTGTTTGTAATTATTTTTGGAAGTGGAAGGGTCTCTGATGAAAATGGCAAAGAGAGAGGTGCACGGATCTGGATGCGAATAGGAATAAGCAGATGGGTAAAAATGCAAAACAACCCTTTCTTCTTCCTCGAGACATCACAGGAAGAAGAGAAGGAGATGGCCGGTTGGGGAGAGGCGGTGCCGGGGCACAGTGACAGCTGCGAAGAGGGAGGAACTGGAGAGGAGGCCAAGGGGGTTCCATTCCTCTCCTTACCTTGGGCTGGGGCGGCTCGAGGAGGCAGCTCCGCGACGCCGGGCGGGAGACGGCGGGAGCAGCACTGGAATCATGGGAGTGAGGGGGAGTTGGCCAGGAAGCTCGGTGGTGGAGTGGAGATCGGAGTGGAGGCCCTTTTATAGGCTGGAGGCGAGGGGGAGGGGGCTGCCAACATGCGGCGCACAAGGATGGAGTTAATGGCGGCCGAGATGCTCGGGCACAGGAGGCGCACAAGCTAGTTGCGCGACGTGGCGGGGCTGGGCTCGCGCGGCGAGGCGAACAGGGATGCGGTGGCGTGCTCAAGCGGCGGTGTGCATGGATGGCATGGCTAGGGCCGGGCGCGCACGGAGAGGCGGCAGGATGCGGTAGTGGCATGGTGAGTGGCATGTTGTGGTGGGGCGTGGCGAGGGTGGGAGCTGGGGCGCCCATTGGTGCGGCCTGGGGTGCGGCGTGGTGCTGGAGCGGGGAGCGCGGTGAGCTGGGAGGCAAGCGGCGCGGCAGTGGCGCGGCACTTGGTGTGGTGTGCGGGACGAGCCCGACGTCACGTGGGGTGCTGGCGCGGCCCGGCGCGGGGTCAAGGCGTCGGGGTGAGTGGGGTGAGCGGGCAGTGGCGTGGCACGAGGCAGGGAGGTGAGCGCGGCCTGGGCAGGAGGGCACAGCGTGTGCCAAGCGCCAGGCCGCGGAGCGGGCGCGTGCGTGCCAGGGAGGTGTGCAGGTGCGGGGCTGGTGCTAGGGCTAGGCGGAGTGGACACGCGTCGTGCACGAGGGGGAGAGGTTGACGCTGGCGCGCAGGAGCAGGCGTGTGCGGGGCGCTGGCGCGTGTGCTGGTGGGGCCAGGGGAAAAACGGCACCAGGGAGCTAGGGAGCAGCGCTAGGCATAGGAAGGGGTGCTGGGGAGATAGGAAGGGCCAGGCGCTAGGCACCAGGGGGCCAGGGAGTGGCCAGGAAAAGAAGGAAGAAATGGAAGAAAAAAAAGGGAAGGAAAAGGAGAAAAAGAAGAAAAGAGAGAGATGGCGGCGATTGCGGGAACGGTCATGGGCACGCGTGGCGGTCTTCTGTCCGGCACGCGGCATGACACGTGGAGAGGAAAAAGGGGAAAAGAATGGACGGTGGCCGGCTTCGATGCCGGGACGGTGAATTCGCCAGGAAAGGAAAGTTTTTTGAGAGCTCAAACGGTGAAAGATTTTGAAAATGATTTTAGCAAGTGCTTTCAGTTGGTGAATTTTACGGGCATTACATCCAAGTACTGGTGGATGCTAATCTTCTCCAGGAGAAAGAGTTCATCGATTGGAGGGAAGCAGACGACAATCCCTGGCCTCTGGAGAGCTACCCTGACGAGACAGTCATCTTCGCGCATTTCGTTGAGCACGGGCTGGCTCTGCCATCATCCAACTTCTTCCGGGGTCTTTTGAGGTACTACAACTTGAAGTTAATCCACCTCAACCCCAATTCTATTTTGCACATTGCGATCTTTGTGCACCTCTGCGAGGCATTCCTAGGCATTCAGCCCCACTTCCAGTTGTTCAAGAAGTTCTTCAGAGTGAAGCCCCAGCCCCGAATGGACCATACGGAAGTAGTCCGGGGGAGGGGTGGATCCAGCTTCGGGAGCAGTTCAAGGGCGAATACAATGAGTATAAACTCATAGACTCCTATTCTGGTTGGAAGTAATGGTGGTTCTACATCAAAAATCACGAACCCCATCTTCCTAAGGTCACTGGCTGGACGAGCCGAGTACTGCCGACAACTTTCAGCTACCGGATTTAATTAAGAAGATCGACGCCCTCAAGAGAGAAGGCCTGACTGGCATCGGTGTGGTCTTCAGCTTCATGAAGAGGCGTGCCAGCCCCTATAGCTGTGTTGCATACTAGGGTACGACTACTTGGGTCCCAATGACCCGTTGCGGATGACGTCGGAGGAGTTGTCTCTTGACAAAGTGATGGCATGTCTGAAGCACTTCTTCAAACACGTCAAGGGCATCTCGGCGATCGTGCGAGAGCACTGCACCGCTAACCCGCCAAACCAAGTAACTATCCGTGGCCTGTAGCCACCGAGTACTGATTTTAGTGTCTGTCAGTTTGCTGACTAATCTTCTGTTTGTAGGATGAACTGAATTTGTATGTCTCCAACCCTCCTCCACCTGGTCCTGACGTCACGCCCCGTATACAGTCCCTTGCGGCTACACAGAGGGTGATCAAGGAGGAGGAGGAGACAGAGAAGGAGTAGGAGGACTCGCCAAATTGGTCCTCTTTCAGTAGCTCTGAATCAGAGGCTGTTGAAAAGTATGTAGTCCAGCCCCATCTTTCCGACAAGGCAAGGTCATCTTCTGAGATGTCCAAGCATGCAGTGAAGGACGTTCTGGAGGTCAAATTGGCACCACCCCTGAAGAAGACGTGCATTGTCACCGTCGAATGGGCGGTAAAGAAGTTGTTGGCCGATGAAGTCCCGCCTCCGGTAAGTTTGTTTGAAGGAAGAAAAGATCCTAAGGATCGAGCGCTCCTAAATTGTTTGCTTTACTTTTAACTTTGACTCTGACATGGCTGATTTGCAGATAGTTGAGGTGGAGACAAAGGTAGAATAACTGACTATAGTAGTCATGCAAGAGAGGTTGCCGACTATAGGGGAAGTCCCGGCGCCGAGTACTCAAAGAGAGGAGATGGTAGTTAAGGCTGGCAAGGATCCAACTGTGCTCCGGCGAGCCACGCCAAAGAAGTTGTCGCCTACTGTTAAGGTATTGTGCCTGGGAACCAGACCCTCCATCAAAATAAAGAGGTCCACCAAGTAAGTATCCGTGTACTGATTTTAACTTGATGTTGCCGAGTAGTGTGTTGTAACACTTATCTTGTTCTAGGAAATCCACCAGCGTGGAAGCTGAGAGCCCGAGTTCAAAGTCTGAAGCCGATGGCAGTAGTCGCTTGGCCCAGGAAGTCATCCCAGAGTTCGAAGTTCCGCCGCTGGAGGAGTAGCCCGCGCCGGAGATTGTTCCAGGTGCGGTATCCCTTGTCGCGGCTCTTATGCACGACGTCTTGGTGTCACTTAACGTACCTGCAATGCCAACCCCGAGCTGCTAGTGGCCGAGCCCATCGCGGAGTGTACTTTCACGGTGAGGATTGAGTTGGTGGCCCTGATGCTGCATCCGGAGGCCAAGGCGGAGCCAGAGGTCGAGGTGGAGGAGGCGGCTACTAAATAAGTCAAGGCTGCACTTGTATCCCCCGAGCTGGAAGCTGATGTCGAGGCTGGTGGGGTGCTACAAGTGTTAGCAGTTGTCCCGCCATCCGAGGTGGGCTGTCGACTAGTCATGAGGTGGTTTCCTCCCTGCTTTAAAAGTTTGGTCCATTGACTAGCCAGGCACTGGTCTCTCTTGGTGCACTGGATGCCGGGGAGCACGTGGAGTATGATGATACTCTGGTTCCTCCGGTGGTGAACCTGGAGAAGATCCAGCTACTAGCGGACCCTCTGTCCATCGTGGAGATGGAGGCCATGGTGATGAAGATGCATTGTTGTGTAGGCAAATTCACAGAGGTAAGGTTTGCTTCTGCCTTGGTTTTTGAGTTGAAAATTGGTACTCAATATTGACATGAGTACTTGCTCTAGTTTGCAGAAACTGATCAAGCGCTCCCGCAAAAAATCACACATGATCCAAAGGTACGGGGACACCATCCTGTGGGCTGAGGCGCTGAAGCAGAAACTAGCCGAGGAGCAGCAATATTCCTCTAGGCTACTGATGAAGTATGACGGCCAGGTCGCCGAGTACCAAAACCTTGTGCAGAAAGCTGATGAAGAAAAGGACTGGCTGCGGAAACTCAACAGAGGCCTGAGGAACCAAAATGAAGGTAGGCTGTTATCCTCCGTTGTCTCCGATTACTTGTTTGGCATTGGCGGCCCTGACTTGTTCTTTGCCTTTTTTCTTGCAGAGCTCACGAAGGAGAATAAAGATCTCCAGGGTCGTGCCATTGGCTGGCAGAACTCGTACTATACAGATGAGTACGACAAGTTGACCGTGAAGTATAAGACCATGGAGAAAAAGCTGTGCGTCGATGGGGAGTTCCAATTGGTAGATTTGATGGAGAAACTCTGGGCGCAGCAGGCTGAGTTGGAGGTGAAAGATCTTGCTCTCAAAGAGGTAACAGAAGCCGCTCAGCCTGTTGTCGACATGGTGGAGCCCCCAGAAGAAGGTGTGTAGCCCCCGCCCTTAGCAGTAATACTCAGGGAAGTACACGATAAGATCACCGGCTACGTCAAGAAGACGGCAGAGTCCGTCTCCAAGCAGCTGCTGGCAATGGTGAAGTCATTCTACCCACAAGCTAATTTGGCTCCCGTGACAGAAGGCATCACAGAGGACTGCTCTGATGAGCGGTTCCAACAGTATCTGCAGGAGATGGCTCCTGTTGCCAAGGAAGTAGCCGGTCAAATAGAGCTTGAGTAGCTGTAAAAAAACATTAAGTTATTGTAATATAAACAGCTCATGAAATGTAAGTTATTTTGAAGTCTTGTCATAATTCTTGTTTGCTTATGAACTTGTTTGAATCTTTTCGGTTTAGTGCATCTAACGAACTACCCTGATGTTTGTTTGTGTGGTAGTCGTGAGTGTCTGCGCACAAGGCTACTTTTGTGAGCCTCTTCAGATACATTACGTAGAGTACCTTTAGGATGTAACTCCTTTTTGCGGAGTGCCAGTACTCGTATATCTGGGTAGTCAAACTCTTCAGGTGAGTAGACTCTTCAAGACTTCACAAACAGGAGCCTACCTTTGCAACCTCTCTAGGTTGCTCGGGTGTTGTGCTCCGAAGGCTTGGAACTGCATATTTGTTATTACAAGTTGCAACTAGAGAGAATTGAACTCAGGTAGTATAGATAACTCCCGACTTCTTTTTGCGAAGGTCGTAGATGGACAGATTTGTCCAAGGAGCTGACAAGCTCTTGATTGTGTGCATAGGCTTGCCTTTTGCAAGTTGCTGCTATCAAAACGAGTTGAATAACCCAAAAGATATGTGTGCAGACTTGTGAATACAAGTTGCAAGTAGGCAGAGACTAGTCTTTTGTGATAAAAATAACTCTGCTTTATTAAACTGTAACTATACAACTAAGGCCGATAGCCAATTTACATGAGTATGTAAACTATGTGTAGAAGCAACACGAGTGTTCAATGTTTCACGAGTTGTCAACTTCTTCACCAGAGAGGGTTTTGAGCCTATACGACCCATGTCCAGTGACCTTGGAGATGATGAAAGGACCCGCCCAAGGTGAGTTTAGCTTGTGCAACCCCTTGGTGTCTTGAATACACTTGAGGATCATGTCGCCTATATTGAATGAACATTCCTTGATGTTGTGATCATGATAGCAGCGAATACCTTCAAGGTATCTTGCTGACTGGACGAGTGCTGCACAACGAGCTTCTTCGAGGCTATCTAAGTCTAGACACCTTGTTTCTTCAGCCGCACCTTCCTCGTATTGCTCGACTACTGGAGATTTCCACATGACATCGGCGGGGAGGACGGTTTCTGATCTATAGACCAGTAAGTAGGGTGAGTACCCTATAGGCTTGCAGGGCTGTGTGCGAAGCTCCCAGAGGACATTTGGTAGCTCCTTGAGCCACTTGCCACCTTTGTTGTTTCTAAGGTCGTGTAGTCATTTCTTGAGAGCTGCCAATACCATCCCGTTGGCGTGCCCAACCTGGCTGTTGGCCCATGGATGAGCGACAGAGACATACCAGACATCGATCCCGCTATTCTCGCAATACTCCCAGAACTCATGATTGTTGAAATTTGAGTCCAGGTCTATGATAATGCGATTGGGGAAGCCGTAGCGATGGACAATCTCATCGAGAAAGTCAAGTACTTTGTTTGCCTTGGGACATGTCACTGGTTTCACCTCGATCCACTTAGTGAACTTATAATCGCCACGAGTACTTGGTTGAAGCCCCCAGGCGCTGTAGGTAAAGGGCCAATCATGTGTAGTCCCTAGAATGCGAAGGGCCAGAAGGGTGGCATGGTGATCAGCTTGTAGGCAGGGACGTGCTGCTGCTTAGCAAAGAATTACCAACCTTGGCACCGATGGACTAGTTCTTCGGCGTCAGCAACAACTGTAGGCTAATAGAATCCTGCTCTAAAGGCTTTGGTCACGATCGTACTGGATGATGCGTGGTTGCCACAGATGCCCTTGTGGATCTCCTTCGATATGTCCTTGCCATCTTGACGTGAGACGCACTTCATGAGTACTCCTGATGATGCGCCTCATCTGTAGAGTTTGTCCCCGACTAGAACGTAGTTCTTGCCACGCCGTGAGACTTGTTCTGCTTCTGTCTTGTCGGGAGGCAACTTGTGCTACTTGATGTAGTTGATGAAGGGGATCTCCAGTCTATGTCAATCATCATAACCTCCCGGTCTGGCTCATCGTTGCCCTGATCGGTGATTTTTGAAGGTGTCGGCTCCGCTATAGATGCTTGTGTAGTTCAAGGAGGAAGACCCCAGCTAGGACTTGGGCACGAGTAGATCCGAGCTTGGACAAGACATCTGTGGCTACGTTGTTATCACAAGCCACGTGATGGAACTCTAGACTAGAGAACTTATTCTCGAGTTTGCATACTTTA
Source organism: Setaria viridis (assembly GCF_005286985.2). Lineage (NCBI taxonomy): Eukaryota > Viridiplantae > Streptophyta > Magnoliopsida > Poales > Poaceae > Setaria > Setaria viridis. Next base: position 15,496,152 of record NC_048265.2, read on the forward strand.
GGGTAGTACGCATCCATGTTGTCCTTGTGGCGATCCCACTCGTCATTGACTTGATTGATGACCACTAGAGAGTCGTCGTAGACCAACAACCGCTTGATTCCCAGCGAGACTGCCAGGCGGAGCCCGTGCATAAACGCTTCGTGTTCAGCTTCATTGTTGGATACCTCCCAGAAGATTTGTAACACCTATTTGAGTTGATTGCCTTTGGGAGAGATTAAGAGCACTCCTGCGTCGGTGCCCTCGAGCTTGAGTGATTCATCAAAGTACATGACCGAATGCTCGGTCCGTTCTGCTGGTTTGGATACTTGCTTTTCCCGCCACCCTGCCATGAAATCAACTAGTGCTTGCGACTTGATGGCAGTCCTTGACTTGAATTCTAGGGACAAGGCTCTGAGTTCTACTGCCCACTTGGAGATTCTTCCTGTTGAATCTCTATTGTGGAGGATGTCTTCCTATTGGAAGTCTATGATGACGGAGACGTTGTGTTCCTGGAAGTAGTGTCATAGTTTCCACGAGGTGAGTAATATTGCGTATAGCAACTTTTGAATTGGCGGGTACCTAGTTTTAGAGTCTGACAACACCTTGCTGACGAAGTAGACGGGCCTATATACTTTGTACACATGGCCTTATTCTAGTATTTCGACCATAATCGTCGTGCTGATGATATTAGTAGTCGCGGCGATGTAAAGCAGCAAGTCTTCATTGGGAGTAGGTGCCGTGAGGACCAGTAGCTTTGACAAGAAGTCCTTCAATTGTTGAAGGGCTTGATCTGCCTCCTTGGTCCACTGGAATTTATCTTGCCGCTTGAGTAGTCTGAAGAAGGCTATTCCCCGTTCCCCAAGTCTTGAGATGAATCTGTTGAGGGCCGCCATGCATCCAGTCAGCTTCTGGATGTCCTTGATGCACGATGGAGCGTGCAAGTAGGTGATGGTAGTAATCTTCTCGAGGTTAGTCTCGATTCATCGATGAATTATGATAAACCTGAGAAGTTTTTCGGAGGGTACACCGAACATGCATTTTCTTAGGTTCAGTTTCCACCGTTATGCTCGCAAGCTTGCAAAGGTTTCTTCCAAATTTGTTATCAAGTCGTCGGGATTTTTCTAGTCTTTGTGACCACATCATCCACGTATGCCTCTATGTTGCGATGTAGTTGCTTTTTGAAGCACTCCTGGATGGCTCGTTGATATGTGGCGCCTGCGTTCTTCAATTTGAAGGACATTGTAGTGTAGCAGAAAGCTCCATATGGAGTGATGAACACGGTCTTGATCTGATCTTCTTCTTTGAGAGCTATCTGGTGATACCCCAAGTAGCAGTCAAGAAAATAGAGCAGAGCGCATCCAGCCGTCGAGTCGATGACTTGATCAATCCTAGGGAGCTCGAAGGGGTCCTTTGAACAGTGTTTATAGAGATCCGTGTAGTCGACACGCATCCTCCCCTCGTTGTTGTTCTTCTTTCGCACCAAGACGGGGTTGGCCAACCACTCTGGATGATAGACTTCTTTTATGAAGCTAGCCATGAGTAGTTTGGCCAACTCTTTTTTGATGGCTTCTCTCCTATGTTGGGCGAATCGACGTAGTCGTTGTCACTTGGGTGTAGCTTTGGGATCCACATATAGTGAGTGCTTGATCAACTCCATGGGCACCCCCGGCATATCAGATGGCTTCCATGTGAAAATGTCTCGGTTGGTCCGGAGGAAGCTGACAAGCGCGTCTTCCTATTTGGGGCCCAGCCCGGAGCCAATTAGGGCTGTTTTGCAGCTATCGCCAGTCTCAATGTTAATGGCTGTGATGTCGACTTCACCTGTCGGCTTGACCTTGGTTGCCCCCGATTTCTTCTCTGGGATCTCGAGTTCTGTTGGGGACAGTTTCTTGGATGCGGTGAAGAATTGCATCATCGAGTTTGGCACCTGAGTAGTTGCTGCCAACTCCAAGGCTTCTGTGTCGCAATCATATGATCTTTTCAAGTCTCCGCGTAGGGAGAGTACTCCCTTGGGTCCTGGCATTTTGAGTACTAGGTACACGTAATGCGGGTTAGCCATGAACTTGGCCAGTGCTGGTCTTCCGAGGATGGCGTGATATGATATTTTGAAATCAGCCACCTCAAATCGGATGTACTGGGTTCGGTAGTGATCCTTTGTCCCGAAGGTAACTGGCAAAACCACCTGATCAAGAGGTACAGCCGCGTTGCCTGGGACGATCCCGTAGAACGGGGAGTTTGTCGGGGTGAGCATATCCGTTACGTCGAGGCCCATCTTCCTCAAAGTCTTGGCCAAGAACACATTGGGGCTGCTGCCGCCATCGATGAGTACTTATGTGAGTTTGGAGCCTACGACTACTGGATCCAGGATGAGAGGATAGCGTCCTGGGTCTGAGAAACTAGTCCACTGATCCTTTCTTGAAAAGGCTCAATGGACATGATCTCTCAGAGGGATAGCTTCTAGGACCGCTTTGTGGCAGTACACGGTGTGCCGCCGAAGATGACGTTGACGGTGTTGGATGGGTTCTGGAATTTTTCATTGTCGTCCTCGTCCTTGTCTTCTTTGGCCTTTCCCTTGTCCTTGGCTCCAGAAGGTTCTGGCAGATCTTTCATGACTCTGTGAAGGCTATAGCAATCCATCGCAGAGTGTTTGGAGTGTGGGTGCCATGGGTACTGCTTCTTCAGGAGCTCCTTGAACGGAGTCCTCTCTTGATTTTCGCCACCTTTCTTGGAGGACTAGGATATCGCCATGACAGTATTGTCAAGCTTCCTCTTGCGATTTTGACCACCCGAGTAGTTGCCTCAGTTGTCGTTGGAGCGATTGTTGTAGTTCTCATCGTTGCGTTGGCCGTTATTCTGGTTGTTGTTGTTCTGACCTCTATTGCGACTAGACTCGAACCGCTCGATCTCTTTGTCTTCTTCGTTAGCCAGGCTTGTATCATGGTCTTGAGAGACTTGATATCTTCCAAGCGTCTTCTGCTAAAGTCTTGGAACATCTAGCGGTGATAGAGACTGTTCTGAAAGCACTCTATGGCGTCTTGTTCCATGATGTCCACGATAGTAGCTTTCTTGTTGAAGAAATGATGTAGATATCTGCGCAGGGTCTCGCCTTGTTGTTGTTTGATTTGCGACAAGTTGATCCTATTTTCAGGACGTTGCATTGTTCCAGCGAAGTTGTTTGTGCACGCCACCTTCAGTTGACTCCACGTGTCAATGGAGCCCCCTTCTAAGGATTCAAGCTATGTGAGTGGCCCTGCTTCCAATTAATGGGAAAGTAGATGACTTTTGTGTTGTCATTTCCTCCTGCCACCTGGACTGACAACGAGTAGCACCTTAGCCATTGGACTGGATCTTGCTTCCCGTCGTACTTGGTAATACCCGAAGGTTTAAACTTATTGAGTAGAACTATTTTGCGTACTTGTTTTGAGAAGGTGGGAAACTCGTCAGAGTCTTCACCCGAGTAGTTGACTTCCTGCTCACGATCGCGGCGGTGCCCTTCGATGATGTCACAAGTGTCACGATTCTTATTGAGCTTCTGGCAGAGGTCGTGGGGTTGCTCAGGGTCTGGATTGGGCCCATAGTGGTCACGGCCGTCCAAGGGTCTTGTACGACTACCTTCTGCCCTGTGCTGGCTTCTCCTGGGGTTCTCAATTCTGAGAACCTCGTTTTGACTAGGTTTGGTGCTACTGCCGTGATAGGAGGAGGTGCGTTGGACCGAGCTAATCAGGTTTTGTCGATCAAGTTGCTCGTACACATGCTCTGCCAGCAGAGCCAAATTCCTAGTATACTTGTCTTGTGTCATCGTCCGATTAAGCAAGTTGATGGATGCGATGGTGGCAAAAGGTGTGTGATGGTGACGCGATTGAACCGCTTCAAACGCGTGGTCCAAGTTCATGATGGGTAGATCAGATGCAAGGAGGCGGTGACGATCTGCTCGTGCCATGTTTCTTGCTCGCCGACGTGTTCTTTGACTTTCGGTCTCTTTTCCTTGCAAATTAGCGGAGAGCTCATCCGCCGACATGTCGTTTGGATGTCGCTCGCGTCGTGGATGTCTTTCTGGTGGTTGTTCGCCGTCGCCCTCTTGAGGAGCGATGATGGCGAGTAGTTCTCACTCTAGAGAAAAACTACCCGAGCTGGATGTGATAATCTCTGTAGGGTCGTCTTCTTCGTAGATAGGCGACAGAGGTGTTCCCTTCTGGTTTGGGAGAGTATTGAGGTATGCAACAAGGTGTGACTCGTCGTCCTTGTCGAGAGCAGATGGCTTCATGTTGGGCCAGTAAACGAATCTGCCTTGTGGAGTAGATGTGATTACCAAGCCCTGTTGTTGCAGACCTGATAAAGGGGTTTCCTCATCTGGATCTGAGTAGTAGTCGAGGTCCTCGATCAAATCTGAGTTGGATTGGGATCTGGACCGGGAAGCTTGGTACACAATGCCCGCGTTTCGAAGTCCGAATGGGAATCGAGTTGTATTGTAGACCAACTCGCCCGATGGCTTGAGCACTAACTCGTGGGAACTAGTCCGACTGGTGGGAGAAGTCGAGTTGTACTTGGACTCGTCCCTTGGGCCTCAGAAGAGGTCAAAAATTTTGTTGAATTTTTCAACGAAATCCTCTAAAGCTTGGCGATGGAGGTTGATGTCGTAGTGCTTCTCCTCCGGAGCGGGTGAGATATGGCGGTGGAAGTTTTCAGCACCGTCCGTGATGCATACCCAGGAGCTAAAGACGAATGTCGCGCCTTCTTCAAACGCGACGATTGGCTTGATGATGACTTGAGCCTCGAGTTCGCCGGTGGATATTTGGCGAGATCCTCTACCTGGCACGCCAGCTGTCGGTGTTTAGACCCAGCAACCAACCGAGGGGTACCCGAGGTAGTGTTTTATGCGTGGGGCTCGCCAAAGACCAGGAACTCGAAGGTGAACTCAAACACACGATTTAGATAGGTTCGGCCTACTTATGTCGCATAATACCATACGTCCTGTGTATTGGTTGGATTGTATTGATTGAAGATGTTTGGAGGGGGTCCTGCCTCGCCTTATATAGCTGGGGATAGGGTTACAGGTCGGTTATTTTACAAGAGTACTAGTCGGATTCGACCAGAGAATCCTACTCTAATTGGTACGAGTAGTTTCCTAATCATCGACTAGTCCTTATCCTCCACGTAGACCACACCGTCCTATACCGTAGTCTCCATGTGTGACACATCTTGGTGTACAGTCCCGTATGTAGGACTGTCCAAACCTTCCAGTGAGCTCATATATGTATAGCCCACACTACTCCAATAGTTAAGGGACGTTGAAAGGACCTTTTCCCCAAAACGGTGCTTGGAACCGGGCTGGGCCATGACTATGTGCAGTCTGTTCTTCAGTCAGAGATGGCGAAAACCGACGACCCATCAGCCCTGCAACCTGTTTGGAATCCGATCCGCAGTTTTTGGATGAAAAGAATCCAGCCGAGGTTAATTTCTGTACTGCTGTGCATGCAGGAGCACGGATGCCGACGGGGCCTGGAAGCAGGGCATGCAATGCAATGCAACAACGTTAACGGAAGTGGGGGTCACGAACGGCTAAGCTGGACGACACGAGTGAGCACGTTCGGTTGAATAGAGCATCCTGAGGAGGAGGATGACTTAACAGCATCTCCAGCACCTTACCAAAACTTTATTGTCAAAATATTTTCTCTTTTCCTCTTCAATAGGAGCTGGGTTTTTGGAGACCATTGCTACAACGGACTACAAAAAATTCATCTTCAAAATCCCTTCTTACACATGGACCCCGCCTGTCAGTGTTTCTATCCATCAAGTGGTCAGTCCCCACCTCCTCTCCCTTGGTCCCTCCTCTTCCTCCACTCTCTCTCTCTTCCCGCCGCCGGCCTTGCATGCGCTGCCCTACCCGAACGCCTCGCCGCCGCTGGCCGTTCTTCTCCTCTACTCCAAAGGCTGCCATCGGCCTCGCACGTGCCCCCATCCTCACACCTCCCGCCTCCATCCGCCCCCTGTTCCATGGCCTCGTAGGCACTGCCCGCCATTCCCACCCTCATGGCTTCAGACCTTTTTGCAGCCGGACGTTCCCCTTCTCTGCTCCTAGCGGCTGCCGTCCCGAGCTACGGCGCGCGGATCCATGGACGGCGAGCTCCGGCCTGTGGACATGGTGAGGCGGCCCTTTCCTCCCTCCTAGAACCACCGGACGCATGGCGTGCCGGCGGCGGAGGTAGGTAGCTCGCAGATCCCCCCATCTCCCTCTCTCGGCCTCGACAGCGGCAGCGCCAAGCGTCGTCGCCGTGCGAAGCAGAAATTTTTGCGCGCTAACACCAACTGTCGGTTGAGGAGTTGAGTTTTTGGTGGTTGCAAAAAAAATGGTATTAGAGAAAACTTGGCAATTTGCTGGAGCCAAATCTCATTGCTTCAAATTTGGTCGCCGTTCTCTGTAGTGCCAATTTGGCGAGGGTGTGCCGATGCTTCTCATCATTCAGGCAGAAAAAGAACGAGAACCACTGCATGAACACCTGTGAGTTAATTTCGGCCCAAATAGTTTTCATTTCTCTAGTTTGGGTGTCCAGCCGTCCCGTATGCAGAATAAAATTATGTCCTAATACGGGGTATTCTAAGTCGCCATCTGAAAAATTCCTGTGGGGTTACTACATAAACACCCAAACAAGCCATAACCTATATTTTTTTTGAGGAAACATGGTAGGTGCTCTACCTTTTCGTTGTAGTAGGAAGCATGTGTGGGTATTCACAGTCTGTTCTCCCAACAGTAAAAGAGCTCAAAGAGAGCTCTTTTACGATGCACAATACTACCAGGTGGTAGTATAGAGTATGGGTAAAATTATAATTAGCACAACATATATTATTCGGGGATTTTTTTTTCCGCACGGTATTTTCCCGCGCGGCCGTCGCCACCGCCCGCACGAGGCGCCTGTCGATCTGACAACGCTTGGCCGCCGTCACTGCCGGCACGCCGCGGCGCTCGTCGATCTCCCAACAATGCCATTTTACATATTTCCAATCATACCCCTATACTACTCATGCATACTACATATATTACAGTTTATGGTTTTAGTAGTATACAATTAATCTCAGCCGTCGGATCCTTACATACGAGTCCCTTTGGAACAGTAGTATAAGTTAGTATCGTGTACCGTAAAAGAGCTTAAAGAAGAAGAAAACAATAGCAACAACAACAGTTGTGCGTGTATATTACATGGTTTACTGAACTACATTAGTAGCCTCCCTGTACGCCATTATGTCCTGCTTGATGATACTGGTTAGTTGGTCGAGGGTCATGGCCTTATTTTGGAATACCCTCCTGTATCTCCCCTTCCAGAGGTTCCAGGCTGTGTATATAATCACTTGTAGGAGGTTTCCGTTATCTGCCGAACCTGCTTTTGTGAGCAACCGCCACCATTTACGGACTGATCGCGCCCTTTGAGCCGGTATCTGGAACTGACCCCATGGTGCGATCCTTTGCCATATGCCCTGAGCATATACACAAGCTGCCATGATGTGGACAGGCGACTCTGCCGTCGTGTGACAGAGTGAGCAGATGGGATTGGCCTGTCCTCCACGCCTGATGATGCGATCCGATGTTGGCAATTTCAGCTGCAATAGGAGCTAGATGAAGAAACGACACTTGTTTTCAACCTTTGCCTTCCATATAGCCTGCCAATTGTTATCGATGATTGCTCCAGTGATCTGCACCTTGTATGCCAAGTTGGCTGTGTACTTTCCGTCAGCTGTGAAGCGCCAAGCAATGGAGTCCGGCTATTCAGTCAGTTGTACTTGCGAGAGCTGCGTCCACAAATCAACAAACTGACGCAGTGACGTTTCCGAAGAAATACGACGCAGGCCCCTCATCCATCTTCTAGTTGGCAGAGCCACTACCACCGTTTGATTCTTTCTCCAAGCCAGTGCATAGCATTCAGGCGCGATTTCCTGGGGTGCCCTGCCACTGAGCCATCGGTCCTTCAAGAAGCTTGTCCGTTGTCCGTCTCCGACGGTGGTAGTGGTGCACAATCTGAATAGTTCTTGCTTTGCCGTATTCAGTTTAATATGCATTCCAATCCACGGCTTAGATTGGTCTGTCCACTGGAACCAAGGCCATCGTAGCCGGAGCGCCCTGTTGAAGCATGCCAGGTCCTTTACACCCAATCCTCCCAGTATTTTGCCCCGGCAAGCCCTGATCCAATTAACCGGACAGTGCCCTTTCCTTGGATCGCTGTGCCCTTTCCACAGGAAGTTTCTCCTGACGCGGTCAATTCTCTTGATGGCCCATTTAGATAGAGGGAAGGAGGTCATATGGTAAACCGGAATGGATGTGAGGACCGAATGTACCAAGGCGAGCCTTCCCGCTCGGTTGAGCAACCTACCCTTCCATCCCGGCAGCCTTGCAGCGATCTTATCGATTAGTACTTGCTCATCCACTCTTCTAGTGCGTCCAATGTGCAGCGGTAAGCCCAAATATTTTGCCGGGAACAGGCCAGTTTTCCCTTGGAAGTTTTGTAGCATTTGCTCACTGTCAATGCCTGTGTTTGAATCAGATCTCGGATTTCTGCATGTTTATTTTCAGGCCGGTGGCTGCTCCAAAGGATTGCAGAATCTGTTGCACATTTGTAATATCCTGTGTTAGACTGTATTATACGTAGTAGCTGTATATACCTTTGTAACTTGTATTGTACACGTTCTGTATCCCTATATATATGAGATAGCCACACCCGTATTAGGGTGTTGGGCAGTACCCAAACTCCTGTGCTTTACATGGTATCAGGCTAGGTCGTTCGACCCATGCTTTCCGCCGCCGCTGCCACCGTGTCAGCCCCTGCCGACGGCGCGATCTCCGCTGCCACGCCGTTCTCCTTAGCTGCTGCCTCTCTGTTCATGGAGTCCCAGCCCCTCGCGTGGGCGCATCCCCGGCAGCTGCCCATGGCTGCGCCCCTCGTCGCAACTGCCGAACCTCCGCCTGCGGCGCCCACGATCGGTGCCCCTACTACGACGTCCGCGCCCCACGGTGCCTCGACGATGGTCCACTGGCCGCCCCCATCCGCATCTGATTCCATCGCACCGCCGTCAAACGGCGGCTCCTATGGTGGGCCCCCGCTGACGCCGTATGGTGCGCCGACGCCGTCCTACGGACTGCCTGTGCCGTCGTCCTATGGCGCACCTGCACCCCCGTCCTATGGTGGGCCGTCGCCGATGACCTACGGAGTCCACGCGCCGCTGACCCATGGCGCGTATCAGCCGCAGCCGTACGGCGTGCCCTACGGCGCGTCCTCAACATCGACCGCGTTGGTTGGCCCCTCGCCAGCCCTCACTAGTGCGCCGCCATCTGGCTACTACGCGTCGCCCTCCGCTGCACCTGTACCACCTCCGGCTGCCCACGTGGAGCATGCTGCGGCCGTCCTCGGCGGTGCCCCTCAGCCCTTCTACTTTGCGCACCTTATACCGGTGAAGCTCACACCGGATAATTATCTGTCGTGGCGCGCACAAGTGCTGCCTCTTCTTCGCAGCCGCTACTTGGAGGGCTATGTCGACGGTACACTGTCGTGCCCTTCGTCGTATCATCCGGCGTATCATGCATGGGTGGCTCAGGATCAGGCCATCCTCTCCGCTATTCAGTCCTCGCTCACGGAGGGCGTGGCGTCGCTGGTCATCTTCGCTGCTACGTCTCGGGATGCGTGGGCTGCTCTCCACACCAGCTTTACATCTCAGTCGCAAGCGCGAGCCCATGCTATTCGCACACAGCTTGGCGAGGTGAAGCTGCTCGACCGCACCATCACCGACTACTTCAACATGGTCACGGGCCTGGTGGATACTCTCGCCTCTATTGGCCAACCGCTTCGCCCCGAGGACTTCACCTCCTACATCCTCAATGGGCTGGATGACGACTACGACAATCTCGTGGAGAACATCAATGGCCGCGACACTCCTATTCAGCCACGTGAGCTGTACTCACGTCTTCTCGCGACGGAACAGCGCGTTAAGGCTCGCCGTGCGACCCCCAGCTTCTCTTCAGCCAACGTCGCCTCACGCGGCAAATCGGCGCCCTACAAGTTAACGAACGGGGGTACCAAACCGGCACCCCGCCCCAGCCATCGCATCCCACCAACGCCCCTACGGGCGGTCGCCCGCGTGCCTGCTGCCCCTCATGTGGCGCCCAGGTGCCCTGCCAGCTGTGCGGCCTTGCAGGTCATATTGCCTCACGCTGCCATCGCCGTTTCAAGCATGATTTTTTGGGCATTGGCAACAATGGAAAGGGCAATGAGAAACAGGCTGCTTTGGCGAGTCACGAGCATGGACACACTCCTTCATATCCCATTGATGCTTCATGGTACATGGATACGGGAGCTACCAATCACCTGACAAGTGAGATGGGCAAGCTCTCTACTCAGGAGCCATATCGTGGTCATGATCAGGTTCGCACTGCCAATGGCGCAGGTATGCACATCTCACATATTGGTCAGGCATCCCTTCTTACTCATAATTTCACAAAAGTTGCATCTCCTCAATGTCCTTCGAGTTCCTTCAGTTGCACGTAGTTTGTTGTCAGTTCCTCAACTTACTCGTGACAATAATGTCTTTGCTGAATTTCATCATTTCCATTTTTTTATTAAGGACCGGGACACGAGGGACGTACTCCTTAGAGGTCGACTGCGCCATGGTCTTTATGTGCTTGATGAGCCGCCTGTCTCTCAAGTTTTCAGCGGTGTTCGTGTGTCGTCCTCTCATTGGCACGCGCGTCTTGGTCATCCTGCTATCCCCATAGTTCGTCATGTTCTTCACCGCCATGAGCTTCCAGTTGTGTCCAATAAAAATGCTGAAACAGTTTGTGATGCCTGTCAGCAGGGAAAGAGTCACCAGCTTGCTTTTTCTGAGTCAAGTCGTGTAGTCCAAACTCCACTTGAGCTTGTGTTTTCTGATGTCTGGTGTCCTGCCCAAACATCTGTTAGTGGCCATAATTACTATGTCAATTTTATTGATGCTTATAGTCGATTTACTTGGCTTTATCTTATCAAGCGCAAATCTGATGTGTTCGATGTCTTTATTCAATTTCAAGCGCATGTTGAGCGTCTCCTTAAGCACAAGATTATTCATGTTCAATCTGATTGGGGGGTGAGTACCACAACCTCAATGCCTTTTTTAATAAGCTTGGGATCTCGCACCGTGTGTCTTGTCCTCATACACATCAGCAGAACGGCGCAGCTGAACGTAAGCATCGCCACCTTGTAGAAACTGGCTTAACTCTACTAGCTCATGCCTCCATTCCTTTTCGGTTTTGGAGTGACGCTTTTTCCACAGCATGTTTCCTCATTAATAGGCTTCCTACACGGCTCCTCAACATGAAAACACCACTTGAACTCTTACTCAATGAAATTCCAGATTATACATTTTTCAAAGTTTTTGGATGTGCGTGTTGGCCTCACCTTCGTCCATATAATAAACGTAAGCTAGAGTTTCGGTCTAAGAAGTGCGTCTTCCTTGGGTATAGTTCTCTCCATAAAGGGTACAAATGCCTTCATGTTCCATCTAACCGTGTCTACATTTCTCGTGATGTTGTGTTTGATGAGAATGTGTTCCCCTTTTCTGCACTTCCGACCACTACCACTACTCCCATGCCACTTGTGCATTCTTTTTTACCTTCGCCTGATCAATTTGTAGATGTTGCGTATACCCCTGCTTTGCTGCCTCATTATTCCGCAGGTACTGGCAGAGGAGCGCGTCTTCAGCTCCTTGATGATCAGGTGCCTCCTGTCGCCCAGGCACCGGACGTCGATCACGTGCCGAACGACGATCGGGTGCATGTGCCATGCATTCCTGGCCACGTCGAGGCCCTGGACCACGTCGCCTCCCTGGGTGGGCCTTCGTCACCCGGCCCAGCACCTGAGCTGGCCTCCTCCGCTGAGGACCAGCATGGGCCTTCGTCACCAGGCCCTGCCTTGCGAGCAACGCCAGCGTCTGCGCCTCGTACCGTGCCTGCCTCTCCATCAGGAGTGACGCCCGCTTCCATGTCGCGTCACGCATCTGTACCTCCATCGCCTGTGGCCTCCTCTGCGCCCAGCGATGGCCCTGCATCGCCACCGACACCTGCTGCAACTTCGTTGTCGCCACCCCCTGCACCTGCTGTTCTGCGTCCTCGTACACGCAGCCAGAATGGCATCTTTCGCCCGCGAGAACGCACCGATGGCACGGTTGCATGGATTGCGGCATGCACGGCACAAGCTGAGGCTGATCCCACTGCTGAACCTCGGCATTTTCAGGCTGCTCTTGGCATTCCACACTGGCGTTGTGCAATGGAGCAGGAGTTTCATGCACTTTTGAAGAATGATACTTGGCAATTGGTTCCTCCTATCTCTGGCGTTAACATTATTGATTCCAGGTGGGTGTTCAAGGTCAAGAAACATGCTGATGGCTCTATTGAACGCTATAAGGCACGCTTAGTGGCCAAAGTATTCAAACAGAGGTATGGTCTTGATTATGAGGATACTTTCAGCCTAGTTGTCAAGCCTACTACCATTCGTTTGCTGCTCTCATTGGCTGTTACAAGAGGGTGGTCTCTACGCCAGCTGGATGTTCAGAATGCTTTTCTCCATGGAGTCTTGGAGGAAGAGGTATATATGCGTCAGCCTCCGGGGTTTGTTGATCCTGCTCGTCCTCATCATCTATGTCGTCTTGTTAAGGCTCTCTATGGCCTGAAGCAGGCTCCTCGTGCATGGCATGCACGCCTTGGTTCTGTTCTTCGGGCTCATGGATTTGTTCCATCCACTGCTGATACATCATTGTTCCTTTATCAGCGTTCTGAGGTAACTATGTACCTGCTGGTATATGTCGATGACATTATTCTTATTAGTTCCTCCGTTGCTGCTGCTGATCGTCTCTTGGCTGCCTTGAGTGGGGTTCTTGCTGTGAAGGATCTGGGTACGTTGCATTACTTCCTTGGTCTGGAGGTCTCTCGGTCTGCTGCCGGGCTCACTCTCACTCAGCACAAGTATTCCTTGGACTTGTTGCGCCGTGCAGGTATGCTAAAGTGCAAAGATGTTGCCACTCCTATGTCTGCCACGGATCGATTATCTGCTCTTGATGGTGATCCACTCGCTCCTGATGATGCCACTGAGTACCGCAGTATTGTTGGTGGTCTGCAGTACTTGACTATCACCAGGCCTGATATCTCCTATGCAGTTAATCGTGTATGTCAGTATCTTCATGCTCCTAGGACTTCTCATTGGTCAGCTGTGAAGCGCATCCTGCGCTATATCCGTTTCACTGCCTCATATGGTCTGCACCTCCGCCCTGCACCATCCTGTGTCCTCTCGACGTTTTCAGATGCGGATTGGGCTGGCAGTCCGGATGACAGGCGATCCACGGGGGGCTATGCAGTATTTTTCGGTCCTAACTTGATCGCCTGGAGTGCTCGCAAGCAAGCTACAGTTTCTCGCAGCAGTACTGAAGCTGAGTACAAGGCGGTTGCCAATGCCACAGCTGAGCTCATATGGGTGCAGTCTTTGCTGAGAGAGTTGGGAGTCTCTCAAGATCAGCCACCGGTCCTTTGGTGTGACAACATCGACGTGACATACCTCTCTTCTAATCCGGTATTCCATGCGCGAACGAAACACATCGAAGTTGACTATCATTTTGTGAGGGAACGCGTTGCACAGAAGCTACTCCACATCAAGTTTATCTCTTCAAAAGAACAACTTGCTGACATCTTCACGAAGCCACTGTCGCAGCCTCTTTTTGAAGGTTGTAGACGCAATCTTAACTTGCTATGTACTTCAGGTCACAGTTAAGATTGAGGGAGGGTGTTAGACTGTATTATACGTAGTAGCTGTATATACCTTTGTAACTTGTATTGTACACGTTCTGTATCCCTATATATATGAGATAGCCACACCCGTATTAGGGTGTTGGGCAGTTCCCAAACTCCTGTGCTTTACATCCTGCACTGTTGGTCTGACAAATAGAGCTGCATCATCAGCATAGAGACTAGGGGGTGTTTGAATCTTTAATCCAAACTATAATTCATGTCACATCGAATATTCGGAGGCTAATTAAGAGGACTAAACATGAGCTAATTATAAAACTAATTACACAGATGGAGGCTAATTCACGAGACGAATCTATTAAGCCTAATTAATCCATCATTAGCACATGTTTACTTTAGCATCACATTGTCAAATCATGAACTAATTAGGCTTAATAGATTCATCTCGCAAATTAGTCTCCATCTGTGCAATTGGTTTTGTAATTAACCTATATTTAATACTCCTAATTAGTATCTAAACATTCGATGCGACATGAATTTTAGGAGGTAGTAAAGAAACAAACACCCCCTGGTTCTCATGCGAATAGGGTCAGCCCCAATTGGGGTCAAGATACCTTGCTGAGTTGTCTTGTCCATTATGCGCTGCAAGGGATCCATTGCCAATATGAAGAGCATCGGCGAAAGAGGGTCCCCTTGCCGCAATCCTCGACGGTGCCGGATTGGCCTTCCTGGTACCCCATTGAGCAGGATTCTGGACGTGGTGTGCGCCCACAGGATGCAGATGAGATCACGCCATCTTTGGCCAAATCCCAACCGCTGCATCACCTCGAGCATATAGTCCCATATTACGCTGTCGAAGGCCTTAGCTATGTCAAGCTTGAGAAAGCACATTGGTGTCTTTGAACGATGGAAGTGGTTGACAGCCCCTTGAACGTACTGATAATTGTCTTGGATGCTTCTTCCTTTAATGAATGCGCTTTGGCTTGGAGATACTATTGCCGGCAGGTGCGGTGCAAGTCTATTGGCAAGGACTTTTGCCAGGATTTTGGCAACACTGTGCATCAGACTGATCGGGCGAAAATCACCTGCCTGTGTTGCTTCCTCCTCTTTAGCGAGCATTACAACGTTGGCCGAGTTAAGCAGTGACCACCGATCCCCTATGAGGTTGTAAATCTGGTGCAATGTTTCTAGCAAATCCTTCTTGATGATTGGCCAGCCCAGTTTGTAGAAGAGTCTAGTGTACCCATCAGGCCCCGGTGCTTTTTCTGAAGGCGTTCGAAACATAGCGGCCCGAACTTCTTCCTCCGAGAAATGCGCATCTAGGTGGCTCAAGTTGTGCTGCTGTATTTGTAGTTGATCCCAGTTTATGGCAGCATTTCTTGTTGTGTATTCCCCAAACAACGATGTGTAGTGCTTGAACAACTCTCCAGCTTTGTCATCATGTCCCGTCAGTGTTCTATCTGGAGTATCTTGCGGCCGCAGTGAGGCGATATAGTTTTTCCACCGGCGGCCATTTGCTCGGAGGTGGAACAGGCGAGTGTTGGCATCTCCCAGTTTAATCTAGGTTAGCCGAGATCGCTGTCTGATTTTAATTCACCGAAGGGCTGTGAAGCCCAGTACGCGCGCCTTTGCTTTCTTATGTAGTGTTATAGTTCAGTATCTGTGAGAGCTCGTTGTTCCTGTGCCTGATCCAATAGCCGTATAATTTCTGTTGCAACATCGGCTTGGAGTTTCAATGGCATTATTTGTTGTTTGCTCCATTGCTTCAATGCCTTCGCTAATCTTGCTAGTTTGATGTGCAGTACTCGAATTTTATCTACCGAGTGGATCGGCTTCTCCCATGATTGCTGGACCACGGTAAGAAAGTTTGGCAATTCTCCCAAGTATGATTCAAAACAAAAGGTGTTCCTTCTTTGCCGTTGCAGCATATACGAGAGTTGGAGAGGAGAGTGATCTGACATTGAGGATGAGAGAGCTTGCAGAAAGCAGTTCGGGTGGCCCATTTCCCATTGTTCAGTGTAGAACAGATGGTCGATTTTGGTGAAAGTCGGGGTGTCAGTGCCACTGGACCAAGAGAAATGCCGGCCGTGTAGGTGCAGTTCTCTGAGCTCCAGATTATTGAGTACTGTCCTAAATATGTTCATCAATCTGAAGTTAATACGGCTGTTGCTCTTCTTGGTTTCTCGGTATATTAGGTTGGAATCTCCCATGACAGTCCATTGCGGCAGCATTTCAGCACGCGTGGATGTTAGATCTGCCATGAATTCCTGCTTGTCATTGTCCTCCTGCGGTCCATACACTCCTGTGAGGCTAAATGTATTGCCATTTGCCATGTTCTTTATTGTAGCTGACACCATGTATTTACCCACGAGAATGTCCTGCATTATATACTGATGTAAAGAACATGCGATGATCACTCCCCCACTTATGCCTACTGCTGGCAGAACTGCATAAGCCCCAACAAACTGAGGACCCAATGTTTCAGTGATTGTTTGGTCAGTTACTGCGGATAATTTTGTTTCTTGGATGCACACCACCGTGGCGTGATGGTCAGCGATCATGTCCCTAACCACCTGACGTCTCACCACTCCATTTAGGCCCCTCAGATTCCAGTTGAAAATAACACAACTGCTATC
This sequence comes from Setaria viridis, assembly GCF_005286985.2. Taxonomy (NCBI): domain Eukaryota; kingdom Viridiplantae; phylum Streptophyta; class Magnoliopsida; order Poales; family Poaceae; genus Setaria; species Setaria viridis. Next base: position 15,512,514 of record NC_048265.2, read on the forward strand.
ATTCATTGAGCACAGGGATTACACCATGATGGAAATAAGTTCCCAGCCTAGCCCTTCGAATGTAATAGCAGATGTGCATCGTAGATGCAGTGATATGCCTCGACCACCGTAGACTAGATGAGGTGATTTTCTTCCACACCATCCTGCCTTGCCTCCTACCACTATTCCATCCAGCTACATCACTGTTATTTGAATTTGGAAAATACATAGATAAACTAGTTGTTGACGATCTCCGTGGCTGGAACCTAAGCGGTTGCCGCGCCCACCGTTGTGCTATCAGAGAGGAGGTCATCCACGATAGCCACGGCATGTGGCGGCAATGGATCCTTGAACATGCTGACGAGGCGTTTCTTGTGAACCTCCTGTAGTGTCTAGTTCTCAGGGAGGATGTCCAATTTCTTCATAAGCACCACCTGACAGCGAACCACTGAGTTGAGCTTGGCAATTGGTTTGTCAGCAAGACGCCTGCTTGAACGGCGCCCAACCTTGACGCCCGCCTCATCCTGTTCCTGTTCCGCCTGCATGGACTCTTCCTCATTCTGTTCATCCTGGGCTTCTTCCATCTGCTCCTCAGTGACCTCTTCATCCTGCTCCTCTTGTGCTTGCTCCATCTGTCCCTCAATGTCCAGCTGCAGGGTTATTGCTGGTAGATGTGTAAACAGCGGCGGCGCCGGCGTAGTGATGTGTTCCTGCAGGAAGATTGCCATGTCCAACTGTTGCTGATCCAGCAACACCACTTCATCCTGGCCCTGAATCAATACAGCCACCGCAGGCTCCTGTTCCTGATCCGGCACGGCTCCACTGGTTACTAGCACCGGCCGACTGTGTAGAATGTCTTCAACCGAGAGTGGTGTTTCCGGCGGCGAGTCTAGGAGCCCCGAATGCAGGTGCTGGAACTCAGCCATCGGATCCAACATAGCATCTGTCAACAGAACACCTTTTCCCTTCTCTTGCTGCTTGGCAGCCCATACAGCTTTCTCTGGCCCAGTTAGGAATCGGAGGAGTGGAAGGTTGGAGTAGCATCGTTAGTTACCATTTGGGCCTGCTGGACGGCCCAAATGCTGTTGGGGTCATACCAGCGGGAGCCCACTGGGCTCAGGATGCGGCGCGGCGGGTCAGACCCACCCTCGGGCGCACCACCAATCTTCAAACAGTGGAGTTCTTCCGTCAACGCTCCACTGTCAGCCGGAGCACGCGTTGCAGGGGTGCTGGGCCCTACAGAGGCTATGCTCCCTGATAGGCGTGCGTCCTGACTCTGTCCCTGCATCTTCTTTCTTGTCATGTCGAGGGCCTCCTCCTGGTTGGGCAGCTTGGAATCTTGTCCCCGTGGCCCACGGCTATAGTTTTGCAAATGGGCCGCCTGGTCCTAGCCCGACACTAACCCGTCCTGGCCAAACACTATTAGGCCCGAAGGGTATTCGTGCCGGGCCGGGCTGGCACTACGTGCCCAGGAGGCGGCTCAGGCCCAGCCGATGACCTTTTTATCGGATTGGGCCAGCCCGCTAACACGACAGGCCATGCCGTGCTAGTGCCCGGTCCGGCACTAGCAGCGGCGGCCAGCTCGAGTTGCCCCCGGAGGGTGGCGGCGGCAGCCAGCCCCCCGCGTCGACCCCCGATGGCAGCGGCAGCCGGACCCCGCGTCGGCCCCCGATGGCGGCGGCAGCCGGCCCCAGCGACGGCCCCTAGCGGGCGGCGGCGCAGCTGGCCCCCCGTGGCGGCCGGGCGGCGGCGGCCCCTGGCGGCTGGCCCCCCTCATCAAAAGAAGGTCGGGAGGGAGGTGGGAGGACTGTAGGAGGCTGGGAGTTTGGGGACGGGCCGACGACTGGGAGGTAGGGATGGCCGAATGGAGAGAATTGAAAGGATAAGTTAGGGTTCTGCATTTATATGGTAGTTAGATCGGGCTGCATCGGGCCGGCCCAAAAATCATGCCGGGCTCGTGCTAGCCCAGCGTATTAGAGAGGCGGCCCAGGCCCGGCACTATCATCGTGCCATGCCAGCCCTAGCACTATTCACTTCGTGCCGGGTCCGTGCTCGTGCCGTGTTTTTTTAGTGTCGGGCCTCGGGCTACCCAACGGGCCTAGCCCATTTGGAAATCTATACCCACGGCTGCTCGCTCCATGGCTCGCCTGGCCACGTGAGCCGCCGCCATGCACAGGCAATGAGGGAATCCATAAAAATTATTCAACAAGCCTCGAGGAACCGTTGGGTAGTGGGCCGCCTCTCCCGCTGCCGTCGGCGCCGACCCGACGAAGGGCGGATGTGTTGGTGTTGGACTCGCTGCTAGAGCCGGCGTCGTCGGGCGATGAGTAGTCCCTCTTGCGGAACACGAGCCGGTCATGAACCGGTGCCCGCACAGGCGCCTCGTCTCCATCCCGGACACCTGCCGCCCAGTCATGCTGATACGACATGGGCCAGGTATTGCCGGAGGAGGGGCCCGGGGATGCCGGCGGCCGAAAATCGACCACCTGGTCGATGTGGAGGAGCACCGGGTAGGAGGGGAGGCCAATTGGGCCCAGCGCACACGACGAGCATGGAAGTGTCCCTGTCCATCTTTATGCTGGTAGGTCTCCGGACAGCCAGGGGGGAGGGGTGTTCTCTAGCTGGAGGAGACCAAACATGATGACATTGGACTGATCGTGGTTCCAGATGCAGATGCTGAAGCAACCATCCTCACGAGCAGCTCGGACGGTGTTGTCCCCGCGCTCCAGCAACGTCTCAGGTGGCAGCAGTCTTGCGACCGTCCAGAGATGCCGCGCGTGCGGGGGAACGCCCTCGAGGCAAAGACGCACCTTGTAGAAAACAATTGTTGCAGTCGCTTGTGTAGCTAGCATTCGTGGCATGAGGTGGTGGCGGAGGTTTCCAATGCGCAAACCTCCCTACCAGGAGCCACCGATCGGTGCTCTGGAGTTGGCAGCTCGACGATGGAGGACTCCGGAGTGTACAGCACAACAACGACGAGGTGGTGGTCGAGCCCAAGCGCCCGGCCAAAGGTTTCAGGCGATCGTGGCGCTAGACGGTCGGTCACCGTTGCCCATGGCCACTGCCATGACAGCCCACGCCTGGAGATCATGAGCGCGGACGAACATCTCAGGGGTGAAGGGCGCGTAGCCAAGGACCGCGGATGGGCGCTCACTGGGGTCGCCCAACACGCGATCCATGTCAGGTGATTTCTACTGGCGTGCAATGGTGGACAACGGCGCGTACTGAGCTGCGTTCGAGGAGGTGGGGTGCAGTAGTGGGCAACGGCGGGAATTGGGCAATGGTTGGGGAAGGTGGAGGTGGAGGCGGTGGCTGGGTTGGTGGTTTTGCTGGCGGTGAATGAGCTCTACACTGGCGAGCACGGTGACCAAAGTTGAAGTAGAGGATGCATCGGGGTGGTTCACGGCATTGGTGGACCTTGTGACCCGGCACTAGACACCTAAAACAGCGGTCGGCGGCTCGCTCATGGAAGAGCTCTCGGATGGGTTTGTTGGTTGCTGACAGGGGTCTAAGATGGTGGAACATAGAGATACGCTAAGAGGAAAGCCATTGTTTGGCCTCCTCCTTGCGCGTTCGCTTGGATTTGGCCGTCTCCCACCCATGGCCATCCTCCCACTGATAAGGCAGGGCGGCAGTTGCCGGGAAGGTGAGGCAGGAGGCAAGGGGGGTCTGGCCGCGGCTGGAAAGTGGAGTCGGGGTTTACCTCCATTAGGACCGACGATGATGGACCTCAACTTTGGCCTCATTTCCATCTGCACAGATGCTCTCGGCCCTCCCATCTGTGCAGGCGACGCAGCGGAGGGAAACATCGCCGCGGTACTGTGGGAGCTGCGGCACCCCGGCTGGTGGTTGGAAGTATTACCTTCTTCATCTTGCACACTCCAGGTCTTCGGCGTGGACAGGAGCACCTCAGCTCCTTGAACGACGGTGGTGGTTCCCCTGACGCATCCAGAACCCCGGAGAGGGGCTCCGGGCTAGGGGAGTAGGAGAAGTCAACCAGCTCGGGGGCGGCGAGGTTGGGTTGGGTGGGAATAGGGGCTGCCGGCGGCCGGAGTGGCTTCCTGGCGATGGGGAGGCTGGGGTGCGTGGGGTGGGGGGTTCGGCCATTGAGTTTCACCGTGCCATAACCTATACAAGGAGGTTGGAGTAGACCTCTTCATTATATTTCATATACTTTGTGATTGTGGCAAATTAACTAGTACCAGCAATTAAAAAATAACACAAAGACGTAATATCTTCAGTCTTATGGAAGACACATAAAATACAATACCCAACATCATGCTAGTTTAACCCTCGGTACAACCCGTGCGTGGAGCGGATTACACATGGTGGTGAAAAAGCCATGGTCTGCTTTCAAATCGACCGCTTCCCCTTCGACCGGATGCCACTCGAAGGCCGTGACCAGATTAGCGAGGAAGTACTCCATGTGAAGTGTCGCGTATCCCATTCCCGGGCATATCCTTCGTCCGGCCCCAAACGGCATCATCATCACCTTTGCTGCCTCCTTGGTTCCAATGGTCAACCGTACGCCTTCTCCTTCCCCGCCAGGCATGAACCGGTCCGGAATGAACTCTTCTGGGGATGTCCATATCTATTGTTTTTTAGAAGAAAATGTTGTTTAATTAGATAAAAGCTCAATATAAACCCATACGGTTGTAAAATGTTTCACTTTCTGTTCTCAAGTTCGATTTGGGTTTGTTGGAGCCAGCAAACTATTCAGTTTCTGGAAAGTCCTTGTCAAGTCCTTCAAACTATATATAGCTAGTTAAATGAGCCTCTCCACCAAGATATACGGTATATCGTTTTTAGTACAGAGGAAATATGCAAGAGATGCCATAGAGTTTCAGTTGATTTATTATTATGTCATGTCAGAACTAGCATCCCATGTTAGGAAAAAAGTATAGTTGCGTCATGCTATGTAAAATTGTCTACAAAAGATTGTGGTTTGATGTCTAGGACACCGTGCTCCTGATTTTATCTGATATTTCTGATGGACACTGCAAATGTGTGATTTTGTCTGAATGACTATCACTACGCTGTGTCCTAGAGATGAAACCACGTATTATCGATCCATCTCACAAAATCAACGAATGCAGTGTCTTTGGCCTAAAAGCCAAAAACTTTTATTGTTCTCTAGGCACATTAAAAATGCGACTGCGTAGAGATGCTCAGGTCAACAAATTAGATTGGATTTTATGAACTGAAATGAAACAATATTTATCGGTGTCTGTCTCACAAAATCAACGAATGTGGCGTCTTTGGACTAATAAACCAGAATCTTTTAGTGTTCGGTAGGCACATTAAAAATGTGACTGCGTAGAAATGCTCAGGTCAGCAAATTTAATTATTAGATTCCATGAACTCAAACGAAATACCAGTTTTTTTACAAACAAATTAAATAGTTTTACTTGTACCTTGCTATCTCTGCCGATTTCTTCCAGAGAGAAGTTGACCAAGGTGCCCCGCGCGACCGTCGTGCTACCGACCACCACGTCGCGGCTCATGTGCCGCTGCACCGAAGGGACCGGCGGGTGCCGCCGCAGCGACTCCATCACCACCGCCCGCAGGTACGCGCACGCCTCGCCGCCGGCCGCCTCGACCTCGCCGCGCAGCCGGCTCTGAATGTCCGGCCGCAGCACAAGGTTCGCCAGCGTCCACTCCAGCACGGCGAGGACCGTCCCCGTCGACGCGCCTAGGTACTCTGAAACGAGGCCCACCATCTCACCGTCGGAGAGCTTCCGCCGCCCGTGTGGGTTTCCTTCGTCCGGGACCTCGAGGTTCAGGAGAGTGTCCACGTACGACGCCGCCGCCGCCGCCGTAGTCGTGCCGCCGGTACATCGCCACTCCTGGCGTGCTCTGATCAACGGGAGATACAGCTCTTCTTGCCTCCGGCGGGAGTGGACCAGCTGTTTCCATCTATCACGGTACAGCAGCCTCGCGACCTGAGCGAATCACAGCATGGATTCAGACGAGCAAAATGTAACCACACGTGCGCGTGCAATAATGGACTGGACGAACCTTCTCGAACGTGGCGAACACTCGGAAGCTGGGGAGGATTCGTAGGAACTCCTGCTGCGCGGCGCGCATGGCCTCGACCAGCGCGCCATCCACGCCGTCGCCGAAGCACGTGGCCGCGTTCAGCGCGAACAGCGCGGCGTACAGGCACTCGCGAACGGGCACGGCGCCGCCGCCGCCTGCGGAGCGCGCTGCGATGCCAGCGACGAGGGCGGCGAGCGCCCGTGCGCGGTGGGGCGCGGCGCGCGCGAGTCCGCGGACGGGGTGGAACGCCTCGGAGGTGAGGTTCCGGCGGAGCGCGACCCAGTGCGGGCCGTACGGCACGGTGGTGATGATCTGCAGCCGGCCGTTGGAGATGATGGTGGTGGCGCCGCCGCCGGCGGGGCGGTCGGAGAAGGCGTCGGCGCGGCGGACGAGCGCGTCCACCGCGACGGCGCTGTCCAGGATGACGGTCGTCGGTATGTCGCCTAGGCGGATGCCAAGCAAGCGGAGGATGGACTCCTTGTTAATCACCGGCCACTTGCTTGCGTTGAGATGCCTGAGGAGATTGCAAAGCACCGCGATTATCAGGGTGGCAACAGAAAGAACGAGGGGTGAGATGACATGTAGAAAGCTGCCTTCCATGCTGAGTTTCTGAGCTCATGCATTTCACAAATCACAACGCGATCGAGCTACATATGCAGTATGCAGATGCGCTCGTACCACCACATTTATATACGTAGATGCTGCAAAAAACAACTTCGTTTAGGAGGAACTTATGGCACTTGTTAATTTGTTGTGATTTTTGCAATAATTGGCATGTACAATTTAAAGGAGAGTATTAATTAAATTGCGTTATTGCTTGATTTTGGTTTCTTAAAAAGTTAATCTCAGTTAGTGCTTTTAGCGCCAAACCGTGTAATCTGAATATGCTGTGAATTATGATTGGATTGTATTGAGCCTTGGAGCATGGTTATATTATATGGAGTACATAGCGACTTGGATACCAGTGATAGATAAAAATTAGAAACATTCTATCCTACTATAATAATAATAATCAGATCCTTCAGATCATTATCCACATACTCTATCTATAGCATGCACAATATAAGAACTAACATAAGAGTCTAACCGGTACAGAATATGACCTGATCGGTTAATCTCAAAGATAATTATATGCAAGTGGCTTGGAAAGTCAGGACTCCGTGAAACCGATAGGACAACTACAGTACATATGCTAGGCAACCACCTCCATTTAAATTTAGGGTGTGTTTGTTGGTTGTATCATTTGATTCATGTATGAAATGATTCAAAATAATAATGATCTTTTTGTTTGGTTGGGTGAATTGGACCAACTCATCCAGGATGAGACCATCCCACTTAATATATTATTCTACTAATTAGAGTGAACCATATGGTACAAGCAAATTGATTGAACCACCCCATACAGGATCATCCATGCATGCATCATGTTAGAGATGCATGTAGTCTGGCTTAAAAGTTATTTTTATCATCAATTAACCTAATTAACCATTTCTGAAAAAAATGGTGCTACTATGATATATATTTTTTAAGAAACACAAACACATCGTTAATGCGCACACAACCATGTTCTAACTAGATTTCATAATCTTTTAAAAAAATTATTGGTGGCAGCAAGTGACAGGTCCATAGACCCGGGTCCCCAATGGGCCTCCTTTTCCGCAACGCTCGGCCCAACAGGTGGCGCAGCGACAATGCGCGCCTGGACCAGCCCAGATACGCGACGCCAGGCCGTGACCACGATCCAGCCACCGACCGGCGCCTCCGACCAGAAGGCCTAGTCGGGGCCGGGACCACAGTCCGACTCCGACCAAGTTCCCCCGACCGGGGATATGCCTTTGATCGGACCGACGCACATCGCTTCTGACCGACCGACACGGTCGGGACCGACTGGGATGGCCGACCGGGGACGCCCGCTCGGTATCGGCCCGGGAGCTGGTGGAGCAGATAAGGGAAGACGCTCAAGTCAACCACCGTACAGAGGATCGTACCTCGCCACGTCCTGCGCACGCAACGCATAGTGCCACCCTGCCAGGTAAGGCGAACACTATGCTACCTGCCCGTCACGACGGAGCGACCGGACAAGATGAACAAGGATGGAGGGTGTTGGCCATCCCGTACCCGACGATGTGGGTACAGCGCCCGTGCACCTTTTCTCTCCCTCTCTCTGACCTGTAAGGCCATCCCCTTGAACTATAAAGGAGGGCGCTCTCTCTCTATCTATCGAAGACTCTCTAGCTCTCTCAAGACACTCCGACGATCATACGCACTCGAACACTCTCTCCAACACTTAGCGCACGTTTGAACCCCCGTCAATCTTTTCCACTCGGACCAGAGCACGACTGGGCCTCGAACACCCCCTTCTCCACTCCTCGCTAGTTTGTACCCCCACTGCAAACTTCGAGCACCTGGGCTCAGGAATACAATCGACCGACCAATCCCCGACTGGACGTAGGGCCAGTTGCCCGAACCAGTATAAATCCTGAGTCATTGTGTGTTAGGCCATATTCAATCTAACGCGCGGCAAACTACGTATATTTACCTGTCGGCTAGATTCCGCAGCGGCAGCAAGTAACAGCATATTGTCGGTGATTATTTGTTACCACTCTGTTCGTTTCAAATTATAGGTCATTTTAATTTTGTCCTAAGTTAAATTTGGATAACTTTGATCAAGGTTATAGAAAAATATATTAGCATCTAGAATATCAAATAAATGTACAACGGAAATATATGGTGTTGTAGGTATTTATTTTTTTTATAAACTTGGTCAAAACTAAAGAAGTTTTATTTATGACAAACTAAAATGACTTATAATTTGAAAGGAAGAGAGTAATTTATTTTTACCATTAGAAAATATCCAGATTAAAATGTACGGTAGTCTCTTCTGAAAGTACCACGAGAGACTTAATTTAAGTCATCCAAGTACTGCTTCCGTCCCAGAATATAGCTACTTCTATCATTCAAATTTGGTCCCATAATATAGTTACTTTTAAGTTCCCAAGTGATATATGTGGCCGGAGAGGTCTAAAATACCCTTCATGCATGCAAATTAATTATGCCATGCATATGTGCATGCAAGGTTGCCACCAAATAAATAGGAAATGTATAATTAACCTCTTAATTAGCACATGAAAACTAATGAAGGGTAATATAGACTTTTAATCTACATCCTTAATCTGTCAAAAAAACTCTAGAATAGCTATATTTTAGGACGGAGGGAGTTTATGGTTTGATTTGTTACTAATCTGAGCAATAACAACATCTTACTATGTTAGTGGTTTGCCAATAATGAAACTGTAATGACTTAATTTAAGTCATCCAAGTATATATTATTTGCTAATTTGAGCTGTAATCAGATGCAATAATGAAATTGGCATGCCAAGTAGTAAGATGATTTGAAACTGACTGGAGAGCTAATATAAATGCATGCTTTTTGCATGCATACACCAATAAATAACTGGCGACCCATGAGAAATGAGAGAGGAAAGGACCCATAGAACAGTCCACCGAGCAACCTCCACCTAGGTCAGCCCAATAAGATCCACACACCACATGTCGGTTTATTTGTGCTAGTAAATCTGAGCCGGTATGAATAAGTCATTTGTGCCAGCTCATGATATAAAGCGGTAGTGATAATTTCCCCAAGCGTTATTCATTGGCAAGGATATCTCGAAAATTATTCCTGCATGGAGAATAAGTTATAAGTATCTTTGCCTGCTCCTAACAAAAGATTGCTAAGATAATTTACGAGTTATTCGTGATGGCCCTTGACAAACTTTATATGAAAATTGTAAGTTTTAATGAGATCAACAATTTTCAATTGATTTTTATTTAAATTAATGTAAACATCCAAATAGATGGCTAAAATTTTAGATAAAAGAGTCAAAAGAAATAAAACTACACATTGCACAGCAATGAAGTGACATGGTTAGGAGAGATAGCACGATGGTTGAGGCCATGGGATTGAAGCCTAAAAACTACAAGTGCACGTGTTTTGCGTGCAAAATACGTGACTGTGACGTGTTGCGACGAGTGGCTGTGTGTGGTAGCTCTGAGGTGGACTTTTATATTTAGAATTTTTTTGACTGATTTCGTCCAGCCTTTATATCTAGAATTTTTTTGGCTGATTTCGATCCAACTATCCATTCTAGCTTCTATTACCACGCGGGGGTACGAATGCTCATGAGTATGTGTGTCATCAGGGGTGGACCCAGGGCCCGGCGACCCTGGGCACCTGCTTGGCCTCCAATGAGCGGAAGTGCATTGCATCATAAACTTGCCAAAGGCACATAGCAAGAGCAGACATCACACCATGTCTGCACACTGCATCGTCTACCCAGGCTCAACAAAAAATCCGGGTCATCATTGTATTGTTTGTTCGAACCAGTATAAATGGAAGTTTGGAACCTCACACATGAAGGTTTCTATAGTAACGAGGGACCATGAATGTGATGTGATGGCCCAATTCCACACAAGTGAGATCATATTCTTCCTCGTGATTCCTCACTTTCATCACGGATAATTGCATCAAGTCGGCACGAGTACTCATGACTATGTATGTCATCAACACTGTTGGTTAGAACCAATATAAATGAAAGTTTGTAGCCTAACGTCAGTCTCAGTACACGGTTTTATTTTACAGTTAATAAGACTAAGAACTTGGTATGAGTGTCATGGGATGAAACTTCCCTCTCTTCTAATCAAACTCCCTCTCCTCTCTCCTCATAATGATCTTGCCAAATCAGCAAATTTACTAATATGGTATAAAATTTAATGTTCATGAAACTTCTGGAAAGGGACATAAATGTGATGGCCCAATTCCACATGAGCGCCATCATCTTCTTCCTTGTGATTCCTCACTTCCATCATCACTCTCTAAGCTATCAACCCCACCGAAAACCAATGATAGACCATGGCTCTTCTTCCTCCATCATCAATCGAAATCGGTGCTGCCTTGCTTCACCGTCGCCAACACTCGATGTACATTCTCTACTACCACCATGGCTAGTGACATCTTGTTGCTCTCCATTGCCCACCCAGCGCTCACCTCGTTTGACCACTCTTCCACCTCGGTCCTCCCGCAGTCCCACTGAATCCGTCTAAATAGTACCACAACAACTCCTGAAATGGAACTTTGGAGTTGAAATCTAAACAACAAAGGTGGGGCAAGTCGCTGCAGGCGTCGGAGCGAGTAGAGACCATTGGTGCAAGCGGTGCCTAGAGGCGCGACAATGTAGTAGGGTTGAAGGGAAGAAGAAAATTGAGATGAACAAATGTGGCAACCAGATGAGACTAGAGACATGACTCACGAGCACATGCAAATCTTTAAGCTGATACATATGAATTCCTACGAGGAATACATTTTTCACACACATCATAGTCTAACTACGACCACTCCATATCCAAATATAATTCACTTTCTATTCAATATTTTCTTGCGACCGTTAAAAAAAAATCGAATCCTGACTCAACATTTAAGTTAAGTTAATTCAACATTTTACAAGGATCATATAGTAGTCATGTCTGGCTTGCTCGCCATCTCATTGTAACCATCTATCTATTATAACACTAACACGGATTTCAAATAGACAAACAATGAAGGTGTAAGCTAAGTTCTTGCGGAAGATGGAATAGGCACCTAGAACTGTATAGCTTATCGGCCCATTAGGTAACTCAATTATGATGGGCCTAATTTTTGTGTAGGTCGTCAGCCCGTTTTAGTAGACAGGGAGGGGTCCTTTTTCTGGGCCAGAGTTTCTCTCAAGCAAGTTCTTCAGTTGGGAAATTACGTGGCCCGTGTTTTGTCTCTTCAGGTTCAGTTGCGGGGCTATCTATTTTACCTTCGTCTCAAAAAAATTTTGGCAATCATACATGCTTTTGTGTTTTGTCAAGTCAACGAGAGTGCCTATCTGTCATTCTGTCTAGTATGTGGCTGTCTGCACATGCAAGATCCGAGATCCGTTCAACACTCAGCAAGACTGACACTAGCTGAAATTCTGTTTATCCGTTTTAAACGCAAAGCATTCTTCTTCCAGAATAAAAGATCGAGCCATTCATGTGACTGATCATGGTCAGACCAAGGAGCTTCTCTTTTCATCGTTGTATATACGGGCTGTGCAGCTTGCTGCCTTACTCTGACCGCAACCACCAGACAGTGAAGCAAGCACCTTTCCAAAATTGCAAATGTGACCCATATGCTATGCGCGTGAGTATCTTTTCCGAGGAATTCGATCAGCAGGAGGCACAATCCTCGCCGGAAACGGGATAGAGGCATAGAGCCAACCCCCTCGCTCTTCAATTCAACTGCTATTCAGTATTCGCTGTACGGGCCCCTCTGCAGTTTTGTTTTCCCTGTCGTCCTTGCTTTCGCATGGATTATTGCTCCTTTGAAAAATCAGGGCATGCAGAACGAGACGGGCGTTGTTGTTGAGCTTTATTTTCAGCACGGTGCCGAGCTACAGCTACAGTGCTTCCGGCGGTGCAAGGCAGGACCAGCACGATGATGGGGATTGCTTGAAGATGTCCAGGACCTCACTCTCTCTTCTCCCTCCGAAATATGACGCCGAGGACTTCTCGACCACATGTCACTGTAACTCACGGAAGATGGTGCAGACTTGCAGCTAGGTAGCTGACACAGTCTCACGGGTGCCGCTGGTCACAATAATCCAGTGACATTGCGGCACTAATCCAGTGCCGTGGCGAGGAACTCAGAAAGGTGCGGCACTGTATCGTAATCAGCAAGTGACCCACCGAGCGGGCACGATCTCCCGTCCCCGTCCCGCGTATAAAACCGCGCCATCGGATCGCTCACCGAGTTCTCTTCTTGGATCGCGCCGCTCCACACACACCCCCACGCCGCAACGACTACTACCAACCACCACCACTGCCCACTGGCCGCGCACCCCGCTCGATCGAGATCGAGGCACGGCCAGGAAGAAGAAGATGCCGCCAGCTCCCCGTCCCAGCCCCGGCGCCCGCGGCGGCGCGGCGACGCCGCCCAGCAAGCCGCAGAGCCCGCTCCGCATCACGCACGACGGCGGGTTCTACGCGCGCCTGCTCACCAAGGAGTCCTCCCTCGGCAACCCGTCCTTCCGCTACTACGGCGCGGGGCCCGGCGCCGTGCCCTTCGTGTGGGAGTCGCAGCCGGGCACTCCCAAGGACGCCTACTCCTCCTCCCGGATGCTGGCCGCGGGCGCCGCCGCGCCGGCCATCACCCCGCCGCCCTCCTACCACCTCCGTGGCGGCGCGGCGCCGGGCCACGGCTCCCGGCGCCACGGCAGGGCCCGCGGCAAGTACTGCGGGTACAAGCTCAGGTGGGTCAAGGTCGGCTTCATCGCCACCGTCTTCCGCCGCCTCGCCTTCGGTAAGTCCTGCAGGTCCTCGGCGGCGGCGGCGGCGTCGGTCAAGTCCTCGTCGTCCACCCGCTGGCTCTTCTCCGGCTCCAGCGCCACCGAAGCCCGCGACCAGGAGTATGGCTGCGGCTACGAGCCGGCGCCGCCGACGAAGAGGGTGCTCTGCCTCGGCATCCGTCCCAGCCCATGGCTCGTGCAGTTCTGCGGCGGCGACCGCAAGGAGCCCGGCTGGGTGTACGGCTGGCGCCCCTAGTCGGCCGGCCGCCGGTCGCTGTCGAGCGAAGCATATGTCCACCGTCCGGTCCGTGTCCATGTCCATGCTAAGTGGTTGATCGGGGCACATCGGGCCGCCCTAATTTAAGTGATCTATAGGAGCTAATTGTTCGTGCATATGGGTGTTCCCTGTTCGATCCGGTGTCCGTCATTGTGCTTGGAAACAAGATAAGGTGAAAGCTGTTCGTTTCGGTCGTTTAGTGCCGTCGTGTTGCCATGGCCGGATATATTGTATACATGCATCTTGTAACTAACACCTCCGGGACGTTTGCTGGTGTTGTCTAGCTAGTGGTGTATGCAATGCATTTTGTCGATCGTGACGGGAGCTGACAGTTCACGTGTTCCGAAACTCTCGGTGTCAGGAGTTCTTCCATCTGCATTTGGGAGGGGTATGTAGCTCTGATGGAGCTAGTTCAGAACTCAGAGCACTGTCTCAAAGTGGCCGGCCGTTTCTCACTAGCTGCAAGTGCTGAGAAGTGAGAGCCTGAGATTGATTAGTTGATCCGACCGGGACCATCTTCCATCCCCTTTCGTAATGCAAAATATCATGAGTAGTATTTAATAAAACTGTATAGCAAGCTTGCACGGTCTTACTGGATCAGTAGAATGTCTAGGCACAGCAATTAGCAAGTGCTTCTTCCATCCTTGAAATATAAAACGTGGTGCGACTTAGTAAAGTCTCAGAAACTGTCTTTCACTCTCAATTGTCAATAATTCTTCGTATGCTACTATGTTTGGAGCCAAAAAAATCACAGCCACAGAAAAGGACTTTAAATGGCCATTGCTATTTCTATAAAACAAAATTTACATTACGTGAGGTTGTGATTCAAGATTCAAAAGACTTTAAATGTCAATTATTGCCACCTAATTATACTTCTTATGTTTTGAGACGGATAGAGTAAGATAATCCGACTGCATAGAGTAAATTTATATGGTATATGATTCTGTAGAAGTACAATAAGATCCGACTGCATAGTCTTTTCAGGGTAACACTATTTAACAAGTACTGACATGGCAAGGCATAATTACGTGGAAACAAAAAAAATGACGTATGTGACATTTAATTAATGTATCAGTGTTATAAGATCAATGGATTTATTTCAAGCGACGAATAAATAGGAAATGTGAAGATTATAGGTTTTTCTCCTAATAACTATATGCTGTGTTAATGTACCGTGGCTTTTAGCTCGAGCAGTACACGTGATCAAGCGTTGTAGCTGCTGCATGTCCGGAGTGCTGCATTTGTATGACTTTACGTCTGCAGTATCGAACTTGAATGCAGAGACGCGCAATAGTGATTCAGTTGCCCATCTACATAACACAATCAATAATGCATCAAAGAAAATCGGAACACGCTGATGCTTTTCACTGTGCTGTATCCTCCCTTTTTGAACATATATTTTGGATAAGGTAAATTTATTGGCATCAGAAAATCACGTCAAGGTTATACGATCGCTACAAGGACACTTTTGGCTTCCACATACATTGGTGGAGGTACAACTCGACTAAAGTGGGCACCAGCCAGTCAGCCACCAAGCCGTTCTGATCTATGTTCGATCGTCTTTCCATGTTTCCTTCCACTTTTCAAATTGTTGATGACTAATCTGTAGGCCTACATGCTATACTGTAATTTAATCAAATGGTACTTTGTCCTCAATCAAGCCTATTTGATGATTTTAGCTCTAATTTGACAGGTCATATGGTTTGCAATTTTACAACATTTTTGTTTGCAAAACACAGTACCTTCAAGAGATTGGACTAGCAGGTCTCAGATTGACCAAGCCACCATAGACGTCACGTACCAAAATAATTCCTAAAAAAATCTAGAAAAATACAAACAACGATGCCTAGTTGCATACTCAAGCTTAGGTGAAACGGCTACTTGGCTCGTGAGTAGTGATTAATTACTCTAGCATTTTTGTACATGTTGATGTAGGGCAAATCAAAGACCCCCGGCCGCCTCCGCCCCACAAACAAAAACGCATTTCATAACCATGAATGCTTCGCTCCGTGTTAATCTTGGCAATCTCCGATCCGTCCAACGCGTATGATGCTAGTCCTTGATAAACATGATCACCATTTTTATCGTGCTGTGCTCGTCTTGCAGCACAGCACCATGCAGATCGAATCTTTTTTTTTCACGCGGTTAAGTGTACTACCTGCGGTCGTACGTGTCGCGCCTTCATCACCGAGCCACATGCCATCAATACACAATCTGCCAATTTTACGGCCCTGCCGGTACCAGTCTACATAGATTACACACGCCAGCAGCCAGCTGCAGCGCCACTACTCTGCGTCTGCGTACATTGCTCATGTCTATCGCCGCATCAAACGAGCATTATCGCCTGTCGGCGCTGCGCCGCACGTCCCTCCGGCGGTGCACCAACTCTCGTTGGCATCTCGCCCTAAGGGCGGCGACGTCCGGCGTCGTTTTCCCCTCCCCTCCCAGCGCGTAGACTTCGCGGCCTGCAGCACGGGGACCGCGGGTCCGCGGCCCTGTTGCAGTGTTACGTACGCACCTACTCATGTCCCATCGACAGTAGTCGTCCTGCTGGCGCGTCTTGGCGACCCAGCAGCGGCCGGCCGCGGCATCCCACCAGCAGGACACATCGGAGCAGAGCAGCGGTTGCCGGTGGGAGCTGGTGCGCCGGCGCGCGTATAGAGTGTGCATACTGCATAGGGCCATTACTCCCCGCCCTTTTTGAGGGCGGGCACGGTCAGTCCCTTGGCCGGTACGCAATCCTACTACCGATGATGCGTGGGCATCTCGGATCCAGCGAGCCCATCGAGCAGGGATGCATATATCGGGATCGGCATTCGCCGATTGGTGGTGTACTGGGCGCTAGCGCTGCAGTTAAGAGGGGCTGCGACTTGAGCACATGCTGCATGCTGGCCGGATCCAGTTCTGCTCTCCCGTTTTGTACAGGTATCCTGTTTGCTGGTACGACGAGGCAAAGAGTGTGGACCCGGATGATATGACATTGTTGCGCGGGCGTAAGCTTCAAGATTGGCGAGCTAATCGATCGGTCGATCTCCAAGCAGCATCCGGCAAACACGAACCGACGACGGGGGATGATGCATCAAGCACGTACGCCTAGTCGCCTACACCACGGATTACACAGTACTGGCTGCAGGTCATCATCAGGTTCCTTCGGCAGAGTACTACAATTCCAATTCGATCCCGGCGTGCTGTCGCATTTGCACAAAGGAAAAAAAAATGTAATATGGAAAAGGCGTTATACGATTGGTGTCAGGTCCCGGTGGATACATGTACAAAAGAACAACGGAGCATTTACGTACTCACGACGCAGCACGGAAGTCAGATTGCAAAAAAACCACCGCCGCTGCTCGCGAGGTTTTCAGCGTTTGTTTACGCAGGTACAGAGATACTAGATGCTTGAAGCCAAGAAGGGCTGGTAGTAGGTCGCGAGTCGACCAGCGGCCACCATAACTTCGACTGCTACACGCTGCATGCGTTACGCCTGTGATCCTACAGTGCGTCCGCCGTGCGTGGTGACCACACGTGCAGACGGGCAGGCTTCATGTTTGGTGTGGAGCGTTCCAGCTCCAAGACAAATAATCAAGACATGATCGAAGCTATGTGGTCGGTCCTCTGCTGATGGCAATGCAGGTTACGCTGCGAAAACGTGAGCCACACTGTGACCGTGATGCTGCGTGTTTTGGCTTATCCACCGGTGGAGTAGCTTACCGGTCGACTGGCGTCTGTTTCTTTGAGAAGGAGAGCCCCTTTTTTTTTCTTTTTCATTTTTGATGAAGCAAAAGTTGTGGCGGTGATGATTGGGCTGGGTTCAGACCGAATCTACGGTGTAGTACTGTTACTGTCCATCCCATAGACGCCCACACGTTGTGGTTGGCCCACGATTTGGTGGTTGTGGCCTTGTGGGTCGTGCCAAAAAAAAACACCGCTCCGTGATTAGGCGTGGGCTCATAAAATAGTGACAATTTCTTTCAGCCAAAGCCCAGGAACGTTGCGGGTCACTTTTGAGCAGTAGGCCCAAACGACGAGTGAAGGTCTCTTCAGTAGGCCCAAACAGATGCTATTTTTTTAATTTCGGCTGTCTTTTTTATTTTCTTTAAAAGCTGTCTTTTTTATATTTTTAAAACTTGAATTCTTTCTCGTACCTTGCTTCTTTCATATTTTGAAGTTCCTCCTTGACGGGTACTGTACCAGGATACCTTAGGAAAGGGGATAAAGCAACTAAGTACCAAAATGCCAAAGGGCTCAACACCTAGAAGTATGCTGGAGGCGGCCAAGGAGACACCGCGGCCTACCTCCCGACCTCCCCTGATCGGGGGTTGAGGGCCGAAAACCACCAGTTCCACTCCTTGACTTAGAAAGACCTGCGTCGTACTGGAGGCATTAAATGCGGGGCATGACCTTTCTGACCGTCCCAGCGTGTGGACATGACCACGTGGAGGAAGCCGACCTTTAACTAGGGGGTCCAAAAGTGAGGCTACACCCCTTGAACTGCTCAGGATGACTTGCAGGATAAGGCCACACTTGGCCGTACGCGCCCACGTGCCCCGATGTCATCATCACCCTCATCGCCAGGACGACCCGTCAAGCTCAAGGTCATGCCACTACGCCAGACCCGGTACGGGCCCACCGGCGAGGTGGGACCCAGCGTCGGTCGTAACGACACGGATTGGCCGTGGGCAGGTCGGGGGAAAGCCGAGGGGAGCGGCACGCCCCGCCTAGGCCGCTGACCGGGGCTCACCCACTCATCTCCGGTGCGGACTTTAGCAGCTGCTTCCATCCCATTCAAAGCCATAGGGTTGGTGGACGGGATGGGGCATGCCGCGGAAGCAGGCCAGGCCGTGTGTAAGCGGTCCACGCCACACAGGAGCCGCTGTACATGGCGTGCGAAGCTCACGACCGGCCAAGAGGATAGGACAAGGAGGCCCCTTGGTGCAAGGCTACCCCACCACGCCACGACCCTCGACCTTCGAGGTCGGGGACCCTCTCCATTTCTCAACATTGTTGGACGCTCCCTGGCCTATATAAGGGAACCGAGCCTCCTTTCTCTCTGATACGCATTCAACGTATACACCCACACATCGTACGAACGCTTGCAAGCACCCCATTGTAAGCCCGGTGTACTTGATCCAAGGAACACGACTCCTGCCGAAACTGGACGTAGGGATTTTTCCGAACCAGTATAACTTCTTGTGCTAACCATCGAAAGTGAGGAGAGCACGGCATACAATCACTGGTTGGCGGTCCGAAACATCGACACTCTTCATTTTATTTATTTTTTTAAAAAATAAATTTTATTAAAAATGGGTTCCTTCACTTTAGTCCCTTTTCACTACGACACATCTCTCTCAGAGAATTTGAAGCGTAGTATAGCTCCTGATTGAATTCGCCACTACACTGTTTTCACATCTTGCTCAGCATATTGTTTCAAAAATCTTTCCCAGTATATAGCCCGGACGAGCGTAAATCATAGGCGCATAGCCATAGCCACCCACCATGATGGAAGGGTACATGTCACGCAGGCCCCAAGCTACGGTCCGGGCTCCCATGTTCCCCTTGACGTGTCCATCCACGGACGCACGCAGCATGATGCCACATCCTTTGCAAGATTGCACACCCCAAATATCTCGTTCCCGACCAACCAAACTATAGCACAAGTCACAAACTCCTCTGTCTCATGCAAAAGCAGCAATGCTTCGGGTGAGGGGAAAAAAATCTAGTGACGGCGCACCCTCCAGGAGGCACGCATGCATGTGCCGGCCATCATCGTGCACGCATGTTCGGCAGCTATTTTCGTCAGAGCGAAGCCGCAGCTGAGCTGACGATCACCCCTGACCTAACGAGAGCTAGCCGAGGATCTCGGACACGTCTCGGCCTGATTGGAGGCGGGTCGCGTCACATCATCTGCTGCATATATCCTCCTGCCCCCCTTCGCCGCAGCAACCACTTTTGTCAGCTAAAGCTGATGCCCAGGCATCAATTAGATAGTCTGTGTACCGATCATTAGATCTGCCGTCTGCGCTTGCTGTTGCGCCATGGAATAGAAGGGTCTATAACCGATACTATGTGCAGTGCTGACAAGACAAGCAGGATGATGAAAAGCTGTCGTTAAACCTGTACCTGTGTGCACAACTGCACACCAAGCATCACCAGAAGCAAACAAAAAGCACGCAGCGAGACGCAGTTGCTGAGGAAAGGTATCTCGAACACATGCATAAATATAGATAAAGTGAAAAGAAAAGGTACACTGTAATTGACAGGCACTGTTCGTCTGGGAATTCCGGGCGTTGCATGCATCAGGGCCTGCATCAGCGTGATGCACGCGCGCAACACAGCACCGGCACCCCGGGCCGGAAATATCGAATGCGGCGGATCGGATTATCCTTGCACGCTCGTACGGATACATCCAGAGACGTTCCGGTCAGGGGATGCTCTGATGGCTCAGGCGCGTTTTGTTCCGGCCCTGCCATTGGCATGCGGCCGCCGGCCGCACGCTTGGACCACGGCAAGGCCACATGGACAGCCAGAATTAAGACGGCAAACCGTCGAGCCATATCTAGCTACCTAGCGAAGCGTCGATCTCATGGCTTATTTCTATTCGGTGTTTTCAGCAGGAGAGAAAAAAGGAGCCCGTGGTTTATGGCATCACGGCCGCGTCACCGTGACGCTCCGGGGAACTGCCCGGCCGGGCACGTCGCCGTCCACCGGTGTCTCAGTGTGCTCAGCATCTCGCGGATAATCCCCTCTCGTTGCCGGTGGTGTTAGCCGCACAATGGCCCGTCACGGTCACGCCTTTCCGGGGTAACCAACATGATTGTGCTCCGCTAGTGCCTGTAGTTGTTTACTTGTTTCTGATGCGCTCTCTAATAAACTGGGGGGTAGAATCTATATATCTCAAAACATAAAAAGAAAAAAGAATCCGATACCTTTCTATTTCGTGCTCGCTTCGTCAGCAGCGCGAGTAAAAAGATTTAGATTTGGATCGCGCGTAGTATATCCGTTGGCCCGGCCGGACGATCGAGACGAGACCCAGACCTTCGGAGCGTCGTACACGGTGGAAAATAACCGGTCGTACGCCGCGCCCGTTCAACGGCGTCCACAGAAGGGTCGTCGCGCGGTCGCTTCCGGCCTCGCTCGTCGTCTCTCTAGCTCCTCCACCACCCGCGGCTGCTGGCTAGCAGCCACGGCACGCGCTCCGGCCCACGCGCGGAGGCGTGCGACGCCGGCTAGCTAGCTCGACCGGCGTCCGCGTCGACCGATCGATGCCACAATGTTCCTGATGAAATCAACATCAGTGGAGCGGCCGGCGCACATACTGGCCTACTGGTTAGAGAGACCACACCGGATTCAAATGGCTAAAAGCGCCGTGCATGCAGTAAAGAACACGTTTATAGTAATAAGTGGACTGTCAACGTAACGGGCGCTTTACTTTCTCCTTTCCTTGACCCTTTCTTACTACTGGCAGCATGAACGCACGCTGCGCAGTGGAACATGGGGGAAAGGAGAAGAGAAAAGAAAAGAAGACGAGGTCCCGTCCCGTGTCGCCAGGCACTAACTCGCGCAGTGCCGTCTCTCTCGGCCGCATACTGCCGGGGGGCTTCTTTTGGGGGGTGAGACCGGTATTTACTGCAGGTCTCGTCGTCGTCGCTGCCGACGTCGTCGATCACCTGTTCGCGTCTCTCTCGCTCTCTCTGTGCTCCGAATCGGAGCATATGCATGCATGGACCACAGCGTCGGATGGACATGGGGCGTGCGATCGCATGCGATCGAGGGGAAGGCGGCAAGGAATCTTGCGAGGATCGGTAGAGGGGAGGGACGGTAGGTCACGGTCTCTCGCTTTCTGCTCGCTTGCACCGGCCATGTTGTTTGCTGTAACAACGGTGGTGTGTGTTGTGTGTGGCTAGCTAGTGGCGGCAGACGTGCCTGGCCAGGCAGGGCAGCGTCCGCGGCCGGGCCCCCATCTCGTCGTCTCGTCCGTTTCTCACGCGTCGATCTCTGGCTCGGATGATGTTGCCATGCGTTCTGACTACGTGTCTCGTGAAACATTCCATGTACCACTTGCTATAAGTGGCATGCACTACATGCGTGATGATTTTTTGTCACACATTCCGGGCGATGGCATTCGGAGCGTTATGGAATCAGCTTAGGCTTTAGCCGATTAGGCGAGACGTGTCTATCGATCATGCATATGCTGAACATTATCCACAAACGCAACATACTACCGGTTCACTGATCTGGCCAACTAACCAACCACACGCAAATTAAATCAGCTCACCTGAAAGACACTACTGCACACAAACGAGTTTGCTGATGGAAAGGAGCGATCTGTCAGCACATCCCTGTAACAGATATGCATTGAATTTGCATGCATGCAGTGCCATTCCACTGCATCACAACTAGGTGTCCCGCGCAAATAGCGAAGGTAACTAGTTTTTTTCATACTAAATTTTGCTTTTGCTTTACTTGAAGTGAATTTAGGGCCTGTTTGGTTCCTCCTGCTAAACTTTAGGTGCTAAAAGTTGCTAAACTTTAGTAGCCAAGGCTGTTTGGTTCCCTTTGCTAAAAGGCATTTAATGAGCTATAAAAAGACCTATCTACCCTTATTAAAGGTGCGCAGGAGGGGGGAGACGAGCAATAAATGAGGGGTATAGGTTGTTTGGCAGTTTAGCAGCTAAAAGTTGCTAAACTTTAGTCTAAAGTTTAGCAAGGTGGAACCAAACACCCCCTTATTCAATTTTTTTTTAAAATTCTCATTATTTTGTCTACATTGTTCATACCAAGGTATCAACTTCTTTTATCTTCATATTTTTTAGCGCAAAATATATATTCGTGATGAAAGGGATATCATAAAAAAATTGTTCACGAGATATGGGTGAGTTAGTAGTTTTTATGTGTAGTCCATTTTTCGGAGGAGTACACCCAACCCTTTCAATTGTTAGGTCCAACTGGGCTAGCTCATAGTTTTTTTTTCGAATAGCAATATAGTGTAGTCAGGTAGACGCACACATACACACATATATTTACTTATGTATTTGATCTTGTATTGGTGAATGAATTTATTTTCAAGTTGATCAATCTACCCTTCCATTTGGCGGCGGTGGGCTTGTAGCAGAGGAGGCACGGCGGGTGGATGGAGAGGAGCGGATAGGGCGGGTTGGGGGCGTTGGACGGGGAAGCTGGAAGTGGATGAAGAAGAGAGGGAGAAAGGAAATCGGACGGAGAGGAGGAAAAAAATGGAGGAGGGGGTGCACAGGCGGACCGAAACGTATGACGTACGATGTTGTGTCTCATTCTTGGTTTTTTTAGCTGTAGAGATGGCAAGTGAGGCCACGCCACAGCAACCGATGGAAGACCAGAAGTAATCGCTGTGAAAACATTGACGTGACCGTGATGCACCTGGAAGAAACAAAATGTTGACGGAGAGACCACCAGAAGAGACTCATGTAAGCTTGATCAGCTTCAATGTGACAGTGTCGTCGCGTGCTGAAGGGACGTTCACCTCTGAGTCTTAGGACATGACGTACATGCCATGGCATAGAGATCTGTTGCAACACTAAGGACTAAGGAGTATTTTCAGACCGCGATCAGCAGGCCTAAGGAAAAAGTCTTGATAGGCGAAGAAGAAGACACGCTTTGAAATTTAACACCGTCCTTTTGTGCTTTTTTCTTTATTTTTAGAAATAGGAGGGACAAGCTCCTCTTAGTTATATATTAAAAAGTCAAAAGATGTTATAAAATAAACCATACTTTTTAGTTATTATGTTTCATATAGCAAAAAATGTTTCAGATATTCTTACTTCATACCTAGCTATTATTAGAGCTAATAGTCCACCAACTTTGCATCTGCATAGGCCAACAATGTTTTTAGAAAATACATGGAACGCAAGTGTGGTTAATTTTGAAAATGTTTTAACTTATAAAACACATGATTAATAGAATACTGGAATATCAGTGATATAGGATTTAGAGGGAATTGAGGTGCATATATTGACCATGCTTTTGTACTACGTTACACTCCTCTAATAGATTAGGGTACAAAGTTATTTGTGTATCCTATTACTCTAATCCCAAATATAAGCCAACTATGCTCATACAATGCACCAAAGAAAAAGGACCATCAATGACTCCGAAGCACGTTTTGACCTCTACTTTTCGAATTTACCCCTACATAAATGCACCTAACCAATATACTCCCTAGAAATGTAAGATGTCTCAGTTTTGCCCTATGTGAAATTCTTCTAACTTTGACCAACTTTATAAAAAATGTACAGCACCTACAACATCAAGTTAGTTTCATTAAATCCGCCATAACATGTCTTGATGGTGCATTTATTTCGTATCGCATATTTTTCTATATGGTCAAAAGTTTCCAAATAAGATTGACTTAGGATTAGACTAAAGCGTTGCCTAAGTTATTCGCATTGTCCGCCTTAGTTTGCATGGACAGTCACAGAACTAAATATACTTATTATATATATTTGAGAGCAGAGGAAGCACATAAACCTTTTACTAAGTAGCAAAACATCATGATTCTCTTAATTATTGAGGTATGAAGTGCTAGGGTAGAATTATGTTTATTTTGTTTTACAAAGTTCAAATGCATCTATCTTTCAAACAACATGTCTTTTTTTCCCCAAACTGCTTGAACTACGATGTTGCTCACAACCAATTGAATGAAATAAGTTGCATCTCTCATCAATACATTATCACATCTTTGTATTTTTTTATAATGAACAGGAGGGGAGAGTGTTCCCACCGGATTTCCATTAATAGTAGCCAAAGGCGCTCCAGATTACAGTATGTCAAGTTTTTTGCTTTGTGGCCGGTGTATTGCAGCAAAAATATAGCCCCGATTATGGATGGAGGAAGCACTGGACATATAGGTTTGGTCTGGCGGCGGCGCCTATACATGAAATGGGGCGGTGTAATAAACATGATGGTGTTGAAAGTATTTGGTTGATGCACCGAGTGGAGTTGCTTTCCCTTGGCAACTTTTGTCCGAAATGGTCATGTATAAAAAAATTTGCTGCCTTTTTTGAGAGATGCAGTAGAACCAACAAGAAATTCGCTGGATGACCTCAAACATGTTAGAAACTGTGTTGGAACATACCGTGCTGATATCGCAAAAAAAACTTGCGATTCCCAGCATCGTTTACATGCTCTCTGTTTCTTTTCATCCGTAAGCATACACATTGCTTTTCAGAGTCTCCAAGGGACTGTTTTGTAAGTTGAGTCATCAACAAACTAATAAAACAAAAGATTCTTACAAAGAAAGAAAAAAAAATGCTGCACTACATCACCTAGCAGTACTCTCTAGATATTTTATTCCCCCTCTTAATTATGTGGCACCTAAACAGCTAAACTCACTCACCAGAGAAACTTCTGGTCCCTTCTTTATGATCATCATCTACGTTAGCCAACCAGCGCCGCACACGCCTGGCGCCCTAGCGTGGTAGCCGCCTCCCGGCGGAGCCGCGCGACCGCGCGTACAGCACCATGCACAGCGCCGTGCCCAGGGCGCAGGTCGCGCCCCAGAGGAGGAAGGTGTCCCGGTAGCAGGCGGCGCCCATGCAGCGGTTGCCGCCGTGAGCGCCCCTCTGGTACAGGTACGCGGCCAGGTAGCCGAAGCAGAGCGAGCCCAGGGGGATGTTGGCGACCACCACGTTGTGGTTGACGCCGAAGTTCTTGGTGCCGAACAGCTCGTTGGTCGCCGACGCGGCCACCGAGGTGATGGCGCCCGTGCACGTTCCGACCACGGCCGTGCTGGCGTACAGGGACATGTTCTTCGGGTGCAGAAGGAGGAAGAACGCGCCGGACATGGGCGCCATCAGCGACGCCATGGACGCCGTCCTTGAGAGGGAGTAGCCGCTCCTGCTCATGCACATTTCCATTTTTTTTTGTCAGAACTAGTACAATCTGATGCATGCGACGTTGTTGCGTGCAAGATGATCTAGTGAGGAGATGATGGCATAATGAACAGAGGTAGCGGCGCTTACTTGGCGGTGTAGTAGTCCAAGAAGGCAGGAAGGAGGCGACCGAAGAAGCCGAACGAGGAGGACAGGGAGACCAGAGTGGACGCGTCGGCGAGTCCTCGCGACTCGGCGATCTGGCCCAGATTGTTGAGGAAGACCAGCCCCAGCGTGCCGCTGAACATGTAGCTGAAAAAGTAGAGCCAGAAGTCAAGTTTCCTCAGCAGTCGGAGCCCGCCGACCTCCTCTTGACTACTCCTCTGTGGTTCGGCCTCCTGCCCCTGCTCCTCTTGCTTGTCCTCCGCCTCAAGCTCGACCACCGACACCGACACCGCCGTCTCGGCCCCGTCGGAGTCGTGGTCGTGGATCCGGTTCTCCCACTTGGTCTCCCGTATCTTGGCCATGCTCTCCCTGACCCTGAGCACCACAGGGATCAGCAGAGGCAGGGCGAGCAGCACGAAGAAGCTGACCATGTGTTCTCTGGTCGAGAGGCCGATGGACTTGGCGCCTACGCTGCCGATGATGGCGCAGGCTCCGGTGGCCAGGGTGATCGCGAACATGGCGAGGAACGGCGCCTGGGTCCTCTTGGTGTCCTTGCGGAGCTCGACCACCCGGAGCGACGGCGCCGCCACGAGCGTGACCGCCATAGGGACGACGGCATTGAGGAGGAGGTACACCTTGGTGGTGGAGTATCTCGCCCTCGCCGCCCTGGGGAGGGTCTTGGCCATGGTGGTGTAGAACTTGGCGCTGAGCCCGAGGTAGCTCGTGGCGAGGCTGACGGCGACGCGGCTGTCGGAGGGGAAGTTCTTGATGCAGAGGAGGTAGCACACGGTGTTGATCCAGCAGATGCCGTTGCCGGCGAGGGAGGTGAGCACGAAGAGGTGCCAGTACGCGAGCCCGGGCCTCTCGAGGAAGAGGAACTGGACGCCGTAGCCGACGAGGCCGAACGCGGCGCCGGTGAGCGCCACCGCCCAGAGCGGGAGGTGCAGCGCGGCCACCCCGGCGAACCAGCCGAAGAGCTTCCCGGCGTCGGAGGCGGCGGCGAGGAAGTTGAGCCGCACCTGGGAGATGCCCTTGATCTCCTTGAGCTGCGACGAGTAGACGGGAAAGTCGGCGTTGGGGCCGTTCACGGTCTGCAGCCAGACGCTCCCGACCAGGCTCAGCCAGTGGGCCGATGAAGACATAGTGGTCAGTGGGGAGGATTTTTCCCGATTTGCACGCGCTCGCCGCACCGATCGAGGTGTGGTACTTATGCGATCTCGGCGAGTGGGGGGCGCCGGCCGTCGACGGCGATCAGCAAACCACCAGCGGCGATGGCGATGGCTGTGGCTCCGATGTGGCTATGTGTTTTCCTGTTGTCCATAGTGCGCTGCTCAAGCCGCTGCTTATATAGCGCTCCGGGGCCTGGGCCAGGAGGAACGACTGGTAGTGGTGGCGTGGACATGCACGCACCTGACGTGACGGAGATGGCCGGCCAACGGGCCAAGGTTGGCAACAACAACGTACGTACACGAGATGGCAGTAACAACGCTAGCACTGAAGATCATGGGACACGGCTCCATCAGGTCCGCAGGTGCGAGACCACAGTAGTGCACCGTTCAAACCGTCGGTCCGTCCGTCGTCAGTTGGAAGCTGGGGACTCCTGCCATCGTTCGTCAACATTGGGAGCCGCTAAGAACTTCTGGTGCCGCGGCGCGGAACGTGAAGCGTGGGCTGCGTAGCCGCGCCGGCGCGCGGTTCACGGCTCGGAACGCCTCGGAATGGAAGTTCGGTGGCCGAGTGGTCAGCCGCCGGCCACGACGGCAGCGCGGACGGCCTGGTCGATCTCGTCAGCAGAGACGACCCGCGTTCCACGACGTGTTCATCCGTGCTGGGGAACGTGTTTGGTTGCAAGGCGAGGAGGTATCATATCATGCTGTCAAAGCAGAGGTTAAGAGGGTAGCGAGAGACGGCGAGGTTCGTAACTGCAGGGCGCAGGAGCCAGCCAGCTACCCGGGTTGGCTGAGGTAGCGAAGCCTGTGTGGTTCCAGAATTCGCAGCTCCTGACGTTTGTATTTTGCAGCTGGAGAGCTCAGCCAGTCAGCCACAGCTAACGACATGCGGTACGGTTTGATGCTTCTGGCGCGAATCGTTTCACACACTAGCACACAGGCCGGCCGGCGTACCAGCAGGTACAGATTTCGTATCAGTATGTGTACGCTACACGTGCACATATATCGAACGTAGTCATCCGGTCCTCGATCTCCACGTTTCGTAAAACCAAATCAGATGTCGATCTGATGTGGTTGGGTACGGGTTCAGTTCCGTGTGCGGGTACCTTGGATTAGTTGATTTAGGACGTCGTCCATGCATGGTTCATGTAATCTAGCGGTCGGGTGGTCATATTCAGTTGGTTCAAGAAAGACTTCCGACTTGGATTGTTGCACCCAAAAGATGGCGTTCCGATGAGTTACACAGCGTTTCGATGCCTGCCAGGTTACTAGTCACCTCCGTACACACACAGATACTAGACAGAGAGGATTAGGCAAGTGTCTGTACAATCATTCATATTTTATATACGAACCTCGAACCTGTACAACTAATGAGGTAGGTAGCTAGATCAATTGCAGAGACTCTATGTGTTCATGTACCCATCTGCTAACCCTCCCGTCGTTTCAGCCTGAGTAGCTTGACATTATTTTACCGTGGAGAGAAGTTCGTAATGCTGATCAGCATGACAAAATCAAATGATGATGACCAGGCCGAAACGTAAGACTTGAATCACGAATTAAGACTTCAAAGAATATTTGCGACGATCTTGCATCTGAAAGCCTGAAAAACAAGACCGAAGAGTAAATCATTAAAGCATGGTCACCTTACAAACGCACTAGAGCAGGGTATCTGCTTTTCACGGACCCCTGCATGATGCATCTCACTTCTCGAACCCTCTTGTTCGTCACATGACGTGCATGCCCCAGGCCCCAGGCCTGCAAGCACAGCTAACAACTAGAACTGATGAAGAGTAGGAAATGTATAGCTAGACTCGAGAATAGTCTCTTGAAGGGAAAAAAAAACTCTACTTACCTTCTACTCGTATGCCAACAGATCAGATGTTGGACGCACAAACAGCGAGCTGACTAGCTCAACTAGTCCATCTCTAGCTGTGCTCCCGCACGGCTAATTTTTGTCCACGTATTAGAAATTATGAAAAAAATGAAGGCACATATCTAATGATCAAAATGGTTTACATTTCACTTAGCTTTACTTCATTTGTTATTTGTTAAATATTCTAATACAATACTCATACAAATAAATATTTACATTTAATCTTTTTAAATCTATATACCTTTTAATCCATATTTATATTTTTTCTTTTCATCGCACCTGCGTAATTGAACATTTAGTTGTGAGCTACATATTTAACATGAAAATCGATGTCCTAATATCTTCCGTATATACATAGTCTATATGGTGACACAAATCATGCATATAAACCTAAAGTTTATTTTCTGCATTAAAACACCAGAATAGGTAGTATAGAGCAATACGTTGTTGTGCAAATAATAGCATGTATTGGTAATTTAGATTCAACATTAGGGTTAGTTTTGATTTTTAAGAATGGGATATGTGGTTATTTAGATGCAAATTTAGGGCTGCTTAATTTATTTTTTTATAATAGTATAGGTGGTTAATTTATATGAAGATTAGAATGTTATTTTTTATGTGGCAGAGATATGTAGTTTAGATATAGATTAGGGGTACCTTAGACTATTTTCACAATGACAAAAATAAGTAATTTTCTAGGAAATACCCATGACTATATTTTTAGTCTCTACCGGATCGACGGTAAGATGTTTATGATTTTTATAAGAAGTTTTAAAAATTATATTTTCTAAAAAAACACGTCTCGTGGCATGCGTGCATTTATGAATCCTCATGCAATAGACTGACTGAAAAAACATAGCATCACAAGCAGTAGCGATGATATCAGCAGGCGCACGGATGACTTGCAGCAGGATCTCCAAGACCAGTAGGAACGCACGGGCGAATGCGCCACGCACCACCACGGCCCAATCACCAACTCCGTCCACTTCCAGTCACTTTGCGCGCACGTACCTGATTAACCAGGTCGTCAGGTGGATTGGATAAACACATGCGGGTCCTGCACTCGCCATTCCCCCATGCGTTCTTCAGAAGAAAAATTTGAGGCCTAGGGAGAGTGCACAGCGCCGCCCGTATCTTTGTGGTGGGGTTACATTTATCTGCCCATGCCGAGAAACAGAGAGCAGTGGACTCTGCCGGCAAAAAGGTCCAGGGCGCGCTGCTGATCTGTTCTGCCCATCATCCGCTCGATCCATCGCGCCAGGCCACGTCACACTTGCATCATCACGTCTAATGCCGGCGTGGAGCAAGACGAGGAGAGGAGACGGTACGCTGTGCTAGTCGCAGTGAAATTACTTGGCTCCAACAAGCACGGGTCGCCTCATGATCACTGGTTTCTGCAGTTTTTGCCGGCCGGGTGCAAGGGATGCAGCGAATCGTGCAGTGCCGGGCAGAGGCTAGAGCCTGAAGCGAGTGTTTGGTTCCGTAGGAGGTACTAAAATTCCTGTTATATCGAATATGTAGATACTAATTAGGAGTATTAAATATAAATTAATTACAAAATTAATTGCACAGATAGAGATTAATTTGCGAGACGAATTTATTAAGCTTAATTAGTTCATAATTTGACAATGTGATGCTACAGTAACTATTTGTTAATGATTGATTAATTAGGCTCAATAGATTCGTCTCGTGAATTAGTTTCTATCTGTATAATTAGTTTTATAATTAGCTTATTCAATGTGACACAAATTTAGACTTTAGACCACGAAAACAAACACCCCGAACAACCCCCGAAAGAGAGCATTGCAGCTCCGCCGTGGGGAGCATCGGAGACTGCGCTCGCTGCCCCTTCGTCTCCCAAACATCCATGTCGGCCCGGCCACGGCCAGGATCACGTCCGCGAGCCTGGCCAGCTAGAACTCTAGAAGGTCTGCAGCCAGCAGCAGGCGGTGAGTGCTCCGCTTTCGCGTCGTCCGCGTCGGCGTAGCTGCGCGCGCGTGTCTTCGCTAGTGCCGCCCAGCGGCCGGTGCGCGATCGAGCGTGCGTGCCCGGCCAGGACGGGGATGTAGTGTACGTACGGTTACGGGGCTCGGGTTCGTGGTCGCGGCCGGGGCGCATACTCATTGCGCCCGGGACCGCGGGGAGAAAATCATTGCGCCCATCATCCCCCGGAGCGAAAGATATGTGCACCGGCCGCGGCCGGCCGGCCGGGAAGGCGCGCTTTCTGGCTGACGCGCTGGTGCGCTCGGCTCGGGTAGTCGGGTGCGGCGGTGCCGGCCCGCTCGCCGGGACAACGCGGGCGGTGCCGTTTGTGCTTGTACACGGCGCAGGTGGTGGTGGGATTGGAAATATTGGATTCCCTCCCCTCGGTCCAGTAAACGGCGGCGGCCGGTTGGACAGAGCAGCCCGCGTGGGATGCAGGCGGGCCAGGCTGCTGTGTAGACGCATCCGGAAGGCGCAACGGCCCAGCAGTGTTAGTTACGTACGAGAGGCGTCGTTGAGAGGAGGCGCGATGGCGGCCCAGCTACGGGCGAGGAGATGATACGACGGCCCGCGCGGCCGCGCCCCCACTGGGTGGATCAGGTCCTGGAAAGGCTAAAAGACGAGGTGGGGATGCAGCCCGAAAGGCCCCCGTTGGAGGTCCTGGCTGCAGGCCAGTACGCCCGATTAGTTTCCCGGGAAGTAGCAAAGCTAACAGATTTGGTAGAGCATCTCCAACAATCTCCTTTTTTAAACAGTTGATAATAACATAGTGCTCCAGCAATCTCCCTATATCTTTACTTTTTCAATAATTATTGGAACAACCCAATAATTCACCTCAACTCTCCCTAAATAAAGGAGGAGCTGTGACTCTCCCAATACGGCAGTTGAATTGGGATGAGATTATTGGGAGACTGCAAGCAACTCTTCTGATAACAGTGAATGTAATATTAGGATATCCCTATTAACTAATTATTAAGGAATATTTATTGGAAATGCTTTTACAACCGCTACCAGTACGTCACCTCATCTAGCCAACCTAGCCAGTTTGTCACCTCATCTAAGCCAAATTACATCATCTAAAAAAACTCAATCAAGTAGCGATTTACATAAAATTAGGTCAAAGTCCTCTAGAACTATTAAAAGCATGAACATCGTAACGTGTCAAATCATTGATCCGAAACCAACAAAAAAAGACTGCTGGGATCAACAACTACCAAGTAGCACGTGCAAGTGGAGGTAATATCGTAGCCATCGAGGGAGTCCGTTCCTCCAAATTTTAAGTCATTAAAAGAACCAAAGCATCTCAAATTTGATCAAATTTATACAATAAATACTAATATTCATTATACCAAATTAGTATCATTAGTTTCTTTATTAAATATATTTTTATAGTATACCTATTCGTAGTTTATGATCCTTTCTATAATTTTAATCAAATATAAAATAATTTGACTCTTTGAATGATTTATGATTTGCGAACGGAAGGAGTACAGAATAGTCAGTTCAGGAGTGCCCATCCTGACCCCGCAGATTCCTTGCATGAGTCATGCATGACATCAGGTAATCTAACCCCTTGCGCCGCTCGTCCTACTGCACTGATCCATCAGTGCCATAGACTCTAGAGCTAACATGGTGCACGTGTGCGGCCAGGCTGCCAGGGTATGGATCGCCGAATCGACGCCGATCATGCCAAGGCTCCTGCCATGCCTCTTTCCCTCTTGACATAATTATTCTCTGGCAGAAATATCATAGATGATTCTGATTACATCAACTTATCAACTAAAAATGATCTCTGCGATTACATGCTCATCTTATAAGGATGATGGATGCTGCGGGTTGCTGAAATGCTATCTGACGAGCAGTTCACTTTCCTGCCACTGATTGTGCGGTGAGCCCACATTCTGCATGCGCTGCATAATATAATGAACCTCCTGAGTCCTGAGTCATCACTTACGTTTCACGACGCCCAACTTGCATACGGCTGTCACTGACTGCCTGCCGGGACAAGCAAGCCGAGCGCATCGTCAGCTGTGTTGGATCAGGAGAGTGACTCGGCACCACTTGGCCAATGCATCCGAGCCTAGCCAAAGAGATGATGATCGATCGAAGACATTGATGATAGCAGGATTAGTACCAGCAGCTGATCGAGAACACGAACGCAGGAAACCTTATCGAGGTCGTCTCACAACGCAGGCTTGCACGTCCGAGTCGAGGTGTCACTGCTACACTCCATGTCCCTTAAGAAAAAAATGCTGTTCACAGAGTGCTCGTGCTGAGTCAGTGAGTCCGTAGAGAACCGAGAAGGAAGTGAGGAGAGAGATGCAAGACAGGACAGCATAGTTCAGCTAGCTGACGATCACGTCAACATCTGGACGCCGTAGAAAACTAGAAACCCACGGTAAAAACCATCAGAGGAACAAGTCAGCAGTCATTGTTCTGCAGAGTTTCAAGCTAGGTGGACATCAAGTGATGATTGAAGCGTTCAGTTTATCGTTTTCCTGCGAAGCTCGCGGCAACAACCGCAAACAGATGGCGCGGTGGCGCCCATCCCGGGCCGTCGAAATCAGGTCAGATTTGTCCCACACGTACGCTAGGTGTCACCGGGGACCTCAACTGGGGCATGATAGGACAATAAAGATAAGCGACCAATAGATGATTCTAGAAAGGACAATCATCTTATCAGACTTATATTTTTTTTAAAAGTGAGAAACACACTAGGAGCAAAAGGTACCATGTAGGTTGGCCACTGCTTCCTAACTGCGAACTGAGTGTGCATGCATTAGCTTTGTATTTGCAGAAATCTGGAACTGAAACCCGAGCAAACATGGAAGAGGAAGACGATGGTGAGGGCCTGCCGGCCTGGAGAGACCGGAACCGGGAGCTCGGACGGGGGTTGCAGCAGCTACTTCTCCAGTTTTGCCGATCGTTCACGCAGCAGACCCGTGAACAGCTTGCCTCGACCATGCCACGGCGCCTACACATGTGGTTTGTTCTATCGGTTGGGACAGCGACGCTAGCTGGCAGTTAGTCGATGGTGAAACGCACCTAGTAGCAGCCAGGGCAACCTTGGATTCACAAATGACAAGTCGCCTGTATGCCGGCAGAGCAGCGGCTAGCCTCTGAATTCTATTCTGCATGCGTGGATGAAGTGAAGTTCGACATGGATCGGAACCAACAACATTATTTGGATATGCATGCCCAAACAGCTTACTCTAGAGGATAGCGTCACGTTGCTGGTTCCGATCGGTTTGGTGTGCAGCTGGTGCTGGGCGAGAGTTGCGCCATCTGTTGTCCCTGCGTGCCGTGTTCCTCTTGCTTTCTTTTAGCGCCGAACGTGTGTGTGAGCTAAACGGTGGTGTGATTTCATTGCAATTTAATAGAAACCAGTCCAAATCAAACATAACATAAATAACAAACTGAACACAAGATCATGACATGGACGATGCATAAAATGTATACAAATTCTTGGCGTTCCTGTCACCGCACCACCCCGGCACGTCTCGTTCTCGCACCAAGCAAAGACCTCCGCCGCCGCCGCTCGCCGATAGCGGGGAAGGGTAGACTGGTCATTCACCCACCGTCGTCGTCGTCCTCCCACCCACTGACCCACGTCCCACCTGCAAAAAACCCATCTGGCCATCTATTTATAGGCATTGCCAATGGCCTCCTCCGCCACCGCCAGCATTAACCAGCAGCTCACACACACGCGCCGCGGCCGCTCCGGGAGGTCCCCACGCACCCGCGCGGAGTGAGAGAGCCGCACGCCGGACATGCAGCGCCTCGCCTCCTCCCGGAGGCTCCTCCGGGCCGCGCTCGCCCCCGCCGCCCGGGCCAACTCCAGCCTCTCCGCGGCCGCCGTCGCCGCTCCCGCGCCGGAGAATGGCGCCGCCTTGCCGAGGATGCCGGCCTTCGACTACACACCGCCGCCCTACGACGGGCCGCGGGCCGAGGAGATCTTCCGGAAGCGGGCCCAGTTCCTCAGCCCGTCCCTCTTCCACTTCTACGACCGCCCTGTACGTTCGCCGTTCCCCCCTCAATCACCGCTCCAGTTTTGTGGGAAGGAACCAGATCGTTCCGCCTCTCGATTCCAATCATTTTCCGGGAAACCGGCATCGATCAGATGAAGTACCTCAGTTTAAAATGAACTGTCCAACTGCAACATTTTTCTGGAACTACTGCAGTTTAGTTCCAATTCTGCAACAACCATTAAAGTTCTGCACCAGGCGCATGAACTGTAATTTCCTAAGTGTTCTACCTTTCTGAATGATTATCTCTTGCTGATGGCTTTTGTTTTTTATTTGTTTGTTTATTTTTTATAGGGGAAATGTCGTCTTCTTGGTAGTCCTTTTGCAGAGTAGTGATCTTTGTCGGTTTCCGATAGGTTTGGTAGGAATGCCATATCCCATGTGCTCCAATCTTATCTCAAGTAAGGTGCGATCTGATAATAACTTAGCGAGTTCTGTCGCTAGGTGTCCTTCAGAATTCCCAAAGATGCTAGTAGCCACAAATTCTGCATTG
The DNA here is from genome assembly GCF_005286985.2 of Setaria viridis. Classification (NCBI taxonomy): domain Eukaryota; kingdom Viridiplantae; phylum Streptophyta; class Magnoliopsida; order Poales; family Poaceae; genus Setaria; species Setaria viridis. Next base: position 15,547,706 of record NC_048265.2, read on the forward strand.
CTGGCAGGACCACTCGAATCGGAGTCTTAAGTGAATCAAGAAAAGAAACTTGGAAACTTGTAGTTGATACTCACTGTCTCTAGAGGACAATGTTTTTCTTTTCAGTCGTACCACTAGATCCTTTTGCCATGTGCAGAATGACAGATGGGTTGAGAAGTGATAGATGACCTTTGGAGATGGGCTTTTCCTGGATTGTTGCAATGGCGTAGATAGGCGTCCCGATGGTTTGTGAAAATAGAGGGCCGCGCAGTTTTGCCTGCAAACTTGTAATGAAGCAAATCAGGGTTTTATGTGCTTCTAGTGACTAATTTACGTAACTATGTTTTGGATTTCTTAGATCTCAAACATATGCAGCTGCGCCACTTGTTTCTCAAAAACATGGTTACTGACATCACAACATTTAGCTGAGCACACATATGCCGAATTACATAGACAAGGTAAAGATTGGATTCTTGTAGATAGTACCAAACTGTGTACCTAACTTGCTGACTCCGGTTCCATTGGAACTCATGTGCAGCATTCAGAGAAGCACGTGTGTCACACATTGAGTAATTTTAAAAGGGATACATATCTATTTGATAAAGTTGGCACAAAGGAAGAGAAAACAATCAGAATGCACTTTGAGGTCACTTGCGTCTCCAAAAAGAAGGAAACAGCAAAGTTAACCACTGCATGTTGTCATTGTGCCATTACTTAATACCTGAGGCTGGCAGACTCAGTGCCCTTGTAGGATTTTATATAAAACCCGATCAAGTATGTTAGTTTTTCCAATCAAGCAATGCATGCTAAAGTCTGTCAGTGCCACATCATTATTGCTTTTTTTTAAAGATCCTATACTGACAGATGATCATTTTATTATGCAATAATTGTTGCAGTTGAACATAGTTGATGGAAAGATGCAGTACCTATTTGACGAGGATGGCCGTCGTTACCTGGATGCTTTTGGTGGCATTGCAACAGTTTGTTGTGGGCACTGCCATCCTGATGTGGTTGAAGCCATAGTAAACCAGGCAAAGAGGATCCAACACTCCACAGTTCTGTATCTCAATCATGCCATTGCAGATTTTGCAGAGGCACTGGCATCCAAAATGCCCGGTGATCTGAAGGTATTCCATAAGAAAAAACTTCAAATATTTCTGTATATAAAGTTTGTTCAGGACTGACATGTTCTTTTGGATGATCGAGCCTCACGGAAATTGCTGTTGTTCTTTTCAGGTAGTTTTCTTCACAAATTCAGGAACAGAGGCTAATGAGCTTGCATTGATGATTGCACGGCTTTACACTGGTTCCAATGACATTATCTCGCTTAGGAATGGATACCACGGGAATGCTGCTGGAACAATGGGTGCTACCGCTCAATCCAATTGGAAATTCAATGTTGTTCAGGTAGGTGCCCCTTCCATTTTCAGTACTGCATTAACGTGAAACCCACATAATTTTTAATTGGAACACCATATCAAACCAATGAAGTTCCGTAGCTATATGTGCATTGGTCCCTTGTTATTTGCGCCACTGTACTTTAAATATCCATTTAGTGTCTTGTTTTGTGGCAAAACACCATGATGATCGCTAGATCACAATGTGTCCAGACGGGAGTACACCATGCGCTTAACCCAGACCCCTACAGGGGCGCTTTTGGCTCTGATGGGGAGAAATATGCCAGAGATGTTCAGGAAATCATTGAATTTGGGACTTCAGGGAGAGTCGCTGGTTTCATTTCAGAAGCCATACAGGTATGCCAATATCAAAACATCATCTAAGCATCTTCACTATTCTAAGGCATTCCAATGAAAAGTTATTTTGTTCCCTGAACACAATATGTTTTTCCCCAAGGGAGTTGGTGGAATAGTGGAACTGGCACCAGGATACTTGCCAGCGGCATACAATATCGTAAGGAAAGCGGGTGGTCTCTGCATTGCTGACGAAGTTCAGGCAGGTGTTGCACGAACTGGAAGCCACTTCTGGGGATTTGAAGGCCACGGTGTCATCCCAGACATAGTTACCATGGCCAAGGTAAGCCTGAATACCCTCCATGATGTTGAGGCTCCATGCATATGTGATCATGTTGTCAAAATGCACCTCCAGTGTATCGAGCCATTGGCTGAATTTTCCTGCTGTTGATCTTCAGGGTATCGGAAATGGCATACCGATAGGAGCTGTTGTGACAACGCCGGAGATTGCTCAGGTGTTGACCCGTAGAAGCTACTTCAATACCTTCGGCGGTAACCCTGTCAGCACTGCGGGTGGGCACGCTGTTCTCAAAGTGCTGGAGAAGGAGAAGCTCCAGGAGAACGCGTTTGTTGTAGGCTCCTATCTGAAGGAGCGGCTTAACAAGCTGAAAGAGAAGCATGACAGTAAGTCAGCAAGGCAAATAACGAGAACCAATAAATCAGGCCATTATCACCTGCTGCTTACATTTTACCGGTCTGTTCTGCAGTTATTGGTGATGTTAGGGGGAAAGGCTTCCTACTTGGAGCTGAGCTGGTGACAGACCGTGAAAAGAAAACCCCAGCCAAAGCTGAGATCTCACATGTCATGAACCATATGAAAGGTACGTGTGTTGAGCTTCGACTACTTTTCCAGGTTTGCAGCTAGATGCAGAGCTGTCTCTGATCTGAGCTCTGTTCTTGGACAGATATGGGGGTGCTCGTCGGGAAGGGTGGTTTCTACGGCAACGTGTTCAGGATAACACCGCCGTTGTGTTTCACCAAAGAGGACTCCGGTAAGATCTGCATCTCTACTGAAGAATCCATCATGGATGAACCTGTGGTCCGTGATTGTGCCACAGAATGACGAATGATTTCGTGATTTCGTGTTGCAGACTTCTTCATTGACGTGATGGACGTTGCACTCTCGAAGCTGTGAGGCAGACAGCGCGAAGATATACCATTGCATAAATAAGAGACGATTTGTGAGACAGCACCTCGTTGTCTCGTAATCTGTCTCGTGTGGGGGTTTCGCCCCGCCTGCTGTTCCTTTTTATCTAGCTTGTAGTTCTGAATAGCAACTCCCTTGTTTGAGACCAATAATTTAGTTCTTTTCAGATGTTATGTACTTATGTAAGCCCTGCATTTCTGTTATCTAGAAACGGAGATACAGCTTGATACATGCAGTACCCACATGGGAATGGAGAAGACTCATACGGGAGACAGGCAACGGTTATGGATATCAACAAGCCATCACGAGAATGTCATTGATCATCTGCAGCAATGACGCTCCACCATCTCTAGTAAAAATACGCACGCCCCAACCGCGAAATTAACCAAAGTAACCGATACGCGAACCGACCAGATATACATCAAATTTACACCAACCCAAACCATACTCGCGACTAATCAATATGATCATCTCAAATTTGAACTAGAGAGGCCTATTGGCTATTTGTTTCTACCGATCATAGGCTGGCCACCACCCTTTGGACTTGGCATGCTGGTCGACCTATTGATCTTGCTTCCAGCGCCAAAACTCTTCACGTCGATCAGATCGCCAAACAAATTGTCTGGCATGTAATACGGTCTGGCTGCTGTTGCTGGAGTCTCTTTTGGCCGTTGATTCCCGTTCATCCGGGCATCTGAAGCCATGCTTGGACCATTGTTTGTTTGAGAAACAAAAGAGTTGTAACTTTGCATCGGCTTGGGGTTTGGAGATGGAACGTGTTGCATTGGTGCAGCAGCATACGGCTTCGATGGAGCTGGATAGGTAGCTGCAGGTGCAACAGAAGCAACGGGAGGGTTTGGCATTTGGTATGTCGCCGGCTGGAAAGGATTAGTTGAGTTGACACTTGGAGTCATAGCCCATGGCGGTGCAGGATAGCTGGACACATATTGCTGGGGCTGAGTCGGATACGCTGCAGGCTGTGCGACCGGTCCAGTTTGGGCCCAAGGTGCAACATAGTTGTTGCATGGAGCATATCCCTGATTTGTTGGATAAGCCTGGTTATTGACAGGGTAATTTGCCCCATTCGCCGCAGCAGGCTGATAGTTAGGCTGTACTTCTGGTCCATTTGATGTGACACTTGGCTGAGTCCCATTTTGGCTCTGTGTTGAAGAATCTGCAGATGATTCAGGAGGGCTGTACAAGGTGAGGCTGAGAAGGTCAATCATATCCTGCTCTTTCGTCCTTGTGCCACTGACAGAAGTTGAATCAACAGGAACCAGTGCATTGCTTGCGACTGAAGAGACTTCAGAAAGTGCTGGATCAACAGCTATAAGGGCCTGATCACCAGCGATGGATGATGCTTCATCACTGCTTATCACAGATTTGTTTTTTCTGCACATACATAAAAATGGAAATTAATAGCTAGTCCCCTTGCCAAAAAAAAAATAATCAGGAAAGTACAGATTGCATGAAGCCCTTTACAGGCCACTAAGAACCTTCTTGCAATCCGAGCAAACTCATCATCTTCGTCCTCTTCAACTTGAGTCTTATTATCATGTGGAATTGGTGGGGTAGATGGCTGTGGGTTTGGATCCTCTCTGTGTAACTCTTCTCTACTTGGTGTTTCAACAGGTAATGGCGAACCAGAAGCAATAGCATCATGTTTTGCAAGTACACTCTGTAAGGCATCATTTATTTCCAGCCCTTGCTTTAGCAGCTCCTCATCCCTGAATTGGAACCACAAAAATTTCACATATTATTTTTATGATACACTACATGTTTACACCACCATGCAGCAGTAGACATTATCAATTGCAAAAATGAGAATCATGCTTATTCATAATCTAGATTATCCAATGTATTAATATGAGAGTGAAAGACGTACCCTGTGGAACTGACAAATCGCATGAGCTTTTGTTGATTTGAACGACATTGATTTACAAGATCTGTAATAATCTCATCTTTAACTGCCATGCGATCAGCAGGATTCAAAGCATTCACCATATCACGTAGCAGTTCTGTTGCATTTCTAATATTATTCAAGCCCTCGAAACTGAACAACAAAATAGAAAAAAGGTTATAGCCATAAAAAGTAGCAATAAAAGAAAGGGCTACACTTCAAATAAGCCAATGCTACAGAAGATTGTTACCTCAATGTTTCAACATCAGATGTAGTTCTCTCGTTTAGACTTCCAGAAGGATATCTAGGCGAACCATATGCCTGATGTGTTGCGGGAGGAGTAAATATTGGAGGCGCATCGACAGGACGTCGTGGGAACATTACTCCTGACCTCTGTATTTCACCACAAGAAAATACGATATGTTCTGATACTATAGTTTCCTAAAATGTTAAAAACTAAAGAACTGTCTACCACTGGTGCACTTGTGCTTTGATGAATATTTCTTCGAAGGCATGTTTTAAAAAGAAATTAATTTAGGAGAAGAAACACTCCATCACCATGGTATAATGCAGGGTTTAATACAAAAACTATCTGCACAGAGACCAGAGGGGGGTTAGATGCATACCTTTAGTTCAATGTATGACCAATAATACTGTGGATATTTGCCTCCAGGTCCACCAAATGCCTCTTGCCATGAATCCAGAAGTAACAATGCCTTATCCCTCACTTGCATATCTTGCTGAAATGATTGTAGGAAAAAAGTCCTCAGAATATTAGCATCATTTTTCCCCATTGTTAGTAGAAGAAAATGTAAATGAATAATAAATCAAAGACTACAACAGATCCACTAAGTACAAGGGGGCTTAGTGTCAATACTATGATCTGAACAAACACAAACTGCAATTTCTAGCAGCTTGAATAGCATCAGTTAAAAGGTTACTTGAAAGAAGAATTATGGTTCGACTGAAACACAAATTGAATAAGTTGGATGAGTCACTAGTGAAAAAGGAAACAGATACCCTTACCAAACCCATTAGAAATTAAGGAAACAGTGACTTGAAATATCCAAACTGATTTTTGTGACTGTAAAGACTGATTAACCAAAACTTGAGTAGCCCTGCTGTTCATTATTATACTATTAGCAAACAGAAGCAGGCAATGGGTAACATTTGAGGCCAATTTGAACATCGATGATTGTTTCGAGTACAAAACAAAATTCAGATGTGTGCTTCCATGCTCAAACAAAATTTGCAAAACTATCAAAACAAATATGATGGTAGAAACCAAGGAAAAAAACTGCTACCTATACCCATTACGGTTAAAGCTTGCCTAACTAATGATCTTTATAATTATAATGGTCATACCTTCATAAAGTTCTAAATATATCCTGAAAATGTTTGTCTATATTACATACCATTAGAAATAGAAGTTTTTTTTTCTGAAACTTATCAACACTGAAAAATTATCTTCATCATCCAACTATCCTTACTACCCTTCGCAAACTTAAAAGACATAATAATAGTAATAATCGGAGAGGGGATGAGGAAAATACCCTCTTTTGAACAATTTTAACCATCTCTTGTAAAACATGTTGATCAACAACTTCAAAATGAACGTATTCACCGCAGTTCTTCATCATTGTCTCCAACAACTGCAAAGACCAGCAAGCGGTAAAGTAGTTAAAGCGCAGCAAAATATTATAGAAAGAATTTTGATCATGACATTGATTATAGTGTGCGCGCACCGTCAAAGTTAGGAATTGAACTCTTGGGTCCTTATGCTGCAACCGCTTCTTCACTGCTTTTACCACATCTTTTGTTTGCCTGATTCAGAGTGATAATATATTAGTGCCAAGCAAGGAAAATCATAATAGATACATTTACGTGCGTTAATCTGTGTATGTCTCCAAACTGTAACCTATAAATAAAATAGTATAGCTTACAGTTCAGATTTGTAGCCTTTCTGTTAAAATAAAAGGTAAATCATGCTCAGTGAAACAATGCAACCTCTTGCAATATACCATTGCAAATAAATGTCTTATACATAATGGTTAGCCAATATCCAACTTAACATAATTAAAAATGCATTTGTAATCATGAACACCAACTACATGAAATTGCAACCAAAAGTTGCAAAGAGCACTGCTGTTAACTGCCAAGGTACCAAAATCAGTGCAGAGTTTCTAAGGAAAAGCCATCATATTTCTTGATCGCTAATCAGAACTACCACCAGGCTTCATCTTTCCCGTTTGCTGTAAAGGAAAGAAAGCACTTGCACTACCCACTAAAACTACTGTGCATCATCACGAGACCCCTCTGTGATTCGCGGCATAGCAACACGGATCATCATTTACAGAAATTCCGTGACGATTGATAGGTACATAACGGTGGATGTAGACAGGACTCCACCTGAGCTTAAGTTATAGCTCTCAGCTCACCATCAGCTTAAAGCTTTTCAATGTATCATGCTACCTATGATAAAGTTGACAACTTCACATGCAACAGAAAGAAAGAAAAACGCAACCAAAAGCTACAGACCGGCGATTTCCTAGAAATAATCTTACTGAGACTTTAACTAGGCAGTATCAATTCCCCAATTTTCCTTCAAATTTTCAACCAAAAACCTGCTCAAGCGATGGGGTCAACGGCCCCAAACAAAGACCCCAAAGCTGCAGAGTAGAGCAAAGCAACCCAATTTGCAAAACTGCGCCGCAGTTTTTCCACCGCGCAAGAAAAACCTCAGCCCCCTTCGTAATTATAATTCCCCACAGCAGCGGGACAGCAAGCAACAGGGAGGGGAGGGCGGACGGCGATCGCTCACCAGCGGTCGGCGTTGAGCGTGTCGCAGATTTCGAGGTTGACGGCCCAGTCGGGGCCCTGCAGCAGGTGGCTCGTGGCCTTGTCGACCCGCGACGCCGCCGGCAGCCGCGCCGGCGGCAGGCCCGTGGCCACCGGGTACATCACCCCCTCCCTCCTTATCCGCCTCTCGCCGCACCGGAGCAAGGCAAGGCAAGGCAAGGCGAGGCTGCCTCCCAATTCCGCGCGGCGGGGCGGGGGCTCGGGAGTCGTGCGCCGGTACGGCGCTCTAGAAATTCGTCGTCGTCAATCCGCACGCGAAGAGGAACGGGAGCGAGAGGAGGAGAGGGCAGGTGGACTTGGGAACCCGGAGGGAGGAAGCAAAAGAAAGCGAGGGGGAGGCCCGTGGGCGGGTGCTTGTCGACTTCGGGCTCGTCGACGCGCGTGGATGACGCATGGGTCCCGGGCCCGCATGGCAGTGACGAGGCCGTGTTGGGTCGCGGAAAGGAAAGGAATTTATAAAAAAGGTGAACGACCGGGGATGATGGGGTCTTTCCTGTTTGGGTTTAAGCGGTTTTGGTACAGGGGTTTATCCGTTGACGGCTGGCCGTAAGTACTTGCGTCGGCATTTGGTCTAGAGATTTGTCTCTTGTTTCCTTGTCAATTGTCATCCACACACGGGGCCTTGGTTAAAGTTACACAACACGCGTTCAGGAGTAAAATATTATCGACTTGTTTTTAACGGACTCACCTGAAGGTCTGTTGAGAATATGTCTCTATAAATTATATCATCATTGTCACAGCTTTATTGTTATAACCCTCTCTTCTATATCAATGAAATAGGTACAATCTCATACCGGTTCGCTCTAAAAAAGTATATCACCATTTAATTTCTACAAGTTGAAGTGTTTTTTTAAAAAAAAACAGAAGCCTTGTATTTTTTGGGGCTAGAGAACGTATTAAGTTGCTTACTGCAAACTCACGAAAAATCAAATGTGTCTACTATCTATGAACGAGGTGAATGTATAGCTCAAATATATAGAAGTATTGAACAAATCTATTTTTCATCCATTCAACTCAATTTGTCTAGTTGTAACCCCTCAACTCCAATACCATCTAAATCTAGCACCTCTAAGTATGGTTTGGTTTTGATCACAGAGCTCCCCTTTTGTGTTTAGGTGACGTGGCAGCAAATTTTCCATCAAGTTGACGATTTTTTTTACCATCTAGGGCATGAGAAGGAATGGATTGGTATTCGGGTAATATATGTACGGTCTTAGAGTTCAATGTCGAAAATAGACAAACAGTTGGGTGTTAACATGGACTTATACTTCTACAAGCATATGATATACGTGTAATATGCCTATGTTTATTATGCTGCAACGTTATTGGTTGTGCGGCAATGCCAAAATTATGATACCCTTATATGAAGTGACTGAGTCCAAACTAATATTATTACTTGAGTTTTTCACATAAAAGGTATTGGCTATGGTTTAAATCTGGACTTCGCTAAATGCCATGAGAAGAACTTTGTAGAAGTTAACAAGGGCACCTAACTCCCACACTGCGCACTATCAGATTCCTGTGTTCCAAGGCGGGGGTGTCAATTTTGTAGGTGCCGAAGGCATAACGCGTTTATAGCCGTTTAGGCTCTTCGCCACAGGCTGGTCCATCCTAGCAACGCGGCACGCAACCATCCCTTCCAAGCTTCCATCCAGCACGGCCCAGCCAGCCATGAGATTCCCCGACTCCTGTCGCTAACCCGCGGCAAAAGCTTAATAATCCGGATAACGCCGGACATAAACCGGTTAGGTAGGTAGCAGCTGCACCCCGTCGCGTGGCTACACCCGCATCTCGTTTCTTTAATCCGTCGTTTACTTATCTAGCCGCCTGAGCTGAACGAGAGAATGATTGACTAATCGGAGGAACCGGGAGCTTGCTTCCGAGGGCAGGAGGCCAGGAGCAGCCAGGAGGAGCCGAGGAGGTGGAGGAGGACAGCGTTGACTTTGTCAGCTTGCCAAGGACTCGGGCCTCGCTGGCCGGGAGCATTATAGCACAATCACACGAGAGGATCACTAATGGGAGGAGGTTGCTTTCGGCCGCACGGCGCCATCCGAAGAAATGAAGAATCCACACACACCTGCGCTCATCAGCGGCTCGCAATCGCCACGATTATGTGTCAAGACTTTGTGCGGCTGGTGCTTGTCTCGTCGAATTTGCCTGGGAGTCTCCTGCTGCTTTGTGGGTCAGTCACGGACAGGGACTCGGGCATGAAATATGTCCGACACTTTTTTTCCCCCTAACTGATGATGACTCAACTGCTTTAGCGGTTTGATCCGGCCCAGCAAGTGCTGGCCCAGGCCCATCAACATTCTCGCAACAATGCCATAGAGAACAAGGCTCAACGGCTCAAGCTGTCAAGCAGCGATGGGATTCCCAGGGGAAATCCTATCGATAGCTAAACATCTATAACCAGCGGTAGCCCAATAACTAGCCTACAACAACCCAACAAATTATCTTAACATTTTATATGAACTATATTAATATTGGTGAATGTAAAAAAAATATTGGTGGTTGCAAAAAATGCACAATATTTTTTACATAAAAAATGTTGGTGAATGTAAAAAAAATGTTGGTGGGTGCAAAAAATGTTGGTGCATGTAAAAATTGTTGAGCAGAATGTAAAAAGTTAGAGAAAAATATTGGTAGATATAAAAAATGTTGGTCAATGTCAAGAAAATATTGATAACAATTAAGTTAGACTTTTTTAAAAAAAATATTGATCAATGTCAACAAATGTTGGTGGATGTTAAAAAATGTTGTACATGAGCTTTAAAAATGAGTTGCTTATCTACCTTCCGGAAGACATATAGGATCCATCTTCCGAAAGATAGATAACTAAACATCTACAACCCAATAGTAGCTCAATAACTTGCCCACAACGGTCCAACAAGCTATCTCAACATTTTAGATGAACTATCTCAACATTTTTTACGTAAAAAAGTTGGTGAATGTTAAAAAAATGTTGGCGAGTGAAAAAAAAGCTGGTGCACATAAAAAATTATTGATCAATAATATTGGTGAATGTAAAAATGTTAAACAAAAATGTTGGTATATATAAAAAATGTTACTCAATGTCAAGAAATGTTGGCAACAATGAAATCAGATTTTTTTAAAAATGTTGATGAATGTCAACAAATGTTGATGGATGTTAAAGAAATATTATACATGGATTTTATGAGCTTTAAAGATGAGTTGTTTATCTACCTTCCGGAAGATATATAGGAGCCCCCGATTCCCAGCGGGGTTGTGCCTTCGTCTCGTCATCTTCAGCTAAAACAAAGAGAATGTCAGCGAAATCTTGGCATAACACCCGTGAGGGACGGAGAGAGATATACTGGGGATTTTTAACCATTACCAGTGCATTAGCTGTTCACCTAGTGGCATTCTTTTCCATTGCCAGCTTCCTCTTTGAAGAAGATTGCAGGGGTGACGCATTGGCTATACTTATTTTTACTTATACATGTACGAATAAGAATATCGCTTTTCGGTACTTTCAGTTTCTTCCAAGTGGAACTTGATTGAAAACAACCCACAAATTTCCATTAAAAAAATAACCCACAAATTCATTGCTTATGCACCACGTGGTTAAGTGCTTGAATAAACGATTGACATTAGAGAAGCTTGTGCAGCCTGAGCGAATAGCACCACTTAAAACCGTGGTGTGTGATCCTTATGATTCATCGTTGGATGATGGCTACTTGGTGCATTGCTTATGAATATTCTATACTCCAAGAGAATACTAATGGTCCTTTTCATGGAGACCATTATATTGCTTGGTTGGAGTATTATTTGTGCAACCAAGAACAATGGTTTTTTAATAAAGTGATGCAAACTTTTGATGCTGCCAGAGCAAAATTCAAACATAGTTTGCTATAGTTATCCATAGGACAAAACCTAGGTAATTCCTCGATATTGTTAGTTGGCGAGATAGCTTATAGTTGGTTTGCATTATCTCTCTTCTTTGTTTTCTATTTTTAGCTTTGCTCTTATAGTTTTGAATGTTTTCCTTTCTGTAATTTAATTTAAATATTTAGATGGTTTTCACTTCCTATTCTTTATAAAAAAATAATGCATATATACTACCTTTTATCCTAACACCAAGACTTATAGCCCTCAATAACCTAGTGATCTCTTATGCTCTACCATAGTACCATCCTGATTTCTACCATAATACCACCTCTACCATAGTACCATCCAAAGTGGTATGCTTGTGTCAGCAAAACTTACAACTCCTTGAGTCCCCCACTTTTATGTGGTGCATATTTCTTCTTTACAATCACTATAATGAGGCAAACATATTTGAGTCATCTTAGAGTCATAGTTCCAAAAACTTACAAAAGCTATAGTTTGAAAATTTTATTAATGTTATTATGCAACCGAGGAAGCTTTTTAATGCCTCTTTGCTTGCCCCCTATGCATTCTAGTTGCCCTTGGTCTGTGCAGATAATAAAGTGGACCATGTGAATATGTGATGCGGCCAATAATGTGAATGCACCCGACAGTTATCCAGTGGATGAGAATGTAATATTCAAAGTGGTGGCAGGAAGAATGATGTAGAAGGAATTAAGTGGTGCGATCGGTGGAGGGTCTTCTGCATGCAGCAGCAAAGAGAATCAGAGCCACGTAAGAAAAAAAATCTCCAAGGGTCGGAAACATTTCATTGACCGTTTGGTTGAATAAAAGGTACTCCCTCCATTCCAAATTATAAGTCATTCCAAGAATCTTGGAGAGTCAAAGCATCTCAAGTTTGACCAAAATTATAGAGAAAATTATAAAGATTTATGACATCAAATAGGTATACTATGAAAATATAATTGATGAAGAATCTAATGACACTTAGTTGACACCATAAATATTATTATATTATCATATAAATTTGGTCAAACTTGAGATACTTTGACTCTCCAAGATTCTTGGAATGACTTATAATTTGGGAGCCAAAATGGCACTACTGCAGGGATGTTATTTGCGCTGCCAATAGGCAAGGCACCACACGCCTATGGAATCAGTACTATGCACATCATGAAGCTGACAGTGAGGGAAATTAATAGGCTCTGAGATGTGCCAATCCAATGGAACTACATAATTAGGCCCGTTTGGCTGCAACAACATTTCAGTTTCTTCCAGAAACACAAGAATTCCTACCAAACGGTGTTTTTATGAAGCGTTTCGAATTAGAAATGGGCGAAACATTTCACTTTTTTACAATACAAGGGAGAAATAGGCAAAAGGGTGTTTCACCTTTTTCTGATTCACTTCCTTCTCATTTCAACTATCATCCTCTATCAGAATCTATCGAGTGAGCCAAATGATTTCAGTGATTCACTGAAGAAACATTTCAAGGTAGAACTGAATCTGAAGTATTTCTAGATGAATCCAGAACCGTATCAAACTGGGCCTTAATGCTAGTATATGCACTTTACTGAAGGAGGGTTTTACAAAAGCTTATTTTGCACAAGACAAGTTTAGTCCTCGTGCACTAGATTAATTACCGTTGTCCTATAGAAAACTAATCGAGACTAAACTTACAGTCCAAGAATATACATCTAACCGTCTAGACTAATCCAAATAGCCCATGCTAAATACAACTAACATATATATATATATACATATATATATATATATATATATACTGTTTTGCTATAATACACCTGAGTGCATCCTGTACGTAGAATGCACCCAAGCCAGTGGGGGCATCAGGTTGGAGTAATCAGAGCACCCAACCAAACATGCGGTGCGTACTTCCTAAGTTAATTTGTACCTTCCACCCATCACGTAAAGCCACCTAGCATACAAATCCCACCAGACTGCATGCATGCATGGAATCTTTTGTAGCTTTGAATCAAATTTTCTCCTAAACCGTAACCCTGATTGACAAACCGTTTGTTGCACCCGTCTCAAAAAAAATATTCTTAACAAAACTAGATCTAATATAGATATATTTTTTATCGTTTAAGCAAGTTGTATATCTATGTACTATCGATTGCAACTAGTTATAACTATGTGTATTATTTGCATCTGGTCACTATAATCACGTCAAGTTGCAATTCTGAGTTGCAATCATATCTTGTTGCAACCAGAGTAGTAATTGTGTTACAACTGAGTAGTAACTAGTTGCAATAAATAGTAATTGGGTTGCAATTTGGTAGTAGTAACTAGTTGTAACAAGTAGTGATTGTGTAGTAATGAGTTAGAACCAGTATTAACTGGGCTTGCAACCGGATAGTGACTTGTTGCAACTAGTAACAACTGGGAAACAATTAGGTTGTAATTGGTTGCAACCCATGATAACCGGTTACAATTCTATTCAGTAGAAGTTGCAAGCATACCTGGTTGCAATCAGAGTAGTAAATGCAATGCAACTGAATTATAACTAATTGCAGCTACGAGTAACAAGATTACAGTATGTTATAACTAGTTGCGACCAGTGCTAAATTAGGCTACAGCCAAGTTGCAATTGTGTTGTACGAGTGCTTGCAACTTACTGTACAACATCTTGCAATTATGTACTTGAAAAAAACTTCATCAAATATAGCCTTCATGGATCTCGTTTTGTTAAGCACATTATTTCCAACAATTCCAACAACCTTCTTCGGACGGATCTAAAATCGTATATGTAGTCTAGAAGATATCGCAACTTTTCATTTCGAATCAAGAAAAGATTCCATACATGCATGCATGCATCCTGGTGGGTGGTTTGAGGTGTGAGGTGGTGTCACGTGGTTGGTTGTCTTCATTTAATTTTAGGTGCATTTTAGTCTCGTCCTGTGTATATTAGTATATGGAGGTGTTTATGTGTAGCCGGACCCGACCTGCGCTCCGCCTCGGCTGGTCCAACCGGTTGCACACGCTTCCTCCGCCGCGGTCCCCACGGAGGCCCATTCGGCTCGGCTCGCCTCCACTCGCAACGCCGTCCAGATTATGCGATTTTTCTTCTTTTCCCTCCGCAGAACCTGCTGCTTTAGGGGGTGTTTGGATACCCCTCCTAAATTTTAGCACCTGTCATATTGGATGTTTGATACTAATTAGAAGTATTAAACATAGTCTAATTACAAAACTAATTGCACAGATGGAGTCTAATTCGCGAGACGAATCTATTAAGTCTAATTAGTCCATGATTTGACAATGCGGTGCCACAGTAACCATTTGCTAATGATGAAGTAATTAGCCTTAATAGATTCGTCTCGTGAATTAGACTCCATCTGTGCAATTAGTTTTATAATTAGCTCATATTTAGTTATCCGATGTGACCCAGCTAACCCCCTACGCGCGGAAAAAGCTGTAATCCTGCACCGGGGACGACCCCTATCATGTTATCACATCTGTGCGTCAAATCGAGCCGCCGCGGCGTACTTGTTCATGATCTCCGATCCACTAACAGCAACTCCCTTCCTAGACGGCGACGGGCGCTACGCAAACTCGTCGATTCGCCGGCACTAAGGTCAGAGACAGCTACTGCAATCTGCGCAAAGAGGAGCACCTCCAGGTTACGTCTCCGATTTCCCTGCTCTTTCCCAAATAAAAGTTCCAATTGGGATGTCAATTTTCTTATTCCGATCCATATCAGTGAGTTGCATGTTTCTAGGTCTTAATCTTTAGCGTTCGTGCCCGTTTTAGTTCGATCCATGAGCAATTAATTTGATTATGCATCAATCACGTTCTAACCATAGGTTTGTTTTTATTCTCCGGTTAC
Organism: Setaria viridis; assembly: GCF_005286985.2. NCBI lineage: Eukaryota > Viridiplantae > Streptophyta > Magnoliopsida > Poales > Poaceae > Setaria > Setaria viridis. The sequence goes on from NC_048265.2 coordinate 15,563,035, forward strand.
CTAGATCTGTGAAAGTATGATCAGCCGAAGTGCTCCATGGCCTCTCCAGCAAACAGGTATTCTTCCATCTTGACGCCCGTTTATTTGCCGCAATGCCCCAATATGATTGGTCTTTATCTCAGTGACGTGATGAACATGTAACAGTCCAACAAGTTGGGACTACACCCAATTTTTTCTTGATGCGGGCATTAGTTTAATCCGTGTCAAATTTCTTATTCCGATCCATATCAGTGAGTTGCATTTTTCAAGGATGGGAATTTTGCTTTCTTATTTTGCATATCTGTTGGCAAGCAAACTTAAAATCCAAAAAAGGCTTAGAAAACCTGTAGTATTATGTACCATCCACATAGCTGTTGTAGAGTTCATTCAGATTTCAGGTGCTGGGGAAATAAAAGGGATATGCCTTGCACCATCGCACCAAATCTCCCACACATTCAACACCAAGAATAATTTTGCAGCAGGTGCTAGAAAATGTGTTAGAATTCACAAGGAAAATTCTAGGAGCTGCACCCTATTATTGGAAATGCCACTATAGTAACTTGATGACGCTGTTGCAGTAATTACCGAAAATCACACATAAGGGGCACATATTCTTAGTAATCGTTTACAAAAGTTATCATCATCATACAAGAGGCATTGTTTCTAGTAATCTGCTCAGTTTCCTAATTTCATCCTGTTTCATTCGTGGGAGCCAGCATTATATTATTTTAAATGCTACTGTAGTAACTTGACGCCGCTATTTTGTAATCACATATAAGGGTCAAAGGTTCTAGTAACCATTTACAAAAGATTATCATAATCACATATAAGGGGCTAGATTCTAGTAACTCATTTATAAAAACTCTCGTAAACAGATTTTTGGAAATCGCAATTGCTAGATTTGTTATGGTAATCTGCTCAGTTTCATATTTCAGCCTGTTTCATTCGTGGGATCCGGCGACAATAGTGCATACAAATTATTAACTTGTCTTCATAAGAGATTAGCTTGAAACTGTCCCACTACCTGCCCTACGTTGAGAGCCTGGTCTGCAAACGAGCTTGCAACTACATAAGTTGTGACTAATCCCCTATCTTATCTGCTGTATGCACTTTGAAAGAAGCATGGTTGCCTTATTTTGTTGCTAACTCCTCACTTTTTCAAAGTAACATTTTTGATCTTTCATCCTTGCAGATTGAAAATAGATTTGTTCAGCAGTTCTATTATGAAAATAAGCTTGTAATCCTGTTGACGGTCGTTAAGTACCAAATATGATCTCATCAATAAACATTTCTTACACGCATATTTGGTTTCGAATAATGTAGTTCCACTTATCCTTGGAGAATATTTGATTGCAAGTGAATAAGCACAAAATGATGGAGAGAGCACCCTATATGGATCCAAGAAACATGCTTCTGACCACTGGGAGGTTGCCACGTGTGCATACCATAAATTGAAGGGCCCACAAACTACCATAACTGCCTCAATCCACTGGAGAACACACAACCACCATTGGGACCCACCAAGCAGTCACTCGGAGAAAGGTAGTTGCAAGGGAGCCCACAAGCCCTCTCGTCTCCAGCTTTCACGTGGCGATGCCTTAAGTCGGTTAAGGAATATTCTCCGAAGATTTCCTCGCAGAACCGCCTCTTGGAGCCTATAAATATGAGGGGAGGGGTTCCATTCTAGGAGACACACACAACTAGTGATTCACTCTCTCCCTCTTAGTTTCTAAGTTAGTGGAGTTAGGCTAGAGTACCTCTACTTCAGGTTTCAGGTCTTCTTGGAGTCTAAGGTATGACTCTTGTATCTTTTATTCCTAGGTTAACTTTATTCTATTCAAAGTATACATCTTCTTTATATAGTGTTGTGCTTGATCTTATATTCATGAGTTGGTTATATACCCTTGCTATGTTGATGTGCTAGACTTATACGCTCGTATGCTAGTATAGGCGTATATACTCTCTTGTATGCCTTGAGACCTTGCTACACGTTATACTCTGTGTGCATATATACCTTGTATAGCTTAGTTGATCTATGCTACGTCATCGGTTTAATGGCCATTTTATGGTGGCTTCAGCCATTAATACAATAGCTCGGTAGGGCTGGAGTGTTGTTAACAATGCAAGCATGGTGCTTGGATTGCTTAGCTTCATTGGATATGAGTTTGCTCCACGGGCCGCAGAGGTAGGCCGCAGGTGGTTGTTGGAGATATGCCCTAGTGGCAATCATAGAGATGATGATATCTGATTGTGTCCATGATTTATATTGTGTTCCTTGAATATCCATCAAAGGCTACTTGAATTGATTTGCAATTGTTTGAATTGTATGTGAAACTCTTTACTTGTATGGTTATTCTAAAGTTGTCCCTAGTCAGAGTTCATGTGAGGATACATATGAATATTAGACTAGCACATGTATTAGTTGAAGCCTATGTTTCACGAGTCATGGACATGGAGATGTCAAACTAATAATGTGGGTACATGTAGAGACATGTGCCAGGACTGAACCAATGCGAGAAGTAGTTCTTTGTTTACACAACAAGTACGCTTTGTCCTTAGACCTGAGATTGTCGCATGTACTCAAGATGTGGATCGACTTACTTAGGGACTATCAAACGCTACATCGTAACAGGGTAGTTAAAAAGGTAGCTTTCGGGTTTGTCAAGAAGCATGCTGTGAGGCATGATCAATCAAGATGGGATTTGCCCCTCCTGATTGAGAGTGATATCTCTATGTCCCTCGAGTGATCGGATCCGAAAATGCATGGCCACGCTACGTAAGTTAAGAGTTAACCTACAAAGGGATTCCGAATCATAGGATCGAGAAAGAGCGGTCGGCTTGGAGCTAGACCAAATATTGTGAGGCAAAGGGAATAGCATGTACGTGATGTTGTGACGGTTCGTCTGATATGATCTTCGTGTGCGCATAGGAGTTGGCACATCTTGCTAGACGCCGCTACCGACTATTAGGCCGAGTAGAAGTACTCGAGCCATGTCTATGCGTATCCGAACCTATAGGGTCACACACTTAAAGGGCTGGAAGCCCAATTCGGATATGATCTAAATTGGATCAGGTTTAGGAGTACTAATGGACCTCGAACCCAGAGGCCCGTCAGGAACCTCTATAAATAGAGGGGTGGGGCGCCCTAGGGTTTAATCTTTTTGGCCGAACCACAGCTGCCGCGCCTCCCACGCCCTCGCCTGTTGCAACTCACGGACCTAGCAGTCCGGCTTGCGACGCTTCCTCCCTGCACGTGCGGATACCTTGGAGGTGTTGCACCTGCAGCACTTGGACGAGCCGCCGATGAGCCACGATGAGCCGCGGCACGAGGACGACCTCATTGTACGTGGACGAGCTGCTGAGGAACTGCTCGACGTCGACGTGATCAACTACATATTCAACTATACTGATCGACTTTGTTGCCCCGACGCGATTCTACATCTTCCGCACCAGTGCGTCGAGTGGTAATCCCGTGATCCATATATGGCAGTTTTCCTGGTTTACGCGGTAGAAAATTTTTATTTTGCGTTAGCATAGCCTACCTCATATCCCTACAGTGGTGACAACCTTGTTGGTCTTTTGTAATCCTCTACGTTCGGGTACGCTCTAGGAGTTCGTAAATTAGCAGCAACTTTGCTAGATGGAACCAGTATGGGTACTGTCTCTCCGTGTGTCTCCCCGTGTGTGCCTGGCTGCATAGGCCCGAGTTCTATATAATGTGTATGTATATTATGCTTGTATGATCTGTGCAGTATATAGGAAATACATATGAACCTAGAGCTAACTCTTAGTCCTTCTCCCTAGCTTAGTTATCTTGAGATGAATCATGTGTGTGTCACACTATCTATCTATCTATCTTACCCCTGCCTTGAGTATTGTCTCTATCCATCTATAGTATACTCATATGCATAGTAAACTCTTTTGACCTACCCACCTTCCTTTGGAAAATACGATACCCTTGGGAATACTCTTGGGTGAAATGCTACAACAGTATATCCATGCGTTTGCGGATTTATTCGTGATCGTTAAATATACCAACAAATCCCAACATGAGCATATTATTTTATGAGCACTTGAGCAGATTGTGGAAGTATTTCCTCCAAAATGTGCTTCACCATTATACTCAGTACTATAGCGTGGTGTAGTATACGTGTATGCCTAAATTTAGTCAATGAGATTAATCAGTGCTTTGTTGCATTGGTCGTGATTTAAAGTACCTGCTGTGTAGTTCCACACTGATCATGGTTTCATGCTATCATGCCCATTCAGTTCCAGTTTCCTTGTTTTTCTGACACGAGTACGCCATGACTATTGTCGCGAGCCAATCAAAATGTAGTGAATCGGTCTTTGTCATTTTAGTAACTGGTTTCTTGGAACCATTTGACACCAAGTTGTGACAACTCTGCCTCCCAATTATCACCACGAACCACTCAAATTATCGAAACTATTTTTTTTGGTAAATTTGTTTCTTTACAACTCGAAGGGTTGCTGTCCTTAATTATCAACTGAAGCGGTAAATTCGTCCCGGTATATTTTAACTATCGGAACACAAACACGATAAATCAGCAACCTGTGTCGTCAGTCTTCTCAGTATTTACCATAGTTTGCATGCACTAGTGGTCTAGGCTACATGTATAATGCATCATGTATACGCGCACTCTCGCTCTAGGTAGCTTCTATTCTCGTAACACTTGCACGTGAGTACGTGTACACCAAAAATACGTACACATGCCTGATCGGAAAAGAAAAACACGTACACATGCAAACACGTGTAGACAAAAAGCGTCTTTGTATTCTCGTAACCCCTCCACTTGCTTTCGTGAAATCACAACGTAATTACTGGAATTCAACCGCCCGTCCGTTAGTATTCCTAATACGCTGGATTCGAGATTAGAGGTTACCCTTGGAAATATAGAAACTAGATAATAGTAGGAGCTTCTGCCTTATATTGGACTATTTGGCTGAATAGAAATGATGTGTTGTTCAAAGGAACTGCCACAAACTCTTTTTTCTGGTAATTTTCGAGGAACTTACTAAATAAGGATATGGGCGGTGCTATCTAAGGAGGAAAAGAAAGCTGCTTTGAAGAAAAATTGCAATACACTTGAAACTACTACTTTAGAATTCTTCAATAAATATAGTTGGAACTTTAGAATAAAATTGATGTTATAAGGTGTCAACCTCCAGATCTGACCGTGGGAGGCTGTTTTGATGGTGGCAAGCTCGTCCAACAGTATTTTTGGGAGTTGAGTTTGATCTAGTTTTGCAATAACCATGTTTATCTTTATTTGAACTAAGTTTTTGAAGCTTCAAGCTTCATGAGCAGACTGAGAGATGCGCTTCTTGACTTTTTTAAGTGTGTGGGATGTAGACATCCAGTTAAGGATGTTCGAGGCCGGACTATATTTCTTAATTAAAAAAATTACTGGTTTTTAAACTCATGTATTTTGGATGGAGACCGGTTAGAAATCTGGTTGAAATCTCGACCGGATCCGAAATTTTGTTCCAGCGTTGATTAATGACCATCGCTCGTAATATGGCATCGATTACCGTAATGAATGACCTTCAATTCGGTTCCTGACGCTCGGCTCGCGCGCTGGTGAGCTCAAGCCGTAACGGCAGGGAGGTGGACGCTGGTGGTGGCCAATCTATGGATGATCGTAGAGTATAGCTTCCGCTATTCAATATCCTGGGAACGGAATAACTTATTCCGTACCCGAGTCCCTCTCCGAGACGTGCTGAGCGCCTGGGTGCCTGCCCGTCACCGAACCTGGACGTCCGGTTTTCCTCGCACCCGTGTCCCCACCCACGTGCCCGAGGCTTTCAGTGCGAGCCCACCCCCGATTTATTTTTTTTGCACCGCGCAATAGGTTGACCAACACCCGTTTTTTCAGTGCACCTGAGCACTTCACGTGGCTACGTTCTCCATCCAACTCTATTTTTTTTCTTTTCTTTAGGCACCGGACCTGTGCACCCTATGTCCAGTTTTTCTCCATAAAAAAATCAACACCTAATGAAGTACCGGTGTCATCATTTGATACCGCAGATCCTAATAAAACTGTTTGTGCTCAATGCACCATATACGAGAAATCTTTCTATTTATAATGGCAACAATATCAATTAGATAGAAGATTCATTTGGAGTGAAGTGAGCGGTGGTGACCTCTTTGGTTCTCATTATTTTTCTCATAAATTTTAGTAAATTTTAGCGGTGACTAGTTTTTATGCTTGCAGGACTTTGCTTTTCTCACTCAAGTCTTGAAGGTTCTGGTTTTATAATTGTAGGACATTTGCAAGTGCTTTATTCAACATATTACTAGGTAAGTACATGTTAGAAAAAACATACACGTTAAACTTGCTCAGCATATTATCACAATTTGTCATGCGTGCAGATCTGATGCATACATTCAACACGAAGTAGTAACATATTTATACAGAATAAAAATCACAGAAAATCTAGAAAAGATGAATGAACGGTATAAAAACTAAAAAATTACAAACCTCCAAAAATCAATAGAGCTAATTATATGAATAAAATAAAAAAGATTAGGATCCAGAAATTCTATGGAACTAAGTATAGAAATAATTTACAGATCTTAAACCTACAATCTAACAAGTGATTGGCATACAAGTAAAGCAAATAAGCTACATGCATACTCTGGCCTTCACCTACATGACACATGAGCATATGATTTCTTTGGGATCCATAATCGCGTCATATGAAGCAGGGATATATTACAGGCATACAAATGGATGTCTCAGAAGGACATGAGCCATCACACTAACATGAATTTTCTACACTCCCTTGAGCTATTTCAGCCTTCACCATCATCTAACAGCTTTTTTGGATGTCTTTCACAATGCAATCAAAACTCAAGCTTGTTTGTTTTGAGCAATCTGTTCGAATTACCTTGGAGCTGCAGGAGGATGGAAATAGTTCAGAACCACTCATATATAATAGATAGCTAATGACTCGGCATAATGGTCACTCACCCAATATGATCATACAACAGTAGGTTCAATCCATGTAGATTAATAAGTCTTTGCCAGTTTTCTAGGCTTCTGAACAGAATGGATCAGAAATTACTACCTTCTTAGGTACGAGTTGCAGGCTACCATGGTGGTCGCAGGTGATGGCAGTAACGTTGCAAGGGAAGCCACCATGGCACCCATGTGCAAACTAAAATAAAACAAAAAAGAGTTCTCAGAATAATTAACATTACCATTTTGCATTGCATCTGAACTTTCTGAATAAAAGTATTTTATCTGAACTTTCTGAATAAGGGAAGATTTTAGGACTAATTGATGCAGGTGTAAGAGTTAGAATTGGAAATAGGATTAGTATATTGCACCAAAACTACTGGCAAGGCTAATAGCTAGCATCAGAACAATTTCTTTATTAATATAGCTTCGGTACCAGCAAATGCAAAGTCCTTCCACCATGCTGTTGTAATCTTAACCAAAATATAAATCAACATAGATGAATGGAAGAGGGGATTAGCCACCCTTGAATTTTTATGGATTCATTGCATGATTTACTGACAGCAAAACTCAAATGACAGGTTGATTTGAGGGGCCGAATACCGTCAATCTGAAGCAACTTCCACCACGATGGAGGCCAGAATCACAGCTGTTGCACATTAAGAAACTCAAAAGAGGAACAGTAAAATTGTAACATTTAACAAACAAAATTATATGAGGAACACAAAATTCATAGAGTAAGCATGACCAGATCCTACAATACATTCCTCGGAGACTACACCATGAATCTGGCATGATTTGTTGTAGGTGAAGTTGCCACAACAATGCCCCCCAAAAAATAAGTCCAAAGCTTATTTCCCACAAAAAAATTTCACAATGTTTGGAAGTCCAAAGCTTCAGAACATTTGGAATGATTAGCAAAGTATATTGATCCAAACTTATTTAATATCAGTCAATCAAACCAACCAGGTCTGCACCTAGCAGGCTAGCAGATTTGGATTGGCAAATCTAATCATTATATATGTCTTTGGAGTGATAGTATTAGCTCTGATCTTTCTTTCAGGATACCATGCTAATGTTAAGATGAAGATAATATTCGTTCAAGTACTGGGAAACAAAAGATAAGCAACCCCTAGTTCTGGCAAGTTATCATTATTATTCTAATTGATCTAAAAATATAGTATCATTATGCATATGAAGAATTCAAATAAAAGTAGTTTTTCAAGAAAGAAACCTTATCAGATATAGTTTACGTCTCTAAAAGTAAACATGTTGAATACCATGAGTTTTATTTAAGCAAATCACTAATGAGTATTTTCAACATTTAAGAAACAACGGTGATGGCATTGATTTGGAACATTAGCTAAAGATGAGCTGATAATACACTAGCATGCCGTATAGCTCATGGAAATCAGTAGCATTCATATGGACATAAAGTTATAAAACATGCTAGCTTTACTAGGCAATTAAGCCCACCTCCGTCTCAGTTGTTGCTAAAAAATAAAAGAGCAGTGCAAAGTTCAGGAATAATCTCCAATGTTATGAAGGAGCTCAAAACTCCATATAACATTGTCAAAAAGGAATAATTTCCAACATTTCTAGAGCTAGTTCAGGAAATGAAAAGTACGATTCTATTCTTATGAGATAATCCTAAAATAATTAATTGCATGGCTACAGGAAACAAGCAGCACAAACTAGGAAAATTATGAATATATAGAAAAATCACTTGCAGAGTAAAAGAAGGAAATCAGGATACGGAAAAACAAAACCTGCAGTGCTTCATCTCGGCGTTGTTGTGATTTCTCTAGCACACAGCTTATTCTAATTATCATTTCTAATTCAGAATTAGAGAATGTACTCTATATTTAGCAATCCTAAATACACATGGATGGGGATGGATAAACTCACCTGAATCCATTAGAGGGCCCATCATGGTCAGAACCATCACACGATCTGAAAAGCTGAGAATGGAGCTGAAGAGCTCAAGCAGGCAGGGTCCTGCAGCGGACATGGAGAGTCTTGAGGTAGGCAAAGGACACAAAGCCACTGCCGAACCCACCATTAGGAACCTTGTCCACGACCTTTGAGCTTCTCCAGTTCCTCTTCCATCAGGAACCTCATCCTCCCAAACCTGCCGATGCAGGTGCTGAGCACCCCCACAAGCCGCTGCTACGCCGTATCCTTGCTAGCCTACGGTCGCTACCCTCCTGCAAGCTGCGGGTGTTGCGATTAAAAATCAGAAGATATGAGAAATAAGCCTTCTAATGCAAGATCAAATCCTCAACAAAAAAAATATGAAACCTCATCATCCAATTACCTGTATCTAATTGGGAGAATGGTTGGAGGACAGCTTACCGACGAGCTGAGGTTAGAAGCACAATTCGGTGGACGGCCTCGCCGACGGTGTTGGTGCGCTAAGAATCGGGCGGCCGAGGACAAGTGGGAGTTCTGTGCAACGGGTGCACAAACCCTATCAAACTCCGCACGTGTCCCCACATTTTCCTGTCAAACCTGCGCTCATGCATGCAAAACTAAATGGAAACAACCAACCACGTGACACCACCTCACAAGTCAACCCACCCACCAGGAAGCTTGTCTTCTAACCTTAGCTCGTCAGCGTACATGGATGGAATCTTTTCCTGATTCGATTCGAAAAAATACGATATCTTCTAAATTGCAGATCCGATTTTAGATCCCTTTGAAGTAAGTTGTTGGAAGATTTTAGATCCCTTTGAAGTAGGTTGTTGGAAAAAATGTGCTTAACAAAACAAGATCTATGAAGGCTATATTTGATGAAGGTTTTTTTAAGTATGTAATTGCAACTAAGTTGTACTTTGAGTTGCAAGCACGTCTACAACTTAGTTGCAACTTGATTGTAGCCTATTTAGCATGGGTTGTAACCAGTTATAACCTACTTCCAGTTGCAACTAGTTAATAATCAATTGCAACCCAGTTACCATTCTGATTGTAACTAGGTATGCTTGCAACTCCTACTGAATAGAATTGCAACCGATTATCATGGGTTGCAACCAGTTACAACCTAATTGTTTCCCCGTTGTTACTAGTTGCAACAAGTTTTTGTCTGGTTGTAAACCCAGTTACTACTTGTTGCAACTCATTACCACACAATCACTACTTGTTGCAACAAGTTACTACTACCCAATTGCAACCCAGTTACTACTTGATGCAACTAGTTACTACGCAGTTGCAATACAGTTGCTACTCTGGTTGCAACAAGATATGATTGCAACTCAGAATTGCAACTTGATGTGATTATAGTGATCAGATGCAGATAATACACAGAGTTATAGCTAGTTGCAACTCGGTGGTAGACAGAGTTACAATCGGTAGTACATAGATATGCAACTTGCTTAAACGATAAAAAAATATCCATAGTGGATCTAGTTTTGTTAAGAATATTTTTTTGAGTCGGATGCACAAACGGTTTATCAATCAGAGTTACGGTTTAAGAGAAAATTTATTTCAAAGATTTGAACCAACAAAAGATTCCATGCATGCATGCATGTAGTCTTGTGGGATTTGTATGGCGTGGTATGTGGAAGATACAAATTAACTTAGGAAGCACGCACCGCATGTTTGGTTGGGTGCGCTGGTTGCTTTAATCTGGTGCGCCTACCGGCCTGGGTGCATTCTATGCACAGGATGCACCCAGGTGTACTATAGCAATGCTAAATATGGGCTCGTGTACGGAATACCTTAATTTCTAATTTTTTTAAGAATTTTTAAAAATAAGGAATTAAGAATTTTTTAAAAAATAAGGAAATCAGCATGTGATTTCAAATCAAATTGGAAATTAACATAGCTAAATAAAGAGTTCATGCAAATACAATTAATAAATATGCAAATATAATTAATAAATATGAAAATTCAAAATAAAAATTTGAAAAATAGTTTTTTTTTTATTTTTATTGATATTGGGAAGCAAATTCAGACCCCACCAAGATTAATAATTAAAATAAGCCATCATGTTTTTCCTCAAGGGTTAAAAATTCCCCTATTAATTGGTAGACAAGAAAGATCTACATTGTTTGATTTGTCTTGGGCCTAAGTTATAATAGATTAATAACATCAATACTAATATATGATCAACAATTTAATTGAAAAAAGGAAAGAAAATATATGATATTGTTACATAGGTCATAGTACGTTAAGTTATTACAAAGCAACATTCGGCGTTGACTTGGGCAAAAAAAGCAAATGTATTAATTATTTTAATACCTGTGTTAAATGAATCTCTATATTCAGTTATAAGAACTATAAATTACCACATTTACCAGTGAAAGCAAATGTGAATCATAAATCATATTTTGTATGAACTCCGTCCAAAAATATAGCTACGTTTAGTATTCAAAATTTGTCCAAAATATAACTACATTTTGAATTCCAACAGTTGAGTTAATCAACAAACGGTCCTGAATACCCCTCCTCTATAAATAAATGGTCAAACTACTAATGCATTAGAAATGCTGCCATGCGCAAAATCTCGCGCGCATTTATATCACTAGACAGTGGATATGTTTAATGAAGGGCATGCTAGAACTTTAGTCACTCTTCTTAAACTGTCTGAAAGAGGCTAAACATAGGCAAAAAGGCTAAACATAGGCACATAGCTATATTTTGGGACAGTGGAGTATGATTTATGATAACTAATTTTAGATAAAAAAATAGACAAGAAGCACAATGTGTGAAAAAAGAAAGGGATATTAGCAACAGATGGAGGGATCTGCAAGAGTACAAATTGAAGTAAAACATAATTTCTATTTTCCTTGTTTTGCTCTTTTTTATAGTTTAGCCAAATTGAGAAAACTAATGAGAAATGATCAATAGAGAGGACGTGCAAGCATAATCACGAAGGCATATGCAACCGTGTTCTGTAAATTCATGAAGAAAATCTAAAAATTATGTCTCAATCAATCATAAATATATAATGACTGAGATAAGGTATTTAAAAGGACAAATCAACAGATCTAGCCACGCTATTTGCATAGGTTGCCTTGCTAATTGAACAAATAACATGCTGTAAATATACTAAACTATATTGGGCCATACAGTAATAGAAACCACACCGTACACTATACGATATATAACTATTAAGACATATAGCCCTCATGGGAGACTACCCTTGGGTTCTGTTATAAAAAAGTGTCGAACTCAGGTCAGGGCAGAAGTTTCAACGACTTTCGGACTTCAACGCTCAGAGAAACTTGGCGAAAGGGACACTGTAGCAAATGTGACATTTGACAAATTAACTTTGGCTGATATTTTACACTGCTCGTGATAGATCATTGGCGGTTAACACAGAAAATTAAATGGTGCAGCGGTAACTTTTGGTCGATCTGGTGCTTCACACATGCATGCTGCAGTTTAGGTAGGAGCCAGCTGCATGCAGATGCACTGACCCACACCAAATAATAGACACTTATAATGTATACGGTGCTTATATTATAGATTACCTCTCTGCTGTTTTGGTACCTTTCCTATGCTCCGTGCTCATCACTCTCTTGTTTCGGCAATAGTGCAACCACTTTCGGTGTTCAACACTTGGATCATTCGCTCGGGTGAGGCATTTGAAAGAAGGCTTTGCTGCATATAGCTCACGCATTTTTTAATGCAAATAAAGCTAGCTCAAGCATTATTGCATGGTAGGGTATGCTGGTGAGCCAGTAAAAATCTTTTCTCATTTTCATCTTACGTGCAGAGAAGGTCTAGCTTGCCTTGATAACCAATTTAGCGAAATTCTCATGTGTTGCTAGGTGCAGAAGAATAGAAGAATCCGATGAAGGTAAAAGAACCCCGACAGTGAAACACAGCGTTTTTTACCATTAGTCGCTACATGCATGGAAGCCACTTTTAGCATGTGTGTAATATTTTCTCGGACAATTTTTTCACAAAAAAATATGTTAAGAAAAGATGAAACAATAATAATCTTGAAATTTCAGCAGTCCATATCAATTTTTTAACAACAAATATATATTCAAAGATAAAATGGATATATATTTCTACAGGGATGTATAGTGTGCATTTTGCAATAACTGACAGGCTAATGTAGAATTTCCATGTCGATTTGGTCGTAACTGTAAAAAAATTACCTGCAGGGATTTTTTTTTTCAAAAGATATACCTGTAGGGAAATTTCAGTTTCCAATAGTACTCAATGCTTACAATAAGTAAATCCTGCTACTGTACTTACACTAATCATATGTCTCGTACCTCATGCATTACTGATTTATATTAGCACAGAAGCGGACGGCAAAATACAGAGGGTGCATGCACAGAAATGGATCGATCGGAAGGACAACAGAAGAACTGCACAATTTGTTATCTTATTAGCTAGTCAAGAACAGTATGTGTTGTTTGCCAAACCTCGCAAGCAAAAGCAAATCAGAGAAAGAATCGAATTCCATCGAACTTAAGTAGTCTCAAAAAAAGGCATCAAACTCATATAATTAGACCGACAAGAGGTTTAAAATATCAGAAAAAACAAGCACGCACGGTTGAAGTAGCAGCGAGAATCGTGAATACTTTAATTTTAAGCCTACGCGAGATCTATAACCATGAAACCATCAAAATTGACAACCTTTAGCAAAAGAGAAACCAATGAGATGATGAAGCTAAATATAGCACTCACATGCGCGCGTACTTACTTTGCAGCCGCTTCAAAAAAAACCTGTGGATCCAGCATGCACCCCGTTGGAAGTGAAAAGCTGTCTTGCTTGCTCAAATTACTTCCATGCACTCACAAACACACAAAAGCTGCTCAGGCGAGGCGCGCACGGTGGAGGAGAAGGGCACATGCATCAGCGCTTCAGGAGCTAGCTAGCAAGCTGGGCTAGCCGGCCGGCCAGCGGCAACCGGCCCGCAGCGGCGCTGCCGGAATGCCAAGCCGGCGAGAGGAAAGAATGCATGCACGTGCCCTGCTTCTCCACCTCGCGCACCTCGCCACCCCCCGCATCGGCCGGTGGAGCTTTTCCATGCCGCCGGGAGCCGGAGATCAAGGCGGAGACGACGGTGACCGTATCTCTCTCTCTCTGCTCCCTCCCCAGTTCCTCAGCTCCTCCTCCTCGTTATATGCTGAGGCTTTTGCAAACTATAGTTAAATAAAGACCACCACCACCACCACGCGTACGGTGTAGAGCGAGGTAGTTTACTGGTGCCACCACACGCACTCGGCAGAAAATACGCATGCCCCAACAGTGCAGCGACCTCGCTCGATCGGAGGTCGATCGGAGCCGGACGTACTAGCAGTAGGGCCAATGCATGTGTGGAGGACAGATTAATACTCCAACAACCTTGCCCGGGGGTAGGGTCCAGGACAGCAGGAACGGGCTGAGCCCGTGGGGGACCGTGGATTGAGAATTGACAGGCGAGTGGTACGTGTGACACGGGACGACCACGATCGAATCGGAGTGCCCCGGGCCTTTCGATCCCTGTCTCTCGCTTTTGCCCCCAGCCCGCCCAAAGGTATGGCGGAGTACAAGTGGCGAGCGAACTGACCGGCCGGGGGAATGGCGACGGGCGAGCCGCGGGTGATGGCACGATACCTGGTACCCGCGCGCCGTGACCTCACGAGGCGTCGCGCGCTGCGTCAGTCTCAGAGCATGGGTGCCGCCATGCCGGGGGCTGTGCCGGCCATGTGTCGCGGGAGCATAGGCCGCCGTGCCTCGCGGGAGGAAGCGAGCGAGGAAGGGAGGAATATGGCTTTGGCGCCGGCCCGAAAGCGGGGCGAGAGGCGACGACATTCCCTTCGGCTCCCATTGGCGCGAGGAGAACTGCTTTTGGCCGGCGCCGGGACGACGACGACGGTGACCACGAATCGTGGGTGCGATGATGTAGCGAGCGAAAGGTCCAACAATTTCTGTATATCGCAGCTGGGATTATTCGACAGCGATCGCCACTTGAACCGGTCAAAACATTAAATACTTGGGCAAAAGTTGAGATCATCGCTCGGCGAGCGGCTCGCGTTTGGTCAAAACTGATTGGGGAACATGTTCTTGCACCCTGCTTTCGGCCTACACCGTGTGTGTATGCAGTGCATGTGTCACGAACTCACGATATGAATGTCCTCAAACCTCAATCTCATGTTGTGCGGCTACGGCGCGACAGTACAAAGCGTACGTACAGCCGTGTTGATGGCCATTGAAAACCGTAGCCGTACGTGCGAGCTGACGAGCCGGCGGCACAGGCAGGGGCTCGTACGGAGCGATTCAATGCCGCGGACGGAGGCAGCGGGGCTCGTACTCGATCGTACG
Organism: Setaria viridis; assembly: GCF_005286985.2. Classification (NCBI taxonomy): domain Eukaryota; kingdom Viridiplantae; phylum Streptophyta; class Magnoliopsida; order Poales; family Poaceae; genus Setaria; species Setaria viridis. Next base: position 15,578,263 of record NC_048265.2, read on the forward strand.
TGCAAAACCAAACGAGGACTGCTGCCGCGGTGCCGGCTGGTGGTAGCATTTGCTACAGTCTCCAGATCGAGCAAAACCTCCCTTGCTGGCTGGTCTACAAGACTACGATAACGGAAGCCCGGAGCTGCGTGTGTTGCCCGGCAACGCGTACGATCCGGGTGCAGCTAGCTACCGCCGCCGGTGCCCGCGGCGCTGGGAGTGCACGGGCGACGACCCGACCACTGTGCGCGCCGTGCGAGGTGTCGGGCTCTGGCAGGCAGGTGAGCACGCGCCGCGGATCTACGCACACGACGAATCAGCGCGCGGGGCAGCAGTGCCACGGCCGCCGTTACGTGCGACACCGGCGCGTGAACACGCAGGGCGCGGGGCCGGCCGCACAGGACCTGTACGGGCGCGTCTACAGCCGCGCCCCGGCCGGGCTGATACATACCTGGAGGAAGACCAGGACACATCTCACCACCATGCCTAGCTCGCTGAGGTTATTAGACCGACTTTTTTTTTGGTTTTTAGCGTTTTTTTCTAAAGATTCTCACAAATACGTCCATTGCGGAACCAATTCCAAAAATAGACCCTTAGCTTGGCGCCATCCCCGCTGGCACCAAGCTACAACGTCTCGGCGCCAGCCACCCTGGCGCCAAGGTCCATGCGCAGCTACTGACACGGATGCCGATGTGGCGGGGGCTTGGCGTCATGGATCTTGGCACCAAGCCTTGGCTCTATGGATCTTGGCGCCGAGCTATCTACCCCGTACCTCTTCGCGTTTCGAACTAAACAAGTACAATTATTTCGAGGAGTGTACAACAAACTAAGGTGTGGTTCAACTGGTTAGAAGATGGACTTCTTATCCTGGAGACCTGAGTTCAAACCCCTATGTTGTCTTCAGGATAAGAAGCCCACCTCCTAACCAGTTGAACCACAGCTTAGTTTGTTGCACACTCCTCGGAATAATTATACTTGTTTAGTTCGAAACGCGAAGAGGTACGGGGTAGATAGCTCGGCGCCAAGATCTATGGCGCCAAGATCCATGGCGCCAAGCCCCTGCTACATCGGCACCCGCGTCAGCAGCTGCGCATAGACCTTGCGCCAGGATGGTTGGCGCCAAGACGTTGTAGCTTGGCGCCAGCGTGGATGGCACCAAGCTAAGGATCCATTTTTAGAATTGGTTCCGTCAGGGGCCTACTTGTGAGAATCTTTTTAAAAAGGGCTAAAAATAAAAAAAGTCGTTATTAGAGTATGTTTCGAGCGCTAAAGTTTAGTCAGGTCACATCGGATGTTCGGATGCTTAATTAGGAGGACTAAACATGAACTAATTATAAAACTAATTGCAGAACTTCTAGGCTAATTCGCGAGACGAATGTATTAAGCCTAATTAATCCATCATTAGCAAATGGTTACGGTAGCACCACATTGTCAAATCTTGGAGTAATTAGGCTTACTAGATTCATCTCATGAATTAGACTCCATCTGTGTAATTAGTTTTGTAATTAAACTATGTTTAATACTCATAATTAGTATCTTAACATCCGATGTGATAAGGTTAAATTTTAGCCCTGTGGTTATCGAGTTATCGCGACTGGGTCGATCGATCGGGCTGTAACGTACGGGCCGGCACAAAACGCCCATTAACTCCTCTGCCGTTGGCTGTCCAGGTCCAGCGCTGGAACAGGCGCGCTGCCGGTACGGCGCGGCCGGACGTGCCGGTCGCGCACCGACAGATGGCCGGCCGGCGGCCGGTGCGGGGCGTCTGCCGGGGCAGGACGGACGGGGCGTCCATGTCCGCTTTCTCCGCAAGGGGACGTGCGTGGTGGGTAGCCTTCCGGATGTGCTGCACACAACTTTCACGTTCGGACAACCCCATGTTTACCCGGCGTTCGATCGCTACGGCCACTTTCGAGCGCCCATGCGCACGCTTTTTCCTTCGGTGTGGAGTACTGCTGCTAGTCAAGGACAGAGATGCACTCCGTATGTGGCGACACAGTTGTAAAGGATAGAAAAAGGCGTGACGGAACAACAGCAATGCGCGGTTTAGTTTTCAAAGGCCGTGGTAAGAATTGTCAACCAAGAATTGATCAATCCTCTACTCCAAATTCTGAAACTAAAAGTCACAGCAAAGTACAGTGACAAGAGGTGAGAAGAAGCCAATTGGCTGGCCGGCTCCAAGAGCACTGTAGGTGAACGCATGTGACCGGTGGGCTACAGGAGAAGTGAACATGGCGGAGGCCAACTCAGATCCGCTACAGAGCTTGATGGATCACCGGAAAGACGCAACAGACACGCCCCTAACCATTTATGTGCGCCTCTCCTTCCGCTCCATTTTTATAGCGACCGCGACGCGACGGGCGCCAGGACCACTCGGAACTCTCCGAGGCTTCTGAGGTTTTCGTCGCAGCGGTTCAGTTCAGCGTCGAGGTGCGCCGGCCCCCTTCGGGCGATCGTAGGGTGGGAACGGGGATGGATGGAAGGATGATAGCTACGAGTAGATGGCCCTCCATGACTGGTGCCTTCAAATCATGTTCGCCACTTCCCTTTCTCGATCGGTGGCGAGCTCACTATGCTAAGGATGAAGGGATGGGTGGGTTCGTTTCAAGTCATGGGCTAAAGTTTAGCTCGGGCTACATCGAATTTTGGATGCTAATTAAAAATATTAAATAGAGGCTAATGGTAAAAATAATTATATAAATGAGGGCTAATTCGCGAGACGATTCCATTAAGCCTAATTAGTTTATGATTAGCACATGTAGCATCACATGTGTTAATCATGGACTAATTAGGTTTAATGGATTCGTCTCGCGAATTAGCCCTCATTTATGCAATTATTTTTATCATTAACATATGTTTAATAGTTCTAATTAGCATTCAAACATCCGATGTGATCCAGGCTAAATTTTAGCCCAAGGATCCAAACATCCCCTTAGTTGTGCGAGTGGGGACATGGATTCGATGCGGTTGCAACAACGACCGAGTCGCAACCGCAGTGACTGAGACTGGTTGGACAGGCAGGGTTTGGATGGGATCCTTTTTAGGTTTCCAAGTTTGAAGTGTGAACAAGCCTTCATATCCTTTTGATTACATATCCCTTATATGTATGTTTATATCCTTTTGAACAAACATTTGGGTTTACTAGTCCATCAACCCGTGCTCCTGCACAGACTAATATTTTTAAAAACTATTATATTAAAAATTATTTAGAAATTAAACTCCTAGCTAATAATCAAAATTGTTTACCTACTATTCTCTCTCTTTTTCAATACTTCAACATAATACTCATATAGATTATATGCTTATTTTTCATCTGATACTTCAACATTATATACTTATTTTTCATCCGATTGTAATAGGATTTATTAATAACTACTCTATAAAATTTTCATCCACATTTATAATCTCTAACTTTTCACTTTGCATTGCAGGTATATGCTTGAATTTGTTTAGTAGACCATAAGTTTGAGCTATAATTTTAACGTAGAAATCTATATTCTCATCACATCCTCTATATCTTTATAAATGGTGACACACATCATGTGTATATACATTAATTATTATATCATATACCAATAGTGTAAGAAATAGACGATTCAGAATCACATATTAGTGTATATTGTTAATTAAGGTGATTTGGATTCAAATTTGTGTTACCTCATGTTATTTTTAATAATGACATAAATGGGTAATATAGATGCATTTTTAAGTATTAGTGGTGGGCAATTTAGTTACAAATTTAGGGGGTTATTTGAAATTATTTTTATAATGGTATAAGTGGGTCATTTTGATGAAGATTATGTCGGCGGTATGCTCTAGAGGCAATCATAGAGATGATGATATTCCATTTGTATCCATGATTTATATTGTGTTCCTTGAATATCCATTAAATGCTACTTGAATTGATTTGCAATTATGTGAATTGTATGTGAAACTCTTTACTTGTATGGTTATTCTAAAGTTGTCCCTAGTCGGAGTTCATGTGAGGACACATATGAATATTAGACTAGCACATGTATTAGTTGACGACTATGTTTCACGAGTCATGGACATGGAGATGTTAAACTAATAATGTGGGCACATATGGAGATATGTGCTAGGACTGACCGAACACGAGAAGTAGTTCTCTCTTTACACAATATGTACGCTTTGTCCTTAGACCTAAGATTGTCGCATGTACTCATGATGTGGATCGACTTACTTAGGGGCTATCAAATGCTACACCGTGACAGGGTAGTTAAAAAGGTAGCTTTCGGGTTTGTCAAGAAGCATGCTGTGAGACATGGTCAATCAAGATGGGATTTGCCCCTCTCTGACTGAGAGTGATATCTCTGGGCCCCTCGAGTGATCGGATCCGAAAAATGCATGGCCATGCTACGTACGGTTAAGAGTTAACCTACAAAGGGATTCCGAATCACAGGATCGAGAAAGAGTGGTCGGCTTGAAGCTAGACCAAATATCGTGAGGCAAAGGGGATAATATGTACATGATGTTGTGATGGTTCGTCTGATATGATCTTCGTGTGCGTATAGGAGTTGACACGTCTTGATAGAGGCCGCTACCGACTATTGGGCCGAGTAGGAGTACTCGGGCCATGTCTATACGTATCTGAACCCATAGGGTCACACACTTAAGGGGCTGGAAGCCCAATTCGGATGTGATTCGAGTTGGATTAGGTTTAGAAGTACTAATAGGTCTCGGACCTAGAGGCCCGTCAGGAACCTCTATAAATAGAGGGGTGGAAGCGCCCTAAGGTTTGCACCTTTTGGCGAAATAAATCTGCCGCGCCTCCCACGCCCTCGCCTATTGCAACTCACGGATCTAGCAGTCCGGCTTGCGGTGCTTCCTCCCTGCACGTGTGGATACCTTGGAGGTGTTGCACCTGCAGCACTTGGACGAGCCGCCGACGAGCTACGACGAGCCGCCGACGAGCCACGACGAGCCGACGACGAGCCGCGGCACGATGACGACCTTGCTGCACGTGGACGAGCTGCTGAGGTGCCGCTCGACGTCGACGTGATCGACTACGTTCGACTACGCTGATCGTCTTCGCTGCCCCGACGCGATTCTACATCTTCCGCACCAGTGCGTTGAGTGGTAATCCCATGATCCATATACGGCAGTTTTCCTAGTTTACGCGGTAGAAATTTTTTATTTGCACTAGCGTAGCCTACCTCGTAGCCCAACAGATTAGGGGTTACTTTAGTTACTTTATATAATGGCAGAGTGGGTAATTTGGATATAGATTTAGGGGGTTACTTTAGGCTACTTTCATAATGGTATAGGTGGGTAAATTTTAGAAAACATAATAGATCCAATGGCTATGATGATTTGAATCTACCGATCGATGATCAGATGTTTTTGCTTTTTTGTGAGATTTTCTAGGATTTCTCTCTTTTTTAGAGTGTCCATCTAGGATACTAGGTGGCTTCACCTGAAGGCTTCAAGGAGCCTCCAATTAGTAATAATAAGATTTATATGTTTGGTAGAAGCAAACATGACAATTTTTTCATGATATATTTGCAACGTTATTTTGCAGTGTCATGATATGGGTGTACTTGGTAGGTGTACATAATTTGTTACATCAATTGATCTAGCCATTTTTCGTAGACAAGAGGGTGATTAATTACAAGTGTGTCTCCCTTTATGATAAGGATGAGGAAATAGATATGTATATTTTTTCCTGTTGCAAGAGACTGGGGACGCGAATCTGGTGTGATTTTAGTTGTGATCCCGTGACGAGTACAACCAGAAGTCCTCCACTCTAGCAGCCAAAGCTTGTTTGGACAGGGTGGTTCTGGTTCTAATCCTTTTAAATCAGTACTTCCTCGATTATATTTTGATAGGCATATTTTATAACATCAGATTTTCACGAACCGATAGTCCAATTTGCTATCAACATGATGAGCTGCAGTAATAAATTCCATGATACATGAGGAGTCATCGCAAAATAGTGGAGGACTAATGAAGAGAGCTTTGTACGCATTACCTGGATAATCAGAGTTGTTTTTATTGATCATTGTATCGAGGCGAAATATACACATCAAAAGAGAGAATGAAGGGAGTATATAGGAAATCGGTTCATTTTCTTCTTGTCTATTCCTCGGTCATCAACATCCGTCAAGATAACTAGACAAGCCTACAGATCCTTTTGACCACAACATGTGTGGTTTATGTACATGTTTGATAAAGAAATGCATGTGCCCACGCTATACATGGATGCCTTGCAACATGATGACCCTATCGTGACGTACTGGTACACAATTATTATACGTTGCTAGATCAGTCTCCATGAGAGAGGTGGTGACATTCGGTACGTTAGTTGCAAGTGGACGCCCCTACTTATCTGTCTAGCACGTAGATTTACACAATGTCAAGCTAAGGTCATGTCCCCATGTCCCAATCAGCACGACGATCTTTATTCTATGATTCCCTGAGTGCTTTTTTTTTTACGAATGGTTAGCGGTTATTGATTTTCTTATACTTTTCTCAAATAGCGCCAAGACATTTTAGCCTAATTGAAGCAATTCCTGGGGTTATTTATTAAGTGGCCAACACGGTCTTTTTTCGTTAGAAAACATGGTCAGGGACTCTTGTTTTTCTCTAGGGAAATATCCAAATTAGAAGAAAAAATAACTCGTCCACTTGATACAAATTGTTGAGAAGAAGAATAGCCATCGGCCATTTGAAAATAACACTCGGGGAAGTGGAAACCCTTGATATCATGTAGTGAATAGTTACACATGTCTTGTTTCTATTGACACGAGATTTTGACGGCGTCTCGTTTTTTCCTGAAAGAAAGTCTCTGGGTGATGTCGCGTCAAATATCAACTTGGGATCGAGGTGATTTTCCAGCGAGGTCTGGTCTCTAAGAAGATACAAACAAGAAGATAAAGCGCGAGATGCATCAACTCGCTAGTTGCTAGGTCACCTTATCCAGTTATCCTGACTGTAGGTAGGCTCTGTTCCCCTCTCGTGTATGTTCCAGTTATCATCGTGTGGTTGGCTCTTGGCTGGGCCAGTTAGCGAGCGAACTGATGATTGTGTTCTCCCTCCATGATTGCAAGCGTTGCCCAATGAACGAACACACGTGTCGGACAGCGAAATGGTCTTCTAGACGAGTGAACAGAGAAATGATGGCATCACTAGCTAGACCTAGGAATGGTGTACCTGTACAGTACGCACCATCATATATGTCCGAAATACATGTTGGCAGTAACGTCTGAGGCTAGGCTATCTAAAGCTGGCGTGTTCCGCTTCCACCCTACAAGTTACGTAGGATCAACCAACAATTTGGTTTGGTTTGGTCCTTGTCTCTGTATTTAATTGTTCTGTTTTCCCCCCACTTATCCCTCTCATGGATTCCTGTCCTCAGTTTTGTGAGAAAGACAGTACATGATGCATGTTGTACTACGCACAGATCAGAAGATCAATCATGCCTGTTTAGGTCTTAAGTTAAGCAAAGTACAAGAATATGAAAGCAACACAATATCGCAATTTCTCTTGATATACCATCTGCTTTAATTTCCAAGACAGTGGTTTATTTTTTTAAGTATAAGAGGGTAACAGTGGAGTAAATTATATGATATGATCTTGCTTGTTCAAATTAAATTAGGTTAAAAAATTACGTATTTGTATTTGGAGCTTGAGCGGTTAAACTTACTTAAAACTTGCTACTTTTACTTAACAACTATTCTTAACTGAATTAACAACAATTGGTGCCTCTCTTTTTTTCACATCTACATTTTATTTCAATGTCCGCATTAATTCCACGTCTAAACATGCATGTCATTTCCCTATCCGTCAGCTTTGTTGTGTTCCTTGTGAAGTTCAAGGACTTGAGTTTGGCAGTTTGACTGTATGATACGTTATTGTCAGTATTTTCTCCATGATCACTTGCACCATTCTAGAATGATCAGTAGGGCGAGAGCACATTAAGAAAGAAGTTTTGTAGCACCGATAATAAGGAGGACGTTCTCTTATTGCTAAGACTGTTCCGATGTCAAAACTTGGGCCGTACGGGAAAAAGAATGAATCTGAAGGCAAGTTGGTGTGCCGTACAGTACATGTAGTATCAAATAACGGGCCCATTAGCTGGCACGGGTGGTCCAGGTGTTTGCGAGGCCCAATCAGGCGGTTCTTTCCCTTTCCACCTCTTCTCACGGGGCGGATGACGCTGCGACACATGCTTGGAGTTGGATGCATCGACAGTTGGTGCACAGCAGCACTCACTCCGGCCGCCCAACGTACTTGCCAGGACTGCTCCGAGGACAAGACCTTGCTGGACCATCTTGTCACGCACTGATTAAACTCATCATCAGCCTTTGGAATCCTTGTTCTTTACGAGGAAAAAGAGAGCCGTTGGGATGCTAATTAGAAAACTAGCTAATTATAAAACTAATTGCAGAAGTCCTGAGCTAATTCATAATTATAAAACTAATTGCAGAAGTCCTAAGCTCATTCACAAGACGAATCTATTAAACCTAATTAATTCATCATTAGCAATTGGCATGGACTAATTAGGCTTAATAGATTCGTCTCGCGAATTAGTCTCCATCGGTGCAATTAGTTTTGTAGTTAGTTTATATTTAATACTCCTAATTAGTATCAAACATCTGATGTAACAGGGGCTAGAAGCCAAATAGACCCTCACTTAATTCTAACAGAACATCCTTTATACTATGAAATATTTTCTTTTACTCGTGGAATATTATTTTTTTAATGGAACATGGTTCTCCCCATTTTTTGTATGAATTTCAATCTCTACTCCTCCGTTCCCTAATTGATTCCCTTCCCTCCTAGGGACATTTTTTTACAACATTATTTTTCTCAAACTTGGAACATGAGGTAAAATTTGCTTCACGAGTAGAAAAATGTTGAGCGGCTATAATTACCGCGTCCCTTTTTTTTATACGATAACACGTACGGTATTCTTGAGTGCAAGTTCATAAGCATGTGTTGAACCCAGGCTGATTTCTAGGGAAAAGTTAAACTACACTAAAGCATTTTGCTAATTTTCAGGGAAAAGTTAAACTATACTCAAGCATTTTGCTGATTTCTAGACCGACACTCAAATTTTCCCTTCCACCTCTACAACCCATCATCTCCATCTCCGGCACCTTCGGTGAGCTCCACTGAGGTTAGCAGTTCAAGAATCCTAAATTCGGGTGTTGGGTTTGGGGTTCCAAGACATCGGGGGTGGCAGTCCGGCCCGACGGAGGTGGTAGGCGCAGGGGGTGGTGAGGCTGGCGGCGGAGGTGGAGGAGGCCGGTTGGGTTAGGCAGGGGTGGGGGGCGACGATGACAATGACAACGACAATGGTAAGGTAGGAGAGCGGCTACTGCAAGCGGGCTAGGGTCAGCGGGGTGGAGGTGCGGATGAGAAGCTCAATGGAAAACGTTGTGGCATGAGTAATTGAAGATGATGCCCGTCCGACCTGCTAGAGGTTGAAGATGATGGTTTGCTGGAAGTTGAAGATGATGAGTGGCCACTAGATGTTCATCGAACGGCTGGAAAATTTGAGCGTATGGAGGTTCCAAAACCAAAACACTCACGTACCGTGTAAATAGTTCCAATTTCTAAAGTGTGCTTCGACAGTGCGCACACCATCCTTTCCTCGCTAGTTTTGTAGCGCGAGTCTGGTTAGGAAACAAGTGTCGGTCGTGGGCTCACGGCTCATCAAGCTAGAGTACGAGGTTCTCAAACAAAGTCTACATCGATGAGGCGACATCGACAACTTGACGAGCACTGAGCGTTTCTGCCTTCTTGTGCGCGGTGCAGCATGACGATAGGGGTGGTTGCTGATGCCTAGTGTGGGCGTGGTCAAGAGTATGGGGGGACGTCCAGGTCAGGGGGCAGACGACAAAGAGCAAGGCAGATACGCTTGTACAGCCACATAAGTTTGGCCATACCCACATATGGGTTTATGTTGTGGCAAGAAAACAATGGAGACGACAAAGTGGCGACTTGGCGAGTTCTGGAGGTTTTCTGTATCGAGAACATAGGGCGTGTCTATGTCACCGAAGGCGACAAAATCGCTAATGTCACCTTCAGTGATGGTAGCCTAGGAGCGCGTGGGGCCTAGGAGCACGTGCGTCTATGCCCCCGCGTCGCCTTCCTCTTCCATCTCCGATGGCTGGAGCCACCGGTCGCAACCCTCGATCACCGTCACGTCCCCCTCCTCTGCTTGCCCCCGTGCTGCCGTCCTCCACCATCTCGAGCCGCTCGCACTGCCGAATCCACTGCCACCCTGACTCGGCTCCGCCAGGGAGCTCGCCACGACTCCTCTGCTACCTCCACAAGCCACCGGTTGTCTTCTACGGCCCGTGGCCCCGGGTGTCTCGCCGCCTCTTCGCTCCACCCACAACCTACCACCACCACTCACTACCTAGCCGCCACCAACCTCCTCTATATCCCAGCCACACCAGAAACACCCCCGCCACCGGCAATCCAAACCCAAACCCTCCGACAGCAAAGCACGGCAGGGACGCAACAACACGAGAGGAAGAAGGGGTGGAGGTGCTAACATGTGGGTCCCAACTGATAGCGACTATATGTCATGCATATGCGACTTAATAGTCACTGGAAAGAACACAAACGGGAATGTTGCTGTTGGTCAGACGAGAGGAAGAAGAAGATGGTCCAGATGATGCACGTTGCATGGGATAGAAGACCCGTGGGCCTGAAGCAGGGACGAGTCTCGCCTGTAGTTGGTGCCTCTGCATTAAGTCACTGACATGTGGGGCTGGGTCCACATGATAGGGACTCAACTGCAGAGGGACCCAATGCAGAGGATCCCTGTCCCCGAAGCGGTGACGTTCGCCTGCTCCTTCACGGCTTCACCCATCCCAAGATGGCAATGGGTAAATCCCCATCGGGTATGGCCACCCCAGACCCATCCCCGCCATAAAAATTTGAGACCGCCAGAATCCCCATACCCGCTATGGGTGGGGAATTTTCCCCAGACCCATACCTGGCCGGGTAAATCATACCCGGCAGGTCACCAATACCCGCCAATACTTTATTTACGCACATGAAAATCAGCAATTCAACAGCAACCACCAGTACCAGAGCGCATAAAATTAGACAAATAATAGCATATAATAATATCCACTGCAACCACCAGTCACATACTCACAAAATACCATCACACAAAGTCATTGTCATAAGCCATTACATTACATAGCCAAAAGGGGTACATAAATATAGGACAACAATTCAACAAACATGCTGGTCATTTGTTATCTTGTTGATGACTTGATGTGTTGGTTTCCTTCACTTGGAGTTGGAGACAACTTGCTTTGCTCAAAGTTCAAGTTCCTATATGGCATGGCAGGCAGTACAACAAGAATAAGAGTTAGTATGTGTCTAGACTCTAGAATAACAGAATAAGAGCATGATTGCAATAGTGGTTTCATTTGAATATGTGCACACCTGGAGACCCTCTTGAATATCTTGGAGGCAAGACCAGAAGGTGGCTGCTCCTTTTTCCTTGTTGTCAACTAAAAAGGAAAACCAGCAATTAGGATAGAATCAAAGTAAAGAGAACCAAACTACAAAACAAGAGAATGGATATACTTTTGTACTTGTTCCGCAACCAATCTTGTGAGCACATAAGAGCCTCTATCGTTTTTGAAGTCAGCCTACTGCGATGCTCGCTAAGTACTCTCCCAGTGGTGCTAAATGCAGACTCAGATGCCACTGTAGTGATAGGAATTGCATAAATATCCTTTGCTATCCTTCTCAAGGTTGGATAACGTACTCCAGCCACCTTCCACCAATCCAGCACCTTGAAACCCTTAGTTTCCAGAGATACCAGTTCATCTTCTAAGTAGCGATCTAGTTCTGATTTGAATCGCACAGCAGATGGCCTTGTACTTGCAACTCTTGCACTAAATGAAGATAAGAACTCCATATCTTCAGTTGGAGCTGCAACTGCTACTGATTCGCTATTGTCACAGTCTTCTTTCACATGGTATTCAATCATCAATTCAGTTAATAGATCTATGATTTCAGCAACCTTATCCTCACAAATGTAACCAGTTGTACCAGTTAGCCACTCAAAACACATCAGCAAGCTCAACTTTTTGAGACGAGGATCTAGAAGGGTTGCAATACCCATCAGTCCTTGGATGTCTGACCAATATTTGTCAAATTTGGCTATCATGCTAACCGACATCTCTTCAATCTTTGTACTGCCACAAGTTGACCACTATCTGATTTTCTTCCTAATCTCACAAATTTTTATGAAGTATATGTTGGCAGTAACATATTCAGTTCTAGAAAATAACAAAGTTATGTCATTGAACAATCGAAGCCGTTCTACAACATCAGCAGCAAATTTCCATTCCTCCTCACTAGGCAAACATGTATATTGCTTATCAACACGACTTGCTCTAATCAAAATAGCTTTATAGGGGACTGCAATACTAAGCATCTTAAAGGTTGAATTCCATCTAGTCTTGCAGTCAAGGTTTATCTTATGATCCAAACTAACCTTAACAAACTTAGCTATCTCCTCAAACTTCTCTATCATTTTTGGTGTTGGTGTCCAATAAGCCACACTTTCACGGATATTCTCAATAGCAGTTTTAATATGTTCTAGACCATCCTTAACAATCAAATTGAGAATATGAGCACAACAACGCATATGTAGTAGTTTTCCTTCATTTATAAGCTTACTTTTTCCAATCTTCCTCACCAGATAAGGGATTGCCGCATCGTTAGTTGTGCAGTTGTCAAGGGTAATTGTGGATATTTTCTCATCAAGATTCCAATCAACCAAGGACTCATATAGTTCTTCAGCAATCACTTCAGATGTGTGAGGAGCTGGTACATAGATGAACCTATACATGTAACAACGTATGTAATCAGATTTCAGATTGTAGGACATGTGCAAAAATAGATTTCAGGATATGTACCTCATGATAATGTTTCTCAAAGTCCAAGATTCATCGATGAAATGGGTTGTGGCTGCCATATAGCCCCTTTTCTGGTTGTCAGATGTCCACAAGTCAGAAGTTATGGCCACCCTTGAATCAATACTAGCGATATATTCAATTGCTTTTTTCCTCTCCATCTCATATTGCATCACAATATCCTTCCTGAAAAGTTTGAAGGAATATTAAAAAATGAATACAAAAATTACAATGGTAGCAAGACCAAACAGTAAGGAACAAACCTTACTGTATTCCTAGTACCCATCTTGAATAGTGGCTGAAGTGCACTTGCAAACCTCCGGAAACCAGCATGGTCAACCATGCTCAAAGGATACTCATGTAGAATTATCATTGCAGCAAGTTCCTTTCTACCTACATCTTGGTCAAATGTAAAGTTTTCGACTTGAATGGTACCTCCTGAATCTGTGGAACTAAACCTCAAACAGGATTGTGACAAAGTCTTGTTCCCTGCTGTCTTGATATTTCTAAGTGTACACAACTTCAAATGATCATGTAAGTGCTTAGTTCCATGGTTTGTTTCACCTTATAGCTTCTTGAAACAATATATGCACTTTGCCTTTGTTGTGCCCATGTACTTAACTCTCTTGAACTCATTCCAAACCACTAAGGTGAGCTTCCTCTTTGCACCACTAGCAGGACCATCTTCATTTTCTTCAATAGGATCTTCATCATCTTCTATTTCAATAGGCTCTGAGATCTGATCTACAGTTTGTGAGCATTCACCTTCACTGCTAGTACTCATTTTTTTCAATCTATATGACATAATAAGGCACATTCAATAGAAGAAATAATAACTCTGCTACTCTAATGTGCAATAAGCGAATAAGCTACACTGATAACAAGAGCAAACTAATGTAGAAATCAGAACTGCAATAGTACCTTGCAAGGCAACAAGCTGAATTTTGTGTACAAGGAGCTTATTAATTTCCTTGTACTCTCACTGGATTTCATCACAGGGAACAAGGAGTTGAGTCGTTGAGCGCCAGTTGTTGTTGTGCCATGTATAATACCGGTAGGCATGCAACAATTGAACTTTTAGGAACCAAAGACAGATGGCAACTAAACTGAACTAAAAGAGCTTTCAAGTACTGAACAATTGAATTGGATCCCATAGCTAATCTTTATTGTTCGATAAGCAAATGAGCACCAACAAAATAAATTTATCATCTTAGTTTCAGATAACTTTAATACTTTGATGTATGCCTGCCTTAATTCAGTTCTGCAAGCAAACTAACAAGCATCACCAATTTGTAATGGAAATTGATTACCAAAGCAGACGAATTGCATGCTGAAGGATTTCAAGTACCAATGGAGATAAATTGCTGCAGTACTGAAACAGGATAGGACTATACATCAAAACTTTTACGGATCGAGCTCCTGGGTAACAAGACATACTATACCAAATGAATCATAAATACTAGAAGGTGGAGCCGTGGAGGCTTTACTTACATCAGTGGCTGCACCAACTTGCGGCTAGTATTAGTTACTGCACCACCTAAAGCTGTGGCTGCAAAAGAGGGGTGCCGGCCGGAAGGAGTAGTAGCAGCACCTTCTCGAGATGAAGTCGGAGAAAGAGGGGGTCGGCCATTATTTTGCTTCGTCTTTTCCACGACCACAGTAACTCCGGTCCTTTTCTTCTCCTTGGTGGTGGTGTTCTTGGGCTTGGGTGTATGAGCGGCACCATTCCTATTCTTGGGCTTGGATGCAGGAGTACTGGCAACGTCGGCGCCGTTCTTCGGATCCGCTACAGGAGCGCCGCCGGCGACTTCAACTTGGACCTCCGGATCTTGCACCTTCAGAGTGTCCACAGCGTCGACGGGCTCGGGATCCGTTGGCTTCAGGCGGTCACTGTCCTTCAGGACCTCCCCGAAATCCCTTGACGCCGGACTGAAGGAGTTGGTTAGTGCGGGGGGAAGGAGGCAAAGCCGTTAAGGAGCGCGGTGCGGAGCACCGAGCACTGATGCAGTGCTGCGCTTGCAAGTGCAAAGAATATGATATGAACGGGATTAGGGGAAGAGGAACTGGGCAATCACCATTCTTACTCGAGTTGCTCCGTCGCCGGCATGGCGTGGCAAGTTCCTGGCGCTTGGATCCGATGTGAATACGCGAGACGCCGAGACGAGGTCACGAGGGGCGAGCGGGCGACGTTGTTTTTTTTGCGGCGGCGGTGTTCTTTTTTTGTTGGCGAGTGGCGATTGCGATGCCAGCGCAGAGGATAAATGACGCGCCTGTTTTTTTCGACGGCGGGAGGCCAAGCGTCGAGCGCTCCAGCGGCTAGGGCGCCAGGCGGGTGGGAAACTGGGAACCTAGGGTTTTACATGGGCTGGTGGGCTTATTTAGTTTTGGGTCGGGTATTTTTCACCCATGGGTAAACGGGTACGGGGATTGCTGAAACATACCCATACCCGCGTACCCGATGGGTGAAGGGTTTGGTCCATTTACATTCCTGTGGGTAGTGTCTTTAGTTCATATTTAGACTCTAATAGAGTAAATACCCGTCGGGTATCGGGTCGCGGGTACCCGTTGCCATCTTGGCACCCATCCACTCGGGGACGGCGACGGCAACGGCACGGAGACAGCCAGGCGTCACGTGCGCTTTCTGCTTTCGCCGTTACCGTTACCCCCCGCTGGCCCGGCGACCGGGGGTAACGTAACCGCGTGTCCGTTAACCGAGAGGGGAGTACGCGGAATCTGACTTTCCCCGCGGCCACGTTGACTCCACTGGCGCTCCCACCCTCCTCGCAACCGGTCCCGTCCCCCCCCCCCCCCCCCCCCCCCCCCCCCCAAACACATGCCTCCGCGGCGGCTGCATCCCCTCTCTTTCCCTCCCACAATCCGCCCCTTGGGCTTCGCAATCCGGAGCAGCGGCGGCGGCGGCGGCAAGGAAGGAATCCCGGCCTTTGCTTTCGCTTCCCGCCGGGCCTGCAGGTGAGCGCTCCCCCGTCCCACTTTCCTAACTCTCGCGCGCTGCTAGCTCCTGGTGGATAATGGATGGATCTCTTGTACGCCCCTGCGGCCCCTGGATGATTTAGCGCGCTGTTTACTTGGCTGCCTCTCCTCTCTGCTCGTTCCTCCGCAGCAATTTCCATGGCTACCACTCTGTTGTTAACAACCAGTCAATTTAGTGGATGTGTCTAGCCGTTTGCTGCTGTTTCCACCCATCATTTTACGTCAGGCTAGTACACAAATCTGTTCGGAAGCCAGCGTGGATTTTTAGACGGGCGGTGATCATTTCGCAGCAGGTTAGAAGGCGGCCCTGGTTCGATGAGCGGTGGAGCAGGTCTGTGCGCTGCCTAATTGTGCTCCACATGTAATGGGTGACACATAGTTGGCTGTAGGGCATTCTCTACTTGACTATTTCTTTCTCTACATGATTGTGAAAGCATTTTTAGTCATATAACCTCTTACAAGTGGTCTGATAATGTTTGGTTAAGAGGCTTGGGTTAATAAAGTTATCAAAAGCATAATTGCTGGGATAACTGTACTATTGGAATCGCAGAATGGTGGGGCATTCTGTGAAACTAATTCATGCTTCTACCTTTGCAAAGGATAATAATAAGTTAACAGCCAACAAAAATAAATGGTGCAGCTCCTGAATGAGAACTGTTTTAGATTGTACTTTAGAGGTGTGCTTTAATTCATCTAAGTTTGTCTTAGGTTTTACATTGCCTCTTTATTTCTTTTCACAAGGTTTCGTACATGATATGGCATACCTGTTTTGTTGCCTCAGAAACTTCATCATTAGTTCCTTAGACCTGTCATTTTACCAAAATTAAGTCTTACTTTAAAGTGTTCTTGCATATGAGTTCAGTGCCTTTTTGTCTCTAAATTTAGTGACAACTGTTTCCTTTATTTTGCACTGGTTCTTGTTTTTGCAGGGATGGTTAGCCAACAGTATGTATGTGCAAACTTTTCTGTATACATATAAGGGAGCAGTCAATCCTGTGGTAAAGAGCACAACAAGTCTGAGTGTTAATTAGGGTGCCTTACCCAGTGGAAAGTGGCTGGATTGTATATATATCCAAGACTCCACCTGAAAAAAAATGGCCTCAAATGGTAATGGAATTCTTAAAGCTGACACTCAACGAGTCGAATCAACAGCTTCGGACAATCCTGGCACAACAGGCGTGGCCACTCAGGGTGTTTCACAACAGGGAAAGCGATGGAGTGGATTTAGGAACTTCTTGAATCGCCTTTCTAGTGGCCCCAGGTTAAAGAAGTTAGGTCCCTCCCCTTCATTCAAGTTTCAACAGCTTGCACTTCAACGTGATGAGTTCTCACGTTCTATCCATTCCGACAACCATGGTAGTCATGACCATTTCCAATTCATCAGGAAGATTAATTGGGGCCATCTTTGGATGATGGCCAAGGATTGGATAAAGGAGCCTATGAACATGGCCCTCTTTGTTTGGATTGCTATTGTTGCTGTATCAGGTGCAATTCTCTTCCTTGTTATGACTGGAATGTTGAATCGTGCTTTGCCAAGCAAATCACAAAGAGACACCTGGTTTGAGGTGAACAACCAAATTCTGAATGCATTGTTCACGCTCATGTGCCTTTATCAGCACCCACAGCGGATCTACAACTTTGTGCTTCTGTGTCGATGGGAGCAGAAGGACATCTTAAGGCTTAGGAAGACATATTGCAAAAATGGAACATATAAGCCTAATGAGTGGATGCACATGATGGTTGTTGTAATCCTACTTAATTTGAATTGCTTTGCTCAGTATGCCCTTTGCGGTCTAAACCTGGGATACCGCAGATCTGAACGGCCTCCTATTGGTGTTGGGCTGACTATATCTGTTGCAATTGGTGCTGCAGCATTCGCTGGTCTGTATAATATCATCAGCCCACTTGGGAAGGATTATGATACAGAACAGGCAGACATTGATCAAGAAGCACAAATTGAAGTCGCCTCAACTGAGAGCGGTAGGGCAGCTTCACGGTTTAAGTCATTTGAGAGAAGGTACTCTTTCATTCAGAGTGATGAACGCCGTTTCGTGGAGAGTAGGCCTGAGTGGGTTGGCGGACTACTGGATTTCTGGGACCAGATATCTCTTGCGTACTTGTCAATTTTCTGCAGTTGCTGTGTCTTTGGCTGGAACATGCAGAGGCTCGGATTTGGCAACATGTATGTCCATATCGCAACGTTTCTGCTCTTTTGCATAGCACCATTCTTTATCTTCAACCTGGCAGCTGTCAACATTAACAATGAATCCCTTAGAGAGGCACTGGGGCTCACTGGTCTTTTCCTATGCTTCTTTGGTTTACTGTATGGTGGCTTTTGGAGAATACAGATGAGGAAGAGATTCAACCTGCCTGGAAATACCACCTGCTGCCGCAACCCCGACGTGACTGATTGTTTCCAGTGGTTGTTCTGCTGCTCATGTTCCCTTGCCCAGGAGGTCAGGACTGCAGATTACTACGATATTACAGAGGATAGGTCACACAGAGGGCAAGTAACCGAGGACAGCCAGCGCATAATGTCCATGTCCCCGTTGCGACGTGAAGATGGTTTGCCCTTGTTCAAGTCCAATCCGAGTTCGCCATACAGGAGTGGCAATGCTAGCCCGTCGATCTTTATTCTGGAGAGCCCGTCAGCTCCACGCAGGTCATCTGGTTCCACGCCTCAGGTTGGTTCACCGACGATGGGCGATAGGGCGATGAAGGCGCCAATCCCATCCGTTCTTCACAGAGGTGGTGGACCAGATCATGACACGGGGACGTCCAATGAAGCAGCTACCAGTCCGATGAGATGAGATGTATATTTTTCTTTTGTCTTGTAAAGAAATATATCGTGTTCCTAAATTTCCACGGCTTCAATGTTATGCTGTTACTGCTTCTTACGAAATGTATAGTGCGTCCAGTTATTCTCATCTCTCAAGCTACGTTATGTATCAGCGTACTACGTGTGCTTTTGAGTTGAACTTGAACGGTGGTCGAGATCTCTCCTTTCCAGTCGCAGTTACTTCAGTATCGGTTGATTTTAGTCACGGCTCGCATAATGAGTTGCTGCTGTACTGCCCATTTCTTGCAATGGCATGTTGGTAACAGCATCCTCTCATTGTCTCGGCCTTTATCCACATGCACATTCCTTATTTCCATTACGAAACTTTAAAGATTCTGGGATAGCTTCATCTCCACTGCCCTCTTCCCTCATGTCGCGGCCATCTCCTTTTAACCTTTTTATCATGACGAAGTGGGGTATGTGACATGTCACCTCTCCCCTTGTGGTATCTCTATTTCTTCTTCTTCAATCACAAAGCTGAGCATGGGCAGCCTCGATTCCTCGTTCAACAGCAAACCCCGCATCTTGGGTGCTCGGGATCGAGATGCCAGGATATGCTTGACGACTTCAGCGTCCGTTTCGTCATCTGATGCTCTGAATTTTTTTTCTTTTGAGGGAAACATTTGATGAGTTACACTGGTATAAAAAAAACTCATCCTCCAACCCTCCCAAGTCAACGAAAGGTATGTCTGTGCAGAACATTTTGTTCGCAGAGAGTGGCATCATTGCCGCTACAAGACAAGGAAACGCACCCCCGACGACCGGTTCGCTGTTCAACCATGCCGCTGACAAGAAAACGCAGCGTGCTCCTCTCCTCTCACGCGTTTCCCCTTCTCGGCAAGGAACCATGAATGGAGATGGAGAACAGCTCACACGTGGCTCTGCTTCCACTTGGCCCGGCAGTTTCTCAGAAAGTTTTGCGGTGCCACGAACGGAACGCACACTCCGGCCAGCACCTCCCTCCCCCTTACCACGCCCGCCGCCTTGACCGTACCACCGGCTTCCTTCGCGGAATCATCATCAACCCAGGGAGCGAGACTACGAGAGCGTCGAGCCGTCGACCTCACAAGTCACAAAGGATCACACATGCATCTGGCCAACTAGGTTTCGAGCCCGAGGCGATTGGTTCGCGCGTGTAAACGGAGCCGTGTGTCCGTGCGCGACTCGCTACGATGCCAGGTCTCGCGCGTGCCCAGCGGAAAAGTTTACACGAACACACGTACGCGGTGAGAGACCGATCAGTTGATCGGAGACGCTGCGGGCACGCCTCCCACGTAGGGATGCAAGCGGCGCGGGCCACGCCGCAAACCCACTTGGACTAAGCCGCGCCGCTAACCCACAAAACGCTGCGTCTGTACCCGCATCGCTGCAGCGGGTTTATGTGGGCAGCCCGCGGGACCCAGCGGCGCCGCAACGCCCGCCAGCGCTAGTGCTCAGTCCTTCGCTAGCTGTCGCCTCATTCGTCCCCGCCGCGCGCCTGCCTTTCTCGACGTAGAGCTTGCTCGCAGGTCTCGTCCTGCCCTTGCCGCGCCACCATGGACAAGCAGCCGGAGCCGCCGGGGAGCCTCATCAGGACGACCGTCACCAGGTCGTCAGGAGGGACATGAACTGGAACTTCGACCTTGCCGGCGCCAGAATCCGCGGCTGCCGCGAAGGGTCGCAGGACGGAAGCCGCATGGAGACTGGAGGTCTTGGCCTTGGTGTCTTCTGCCGAGGTCATCGTCGTCGCCTGGGTCTGCGGTGGCTTGTAGTACATCCGCGACGCCTGCGGGCAGTGCGAGTGGAGAACCTCACCGCGACGTGCACGCCCATGTCCAGCATCTCAACGTACCGATACACCTTCGATGGCTTCCCTGACTGGCTCTCTGCCGTCGGGCGCCGCGTCGAATGCGCGAGCGGAGCAGTGGTTCTGATGTGCAGCTTTGCAGCTAGCGCTGATGAGAACAGGCAGGCAGGTCGCGACGGCACACGGGGATGCGGGCTGCCGCAAAGCCCATAGATGACTCGCGGTGGCACGCGGGCTGCCGCATGAACCCCTCATGTGGCTTTGCGGCGATGCGGACGTGGGGCGGGCAACCCGCGACCCGCCCCGCTTGCATCACTACTCTCACGTTGCTTCGTTCGAGCGACTGCGAAGCCTCGCGTCGTCGTCCCTGCTTCGGTCTTCGGTCTCGTCCTTCGGTACTCCCGGCTCCCATTGATGATTGATCTGTCAGGAAGTTGCCGATTTGTCGATCTAGCCAGTCTGTAAGTTCTGAAAATCTTTTGCACTACTTTTAAAAGCCGTTTCAAGTGGAATATGTCTGCAATCAAGCTTATAATCCTGCACAACTGACAATATTAAACATGTAAGTCACTCAGGGTTACAGTAGTGCTCGGTTAAACTAGGTCAAACAAGATAGGTGGCCAGATGGACCGCCCAGCACTAGCTCGGCACTGTCCGATTTAGCCCGGCACGAATACGCCTGATGGTTTTTCGTGCCTTGTCGGGCCGGCACTGCGTGCCAAACTGCTGGTCCAGGTACGGCACGATGGTCTTTTTATCATGCTGGGCTAGCTCGCTAGCACGGCTGGTACTACCGTGTTAGTGCTAGGCCAGCCACTATAGGCTAGGCACCACTTCAACCAAAACTCCAAGTTAAGGAGATACAAAATTTTTCATCAAAATCACAGAATTCACAACTAGAGACAGAAGAAACATTTTGAAAAGTTTGAGCTGATGCAATGGCTGCCTCATTAAAAATCTATCTAGGGAAAACTCACACCTCGTGAGAAATCCTAGATAGGAAAAATGAGTGCATCCCAGCTCAATCAAATAAGCATTAAAGTAATTCAAAGTTATTACAGGCCAAGTTTGAGACTTTGAGTTACACATCTGAATCACTAGGAACATCTAGATACAAATTAGCAAAATTATCTTCAAGTTCCTGATCCACCAGGTTCTGAATTCTTACTTCTGCAGCCTCCCAGTCCTTGACGCAAGAGAGCATCTCCACCATCATAGGGCTCAATCGACGCTGCCTCTCCTCGATGATCCTGCCAGATGTACACTCTGATGATACTATAGAGACAGGCACAGTTAGAACATCTTCAGCTAAGATTGACAGAACTGAATAAGTTCTTTTATGCTCATGCCACCAATTCAAGATGCTAAAGCTATCATCAAATTGGGTGACAGTGTCACTGTCCAAGTAGATAGAGAGTTCAGAGCCAATACCCATACTATTGCACTAGTGGTTGCTGCTTGCAGCAAAGCACTTGCAGGTGATCTTCTAGATAAAGCAGGAGGCAAAGCGGGAGGAGGGGTGGAGAAAGAAGTACTAGGGACATCACCAAGTCCAAAAGTAGATACATCAGCATCACCACCACTTGAAAAAATATCATCCCAAGCATTATTTTTCTTACCAGAACTAGATGGTGGTGGAGGCCTTTGCAGTTTAAGTGCACCAAACTTGTTATCATATAGCTTAAATGCAGTAGAAAGTTCAGCTCTTACATCAGGGAAGTAAGCAGAATAATCGGTACTAATAAGACTAGAAAACAACCTGAGCACATTTTGAAAACCTCTCAATTTAGCTTTAGGGTCCAAGATGAATGCAACAGAATAAAGCATTGAAATATCCCTCCAATACTTAAGATACATTTCCATAATGTTTCAGCTGCTTAGCAATCAAAATAAACTAATGCAACATAAGTGGAGATGTAGAATAATAAACACCAGAAAGTGCAACAGTAGAATCATAAAACAGTTCAACGAATGATAACATACTCTCTGCAACAATCCAGTGACCCGCAGTCAAAAGTAAATGATCTTTTTCACCCCTGGGATAGTTAGTCTCAATGAAAACATTAAATATCTGCCTGTAAGGAATCAGATGCTTAAGCATGAGGTATGTGGAGTTCCACCTGACATCCATGTCCAAACCAAACTTTCTAGGATGAACATTCACAGCAAGGAAAAATCTCTTAAATATAGTAATGTGCTGGTTAGAAGAATTGATGAAAGAAATTGCAGTTCTAAATGCTTCAAGATATTGCTTAATATGATGCATAGTGTATTTAACTATAAGATTAATGATATGACAAGCACAACGCTGATGCAAGAACACTTTACCAACATAAGCAGATAATTTAGGACTCAGTTTCTCAATAGCATTGGTATTAGTAGAGGCATTATCCAAAGTAATAAAAAACACCTTTGAAATCAAACCATACTCCTTAAGCACAGCAATCACACGGTCAGCAATGTTCTGGCCAATGTGAGATTCATCAATGAACCTAAAACCAATTATCCTCTTCTCTAATTGTCATTTAACATTAGTATAATGAGCAATCACACTAAGGTAATCTTCCTTAGCATTACCAGATCAGATATCATAGGTGATAGACACATATAAAACACTAGTTGATGATTCAATAAACTTAGCACGACAATCATTAAAGTACTTGCTAAAATCTCTAGTGGTCGTTTGCCTAGAGACAATAGAGAATCTAGAATTATGAGCAAGCTTAATGTACTCTTCAAATGTAGCAGATTCACCAAAGCTGAGAGGAAGATCAAGTCTAGCAACCATTCGACATAGCTGAGTACAAGCTGCCTCAGAACTGTAATCCCAGTGACGGACACTTCCGTCCAAATTGAATTGGGTCAAAGACTGGGAAACATGAAGCTTTGACTTTCTCGCTGGGCATTTCTCAACATGCCAGTTTAGATGGCCAGTGCCAATAGAAAATCGAGCAGCGTATAAAGTGCCATAATGAATGCACTTGGCAGAGACCCTTACCCTCTTACCATTGATGTTCTTGAATATATTTTCGAAGTCCTTCCAACATTCAGAGGTGGTGGAACGGCTCCTCTTGGTGCTACTTCTCATCATGTCTAGATCAGCAGCAGCTGCTACTTCACCAGCACCGCCGTTGCCACCCTCAGTGATGTCGATTGGTTCGGCAGCGCTGCCACCGAAGACCTCTTCCCACTCTGCCCCTACGTCACTCTCGTCATCTGGACGCTGGCCTAGCATCCAAAGCTCATCGTTGTAGGTGTGCCCCTGGAACTCATCGTCGTCATCCATTGCCGGTGCTCTGGTCCCTCAACGGACTGCCCTGCAAACAGAGACGACAAGACATCAAAGAAGCACTCAAGCAAAGAAGGAAAGATCAAGCAGAGCGGCAAAAAGAGATGGCAAGATCAAGATCGATGGTTTACCAGCGAATCCGAAGCACCAGAGCAACCGGCGAGGTCGACAAACAACGGATTCGGAGCACCAGAGCCAAAGAGGTGCAAGAGGATGAGAGAGAGAGGCGGAGAGCAACGGGAGTCGAGGGAGGTAACGACAGGAGAGAGGAGTGGGTGGGGAAGAAGACAACTAGACAAGTAGCGGAGAAGACAACTAGATAAAAGACAAGAAGCAAAGAACTAGAGAAGAGAGAAGCAAAGAAGGCAAGCGAAGAAGACAACTAGACAAGAAGTAGATAAGAGAGAAGCAGAGAAGGCAAGATCAAGCAGAGCGACGAAAACAGATGGCAAGATCAAGATTGATAGCTTACCAGCGAATCTGAAGGCCCAGAATGGCCAGCGAGGTTGACAAACGATCGATTCACCGGAGCTCTGGTCCCTCAACGGCTTCGAGACCGACGGTTCCGGATCCGGAGCACCAGAGCGACAGGCGAGGTCGGAGCTCTTACCGACAGTTCCAGAGCAACAAAGTGACCGACGAGGTTGATGAACAACGGATCTAGCAAGGAGATGACGAGAGTCGCCGCCGGAGAGTGGATCTAGTCATCTAGATCTAGAGAGGTGTGAGAGGTCAGAGGACGAGAGAGAGAGAGAGGCGGAGAGCAACATGAGTCGAGGGAGGCGGCAACAGGAGATAGGTGTGGGCGGGGGAGCTGGGAGGCTAGGGTTTCTGGTCGGGGTGGCAGCCGACGCCAACTTCCGGTCGCTGGAGAGGGAGGAGACGAGAGGCGGAGAGGGCGAGAGAGAGTCGAGGGAGGCAGAACGTCGGGTGTCGGCAGAACGGAGGAGAGGAATGAGCCGCTAGGGTTTCTAGCCGAGGGATGCAGCCGACGCTGGCTTATATACCACCCTTCCCCAATGGTCAGATCCAATAGTCGGGGAGGGGGTGATCGGCTGATCCAACAGTTGGGGGAGGGGGCATTGGGGTATCGGGCTGCTATCGGGCTAGCCTAAAAACTGTGCCGGACTCGGGCTATCCCAGCGTGCCGAGGAGGCGGCCCAGGCACGGCCCGACGCATCGTGCCGGGCTGACCCGGGCACTATCCACTACGAGCCATGGTGAGCTTTTTTGGGGCGTGCTACGGGCCGCCAGCGGGCCTGGTCCATCTGGCCATCTATAAAACGAGCCACTACAAGTTTATTTGCAGCTGCTGAATGTCATCGGAGAAGAGGTCAGACAATTCGATCGTGGACACCTCCATTTTACCAGCGACCATGCAGAATAATCGCCGCTCCAGAGTGCTGACTCCAAGTGCTGAGAGCTTAATAAGCTATGATCTGACCAGATAATTGGAGCAAAAATATTCACCTGCAGAACTAGTCAATCGAGTCCAAGTCTCCAAACACCATAATAGAGCGCTTAATTTTCCAACAGATCGTCGAGATCGAGCAGTAGAAATTTATGCCGCTAATCCAAAAAATAATCCCCCAGCTCACTAACCTGTACGCAAGGCAGTCCTCCAATTCGCCGCTTACCCGCTGTGCTGATACGCTCTGATCTCGCTCGGATTCAGTAATCCCAGTCGTCAGGACGTGATCAGGCCGGGGCAATCCCGTCCGTCGGATACTCGGAACAGGTCAAAGAAAACCATCCACGGACGCCAACTCTCCCTGCGCCGCTGCGCGGCCGCACCCACCCGGACCCGCACCCGCTTTCCGGGCACCGGCCACCGGCCGGGCCCGCCGCGCCGCCACGTGGGCGGACCTGCGCGCTCCTATTGGTGGGTGCTGGATCGGCGAGCTGGGAAAGTGTGGCCGCGGCCTCGCCCCGCAGCCGCCAGTCAGAGACGCACCCCCCGGGCGCTGACCGGTCAACGGTCAAACTTTCAAACCATCTATATAAGCCGCAGCCGGTCGGTCTCGTGATCGCCATCCTGCACCGGCTGCTCTTTGCTTCCCTTCCCTGCCTCTTCTCCCCGCAGAGCCTCCTCGCAAATCCGCTGCCCCTCCCTCCGATGACCTCGACGCCGGGGAGCTTCCGAACGCTGGCGAACTCCGGACCCGTCGCGCTCTCTTTCGCGACCAGCTCCTTCTCCAACTTTCTAGGCGGTCCGGCTTCTAGCGGCGGAGCGGATAGCGGGCTGTCCAAGTTCAAGGCCATGCCGCCGCCGTCCCTGCCGCTGTCGCACCCGCCGGCGTCGCCGTCGGCTTTCCTCAACGCGTTCTCCGGCTTCCTCGACTCGCCGATACTCCTGACGCCCAGCGTAAGCACCGACTCTTGACCTCGCGGGCACGAAGCTCCCTTTGAACGGAGCGTGTTAATTGCTGTGATGACAGGGGCTGACGTAATTGTGTGTTCCCGTTGTTTCAGCTATTCCCGTCGCCGACGACGGGCGCGATCCCGTCGGAGCCCTTCAACTGGATGGGGACGGCGGAGAACCTGCAGGCCAGCGTGAAGGATGAGCAGCGGCAGTACACCGACTTCACGTTCCAGACGGCGGCGCCCGTGCCGGAGACGGTGACAGCCGCGCTGCCGGCGGCGTCCTTTCCGCAATCGTCGTCCATGCTGATGGCACCACTGGTAAGCGATGAACATAAGCTACTTCACAAACTAATGGCAGGTAGATTACGTAGGGTCTAGAAAACTAGGAGAAAGGACCAAATTTTTAGTTTTGTTTTGAGATGGGTGCATCCACACAATCTTCAGGCCGGGAAAAGGTTTGCATATAGGTAGGCAATGCCGATCGAGAACGTCCGCGCATTCCTCATGTGGTTTCTTGTACTAGTAACGTGTGGCCAGTGTCAAGATGCAGACATGTTTTCTTACTCTATTTGGAGATCTATCATGACGGCAGGTGTTGGTTTTATGGCAAAAAAGACTGAAGTGTCGCATTCGATCTCCACTGTTCAAAAATCACGATAGTCAATGTTCATACTCTAAGAGCCATAGTCAATTTTATTTCGAAAATCGCTACTGCACCAATCATACGCGTGCATCATGCATGTTTTGATGTCTAATAATACTAATGTTGTACTGTTGCAGGGTGGACTAGGAGACTCGTACAACGGCGAGCTGCAACAGCAGCAGCCATGGAGCTACCAGGAGCCGACGACCCAATACGAGGCGCCGTCGGCGGCCACGACGCAGCCTGACATGCTCGGGAACGGCGGCTACAGCGCCGTGCCCGCGCCGGCTAGCTTCCGCGAGCAGAGCAACCGGCCGTCGTCGGACGACGGCTACAACTGGCGCAAGTACGGGCAGAAGAATATGAAGGGAAGCGAAAATCCGCGCAGCTACTACAAGTGCAGCTTCCCCGGCTGCCCCACCAAGAAGAAGGTGGAGCGGTCGCCGGACGGGCAGGTCACGGAGATCGTGTACAAGGGCGCGCACAACCACCCCAAGCCGCAGAGCACGCGCCGGAGCTCCAGCTCCGCCCCGGCGCCGGCCGCGTCGTCGTACGTGCTGCAGAGCGCCAGCGACGCGGCGGCCGAGCACTCCTTCGGCGCGCTGTCCGGCACGCCCGTGGCGACGCCCGAGAACTCGTCGGGGTCGTTCGGGGACGATGAGATCAACGGCGTGAGCTCGCGGTTTGCCGGCAACTTCGGCGCCGAGGAGCTCGACGACGATGAACCCGACTCCAAGAAATGGTGAGTCACGCCACTGATCTTTTTCAGATTAACACCTGGCCCATTGATGTCATGTGCTTAGACAGCAGAAGAGCTGAGCTTGTATACGGGTGTTAACGTGCTACGTTTTCTTGCAGGAGGAGAGACGGCGGTGACGGCGAGGGGGTCCCGGTGGCCGGCAACCGGACGGTGCGGGAGCCGAGGGTGGTCGTGCAGACGATGAGCGACGTCGACGTCCTCGACGACGGCTACCGGTGGCGCAAGTACGGGCAGAAGGTGGTGAAGGGCAACCCGAACCCCCGGAGCTACTACAAGTGCACGACGGCCGGGTGCCCGGTGCGGAGGCACGTGGAGCGCGCGTGCCACGACACGCGCGCCGTGGTCACCACCTACGAGGGCAAGCACAACCACGACGTGCCCCCCGCGCGCGGCACCGCCTCGCTCTACCGCGCCGCGCTGGCGGCGCAGCAATCCGCCGCGGGCTACCAACAGCAGGGCGGCGCCGCAGTCCCGGCCGACGGGCGGTTCGGCTTCGGCGCCGGCAGCAGCCACGGCGCGTTCTCCGGCGCGCCGGCGCAGGCCGCGGAGAGCAGTGGCGGCTTCGCCTTGTCCGGCTTCGGCAACCAGGTGGGCACGGCGTACTCTTACGCGAGCCAGCAGCAGCAGCAGCAGCAGAGCGACGCGATGTACACCTACGCGCCATTAGCCAAGGACGAGCCACGAGACGACCTGTCGTTTTTCGAGCAGCCATTGCTGTTCTGACCGGATGAACCACGGCCAAATCGATCGGCAAGACATGGTCATGATCGTGGTTCTTTTTGACTCGGCAGATTAATTATGTACACTATCGTAGTGGTCTGTTGATTTGTTTGGAGGGCCCCAAATCTGCAGGCATTAACGTTTCAAAAAAAAAATCTGCAGGCATCTGCAGAAAAGGGTAACCTCCTGTAACATGTACGTACAAGAAACGTAGGACACATGGGCGTAGGAAGCAAAGGCCATGGCATATGATTTTTCAGCAGTTTGACTGCAATTTTTTTCCCAATGTAAAATCTGCTGTAATCTCTCAGATCTTAACAGGTAAATTTTACTCCGTAATTCAGTTCATGTATCTGCGTTGTTCTACAAAGGAGTCAAATTTTCCTTGCGACCATAGCTGAGTTCGCACATGCTCAGAAACACTGAAGGCAAGTGATTCTTGACAGCTGGCGGGGCATAAGCCCGGTCGGGCAGCCGCGAGACAGACCGGTCGCCAATTTCGGATCCGTCGCTGCCGCCATCGACACGTCGTCCGGTGCAGGGCAGAAGCAGAGGCAACTGCAGGACAGCATGGCAGGAGGTTTGAGTTTGACTGGAAATCGTCATCCACGGCGAGGAGTGGTGCAGTACTCCGGCACTCCCAGAAAACAGAGCTTGCACAACCACCCAACAGTGCCAAGCAACTTGGAGTAAACAAGAACCAAATGAATTCAAATTAAATTCGGTTTGTACAGATTAGCTTGGATCTTACAATCGCTCTGGCTTTTTTTTTCCTCTCCAGTTTTTCACTCAACTTCCGAGGCAAAGAGCGCTCAAGCTGCAGCCCTGAAGATGCTTACACACAGACAGGGAGATCATCGATCGAACGCGCCGGGAGGGAGGACCCAAAACGCTTCCTCGCCGGCCGATGATTCTTGGTATTCACATCGGAAGATCGGAAAGGAGAGAAAGAAAGAAAAATGGGCGAGCTAGTAGAAAGCTCGTGGAGCAGAGCTACTCTGACGGCTCCTCCTCCGCTATGCTCTCCAGCCGCGGCCGCCACACGCCGGGGCGGGCGCTGCTCCGCCGCCGCCGGTGGCTCGCCACGCGCTTCTCCGACAGCAGCTCCCGCAGGTAGTTGTCCTGCTCCGCCGTGCTGCTCGCCGCGACCGCAGCGCCGCCCTTGCGGTGCCCATGCCTCTTCTTGTTGCTGGCGGCGGCGCGGCTCCTGCGCTTCTTCTTCATCTCGGCGGCGGGCGCGGAGCACGCGGAGGGGATGAGGAAGTAGATGCGCCCGCGCTTGAGCTCGGAGTCCGGCGACAGGATGACGATCTTCCTGGCCGCGCCGGCCGACCAGGCGTCGGTGAGCGCGTGGTTGGGGTGCGCGGCGAGGACGTCGGCCGCGGCGAGCGGGCAGGTGAACTCGTCGACGTGCCCGCTGAGGTGCACCACGCGGACAACGTCCAGCGCGCCGCAGGGGAGCATGCACGCCAGGCAGCACCGCAGGCTGTTCCCCATGCCTCCGCCTCCTCCCTACTGCTTGGTGCGAGCGCGTGCGGCGTGTTGATAGGCCGTGGAGATGCCGGTCGCCGGCTGGCTTTGGCGCTCCCCGGCTTTCTGCTTTGTGAGGGAGTATGATGAAGGCGGGTGGCACGGGGAAAGGCTACGGTGTTTATATAGACCCGTTTTGCCGGGCGTCCCGTCCATCATGGCGCATGATGCTCAACTGAATAATGCAATGGGTACATGGACGCCCATCTTTATGCAATGGGTAACACTTGAACAGAGTATCTGCATCTTTTAGCTTGGTTTTAGCCCTAGCAGTTTATGGCGTGTAAGCATATCTAGTTTCTCCATGCAGGTGATGGATGCCGACAGTATTACAATGCTTCTTGTTATGTTGTGTCTATTCAATACTTCCTCCATTTCAAATTATAGGTCGTTTTAGCTTTTCTAGGTTTAGAGGTGTTTGTATGCATATAGACATACACTATATTTAGATACGTACAAACACCTGTGAATCTAGAAAAGCCAAAACGACCTATAATTTAGAACGGAGGGAGTATGATATTTAGAAAGAAGATTACTTCCAGGCCTTGTGATGTCACCGTATTGTTCTTTTGCTATTTTGGCAGGCTTACGTTGTGCCACTTTGAGCTTTTGTTGCTGGAAAGGATCTTCCGATTGGCTCCCTTTAATTTTGTTTTGAAGAAAAATGGTGCCTTTTTTGTGTAACGAGCCGAACTCAAACCAAATGAACAAAAGACCGGACTCACTTGAAAATGTTTAGATTAGCCTGCACGTAGGTTGTGAGCATAGCATTATTGGTGGACTGGAACCAACCAGTTTGTCCACAACCATATCCAGCACAAATAAGACAAAAGACTGGCACCATGAGTGCATGTTCCTCCACGACTTGCAGGTTGCGGTTAACTCCTCCGTTTAGTCATCCTCTTCACTGGCTGCCGGTTAATGATGCTCTTTCCAGGGAAAAACTCTCCAACGATTCAAAAACCAAGACCGCACGGCGTTGGATTAGCGGGTCAATAATGCGAATTCCCGATGGTAATAGGCTGGTCATGGCCCTCATCTCCGATCCCTCTCTCGACTCCAAGCAGGAAGCTGCGGGGAAGCTTGTCATCGCCTCCAATCATGAGGAAACAGGCACAATATCCGGTCACGTTACGATTATCACGGGAACATTCCTAACAACTTAGTAATGTTTGTAGTAGTAGTAGTACCACCACCCAAGATGCCAAGAGAAAAAAAAAAGAGCACATGAATTTCTCGATCAACATTCCATTCCACCGTTATGACAGGTGCTGGAAAACCGGCCAGGAATTCCCGCCGCGCGTGTATTTCAGGACGTGCGCTAGAGCCAAAGGGCAAAGGCGTACGCGTACGCGTTCAGGAACTCGGAACTCACGGCAAACGGCGGCGGCAGCAAACCCGAATTGTTCCTGGAACAAACGTGCTGGAGCTGCCGCCATCATGTCGTGTCACCCGTCGTGTCACGCCGCACCCCGCAGAGGCGCAGACGGCAGCGGACCGGACTGAAAAGGCAGCTCCCCGATCCGGGGACCCGTCAGTAAAGTTGAGCCAGGAAGGTGCCGGCCTGAGGGGCGACCGCGACACCCAGAAGGCTGCCACTGCCAAGAGCCAGGCCCCCGGCCGCCAAATTGGGCACGTCCGGCTCCGGCCCCCGGCCGCCGGCGGCCCGGCGGCAGCCGCCCACAGCCACAGGCTGACAGGCCCCCTGACGGCTGTTGCAGGTAGTAGTAGCGCGTCGCGGACCGTGGACGTGGAGGGAAGGCTAGGCTGGGTGGCTGGCGCGGTGGCGCCTGACGCCGACCGGCTTTGGGGTGGCGCGGCAAGGGGATCTG
Organism: Setaria viridis; assembly: GCF_005286985.2. NCBI lineage: Eukaryota > Viridiplantae > Streptophyta > Magnoliopsida > Poales > Poaceae > Setaria > Setaria viridis. Next base: position 15,609,913 of record NC_048265.2, read on the forward strand.
TGGGGAGCTGTGGCGTTCGGCGCTTTTGGGCGCAGGCCGCCTTGGTCGCCGGGTGGAAAAGGTGGCTTTGCGCCCCCGGGCGGATCACACGTCCTGACGTCCGCGCTGGCCACCTATCTCGGGAGAGGTGAGGCTTGCAACGGCGTGCCAAACGGCAGACGGGGCCATGCCGTTGCGGCTCGATGGCAGGATGAACCGTCCTATCCGTCCGGTGTGTCGCCGGCTCGCCGCTCAGGCAGGCTACTCCTATAGCATGAATTGCATTCCTTCCGACCTGGTGCACCATGATACGGTCACAAATACTTGACTGAGAAAGCCAAGCTGCGTACCAAAGACGGCCTGACCATTGGATGGCCCTCGTAGCTGCATTAATATAGTTGGATTTCTATCTCGTTTTGCAGCGAAATGCAAGGTTGGATTTTGTTCCTGCTTTACAAACGCGCTATTTTTTTAGTTCCCTTTTTGTTGTCTTCGTGATCTACAGAGTCAGCAGCTCTGCAGTCAAACAGGGCGGCGCCAATGTCACGTTCAGATGCAGTTGGAACCTGTGTCAGCGGCACTGTATTTGTAGAAGATCATGTAGCGATGACCATTTGATGCAAAATTTTGAAGGCTTTCAGCTTGAAGGTTTTTATTTAGGAAAAATGTTTTGTGTGCACCCACTTAAGTACAACTCATGCGCAACTATGCATTTAAACCAGAACCATCTCCAGCACGGAGGAAGCAAGTGATTATCCGAGTTTTACTCAATGGTTGTACGTGTGCCCGTGCTCACTTATTTAAAAACTGGATGGCTTAATTTTGTTAGGATTAGAAGCTCCATATCTATTTTTTGGATGTTATTCCTAAAAGATTACAAAAACTCCAATTAATTGTTCAATGTCCCGGTTTTAAAGTTTTATGTTTGGATTTCAACCCTAAATACTTTCTAGGCAAAGTTCAAATTAAAATTCACATCATATTTTCAAAAGGTTTAGCCAAAAAAAAAACATTGTGAAAGAGGTTTTTCCTATCCTTGTCAAAAGAAAACAAAGGTAAAGAAGAAAATACCCGACAAGGACCACTTGGTTGGAATATCTCAAGAACATTTTATACTCCTAGCAAAAAAGAACATTTACTCCCAGTTAGAATATCAAAAAAAATTATTCTACCATGGATAAGAGGGAAGATTCAATTTAAAAGAAGGCACGAGAGCTTTCGCAAAAAAAAAGAGAAGGTACTAGAGCAAAATGCTCTGGTTGGAAAGAAAAATTGTTGCACGAAAAAGAAAGAATCGTTCCATCTTCAATCTCACTTGATGGATGCAATAAGACGACTAACTCGTATGCGATTCCTCCTCTCGTATAGGCGGCTGGTGAAACCGCGAGATCGATTCAGCGGCTCTCCCGTGCGGCCATGCGACAGAACTCAGGACTCACGGAAAGGAAGGAGCGAGCGACGGGAATGTTCCGCGAAGCTTCCTGGGCTCGGAGTCGGAGCATCTCACTGCCGACCACGGCGGCACGGCGCCACCGGCCACCTCGGCATGCGCTCCGCTCGCCCGCTCACCAGATCCAATCTACTGCGCCAACATTTGGGCCGGCCAAGCTTCGCATTATTCTATTGTACCCACGCGCTCGTCTGAACCCCTTCCTGGGCCCACACGGCCCGGCCAACCTGGGCCGTGCCGGACTGCCCGGGCTGGCTACCTGGCATGTCAGGCCCTTCTGACTGAAAAAAAAAACCCTGCCAAGTCAAGCGCAGTGCCACTGGCTCCCGGGCCCCACTGGAGGCCCCATGTGAGCGCCGCCCATACAAAATTTCGCGCCGTACTTGGACTCGCGTAGAAAACGGCCGTGCATACGGTCCCGTCCTTCAGGGGCGCCGTACCGTACAGTTCGTGCCGCCGGAATCTCCCTGTCGTTCCGGCCACGCACTGCCATTTCCCCAGATGATAATGGTGGTGCTGGTACCAACTGGACCTTAAGATATAGCTTAGACAAAACGTTTTATCGGTGGTCCATACGGTAGTTGGTAAGCGTGAGCTCGGGACAGCACGCACATTTCGATCCTAGAGAAAACAGAAAACTGGATCGAGTTGGTTCGCATCCTGCAGATCGAAATTCTGCTTGAGATCATGTGTTGGATCCCACGTCGTAGTGACACACCAACAGCAGGAGGATGCTGCGATGTGTTCGTCGCTGGTGAGGCAAATAATGCGAGCAGAGGAAGCACGTACGAAAGGCGAAGGCGAACCACTGGTGCCATCTTTATTCAGTTTAGGTACAGTGCATGACGGGTTTTGCTTTTGCACACACTCTTTCCATCTCATCAGAAGCCGGTTTTGACAAAGCATGCAACGTCCTTTATTTTCGGTTCCGGAATCGGATCCGGCGGCACGGCAGCTCAGCTCAGTCCTCGTGGTCCCAGAGCTCGGATGCGCTCTTGTACGGCCCGTGGGTCTTGTTCACGAAGAGCTCCTCCCCGGTCAGGACTCGCTTCTGCAGTAGGGGTCCGCACACGTTAGATCAGGCGAAAACGATTAACTATTGCTGCAAAAACAGTTTTCACTTTATTTTAGTGTACTATGCAATTGCAATCTGCTGCAGTAAACAGATCCAATGATTCTCTGTGCCTCCCATCTGAAACTCTGATTATTTTTTGGGTGAAAAATGGCATTATCCCAGTATCTCGCTAGCCTGCAGACTTTTTTGGGAACCTATTCGTCCAGTGCTCAAGTGGCATTACAAGGCCAAAGCTCAGCTGATGCCGAGGAGTCTACCATATCGTCCAAGTCAAGTAGCAGATTTACCACAGTAGTTTCAATGAGACAACGACCATCTTCTCTTAGCTTGTAATATACGAGACATACTGATATAGCACTAAGTTATTATGCTTATTAAATCCAAAAGTTATGGCGGCCCTCACCTCATCTTTGATGCTGCACAAGACCTTGAAGTCCTCCTCAGGGATCTCCCATCCAAACACCTGAATGTTCTCCTTGATCCTTTCGTCTTTGGTTGATTTGGGAATAACACTTGTTCCCCTTTGGAGGGCCCACTTGATGAGCACCTGACCTGGGGTCTTGTTCAGTTTGTTGGCTACCTGCGGTTAAAATCGTAAATGTTTAGAGTGAGAACTGCACGTAACTGAAGAGCGTGAGTTTCACTGAAATCATATATGCTTGTTGTTCATCATATTAGCAAAAGAACCTTTTCGACAGCAGGGTCATGTGCTAGGTTCTTCTCTGAAGAACCCAGTGGAGAGTAAGCCTGCAGAGTGCAAGGTAGCAAACATATACAGAATCGTAAGTATTTTTGTTCTGAAAATCAAAATATGCTAAGATTGAAAGCATTGGTGAAATAGTGAGATCACTTTTCCATATCTGATTTTTAAGGAGAAAATATCTTACAGTAACATGAATCCCATGCTTCTTGCAGGCCTCGAAAATCTTGTCGTTCTTCCAACCAGGGTGCATTTCCATCTGAATACAACAAAGCCAACAAAGAGTCAATTCGAGTTCAATTTGGTCACTTCAGTATGTTGCTGTGGATCAATTCTGATTAGTTCACAACCTGGCATACTGCTGGCGGAATAGTTGCTGAACGCATCAGACGGTTGAGCTTGGTAACTGTGTAATTGCAAACACCTATGTCTTTAACTAGTCCATCTTTCACAAGGCTTTCCATTTCCCTCCACACTCCTTCCAAATCGAACTCAAGCACTTCCCCAGCTTCTGGAGGCATATGCGCTCCATCTTTTAGTCGGAATGGCCAATGGATCTGTGTTCATTTGTTAGTGCAAGTAGAATTATTCTATCGGAAGGAACTTATCACATTTCGGTACCCAGACGAGCTTAATTTCAAATCACTACATAGATAACAGGGTAAGCAGGCTAGTGCTAAGTTTAACCAGTATATAAAGTAACCGTAAGAGAACAGGGAAGCCATGAGAACTTAATTGTCCCTTAGCTACAAATTTCAGCTAACAGTAAGAAAGTTGAAACAATAGAAAGTCACTGCTTTAGGTTTCTTACAAGGTAGAGATCAAGATAATCCAACTGCAAATCCTTGAGCGTGTTCTGTAGCGCTGGCCGAACCTTGTTAGGAGCCAAGTCTGTGCACCTGAAGCCGTCAAATATTGATCACATTTAAAATATCAGAATATACTATCAGTTGCTGACATTTAGTTATTCAGAGGACAATATGTAAATTGTACATATGATTACCATAGTTTTGATGTTACAAACAAATCTTTCCTGCTGATCCCAGCTTCCATTGCAGCTTTAAGTCCTTTACCGACCTGATTGGCAGAAGATATTTTACGATATCCTTATCACCTACTAATAGCAAGGCTAATACAGAAACACAATTTTAATTTGATGTGTACCTCCTTTTCTACTCCGTACTGAGCAGCTGTGTCTACATGCCTATATCCAGCCTGCAAGGGTAACCAGACATTCAGAACTCAATTCAATTAGAAGCAGGCTCTGCAGAATTCAGGTTATAAATCAAACAGAGCATGGCAAAATTCTTCAGATACAAGCTAGCACTACAAGCCTACAACAGGGACGGCTTTTAAGCTGTACACCTTCATTAAAACAAATAGATTCATACTGGTATATCATTTATAAGTTCAGGTTTCAATTTCAGCCATGAGCTTCTGACAAAGTCTCATCAAATTATCACTACTTGGTATCTAGCACAAACCAAGACTGGAAGAAAAGGCTTCCTTGTTTACTTGATTCTCAGCCACAGAGCAAAAAGGATGTAATTCTATGCACAAATACAGAAGATTTAGATAGATTTAGCGATAATTAGCACGAATCGTGCAACTAATAATTGGAATTCCACAAATCTACGGCTCATCATGTTTAATTTGACCGCGGGCTAATATGCTACACTGTTTCCAGCCGACTAGAATCCACGTGCTTTACTTTTCCTGAATATGGAAGTCATAAAGAAAGTTGACATGCAGGGCTATACCTCGGTGATGGCTGTCTTAACAGAGTGAGCGCTATCTGAGGCGGCTCTCCAAGTGCCTAGCCCAACAGCCGGGATGGTGTGCCCGCTCTTCAGAACGAAGTGATCCTGCTCTCCTTGCCCCATCGCCTGTGCACTCGCCATTCTAAAACCTCAGTATAGAACTTTCCAACTTCACTTCTCCAAGTCTTCTTGTTTTGGCGAATAGAGATTGCTGCACGTATATATATACACACAGAGAGAGCTCCAGGAAGAGATGCCACGTACAGAAGTATCCAGGGACACATGGCTAGCCATCAGAATCTAAAGACAACCACTTCCCCATGCACAAAGCACAGGTTGCACTGGACGAACATGCCAGAGCCCATAGCTGGCCAGTGACACAATAAAATACGAAGGAAAAAAAAGTTCTTCGAGAAAGAAACCAGCTTACCTACCATATTTCTCCGAAAGATAACGAAGAGAACTTGCGCACACTCTGAAACATCTGGCTCTACAGAAGGCCTAAAGAAACGTTTGCAACAGCCGGACCTGCCAAACTTCTTTTAGAGGACTCACTAGTCACTAGCATCACTAATATTCAACCTAAACCAGAATTAACAACATGCTATGCTACAGGCTACAGCCCTTGTTGCTGCAAATGAGCAAATCCTCCAGGGACTGCAAGAGTTCTTAAAGATGGACAGAGTACAAACAATATTTACTCTATAAATAGAAACAAGAAACAGTGTCTGCACTCTGGTGGGGGCACTGAAAAGGAAAATGAACAAATGATTGTGGCTAATATTTCCTCAAATTTCCACTCCTTGTGATCCCAGGAGTGAGGCTCAATCTCGTAGAAGGCCGCCTCTTTCACTGTTTATGAAAGTATAGGCTATGTGATCTTCAGCCACCGCAAAGTAACCAAATCACTAGCTCGGACCCCTTGATTCATTGGTGTTATTACTACTGTCATCCAAATTATGTCCTTCAATCGTACAACCATCCAAGTCTGCCAATTCAGGTGGCGTGCTGGCCTCACCAGAAGGAGGCTTTTCCTCACTCTTCTGTAGCCCCAATTCAGGTGGCGTGCTGGCCTCACCAGAAGGAGGCTTTTCCTCACTCTTCTGTAGCCACGATTCAGGTGGCGTGCTGGCCTCACCAGGAGGCTTTTCCTCACTCTTCTGTAGCCCAGTGTACCGTGCAAGATCAACCCATTGCTGCAGCAAAAAGAATATGCAGTGAGTAGAATGGAAAAAAACACTGTTATGTGGTAGAATTACTATCTCGTGTAAAGTATCAGGCTCTCAGCTTGCTTAAAAATTATGCGGATTTCCTCCTAAGGTTGCATAGAAGCATTATGCATATTAAAGAAGTACGATAATGGCATAATGCATAAACTAAAAGAGGGAAATTCCTTCAAGGGTGGAAACTTGGTTATAATGAGCAGATGACAATTGCCTCGTACAATATCAGAAAATGTTACAGAGTCCAATGAGAATTGAGCTACAGGTCTACCTTAAGTCCAAAGTAGCCAAGGGTTTAGGAAGTTGGTTTTCTTTTGCAAATAGCCAAATATTTTGTCATTTTGTTTCATTTTCCACCAATAGCAGCTCTTAATTTCTTAGTGGTAAGTGTTAGAAATATGAGCATACAGTTAACGGGAATTAAGAATAAAATTAGAGGATCATCTACATGTTCTAAGTGCATCAAGCTAAAATGATAAGCAATCCAAACAGAAGAAAGTACGTGAACCAGAATATGGGTCAGAAAATCCAATAATCTTACCCACTTTTTCGTATTATAAAAATTATGATTGCTTCTTATAAAAAGCTTCAAAGAACTACTGAAATATGCTCAGAGAACAAAAGAGATAGGAAAGTTTTTCCAACCTGTGTTCCCCAGTATGAGTTCAATGTCCTCGCAACGAAGGACAACAAACCGGCAATAAGTGGTTGATTGTAGTATGTCACCAGGCTCTCTCCTAGCCGATACTCCACTAGACCAGCAATAATCTACAACACAATTAATAATGAAATTCATATAAACTGTGCTAAAACAAAACTATTGCAATACATAAGTTTTGAGCTAAATGTAGTAAAGGAAAAGAGTAAATAGTTTCCCAAAATAATTTGTTCACTCGCAAACTGCATTGCAAAAGTTACTTCCATGATCTGGAAACAGATCAAATTTTCAAGGCATGGCCTTTGATCTGTTCCGAGATATATGCGATAGTTGAACTGAGAATATGGAAGAGAAGGCCTTGAACCATGGCCTCAAGCCCTCAACAGCACAATTTTGAGCTGTACCATTTGGTTAAAAGGAAAATGAGGGGGCAGAGATTGCATGATTGAACCAAAAGGGGATGGGATCTCAAGAACTTGGGTCTTGTTTGAAAATATAGAACATTTCATGCTTCTAAGAAATAATTTTGAAGGTGTTAAGTGGTAAAATTACTCGTATGATGTACCCAAAATCATTGCAAATCTTAAGAAAAACCAGTACAATGCTAATGGCATTCAGATAGAAAGAGATTAGCCAAAATGTATAAATAAAAAATGGGACCTAGGTCATCAAATCAAAAGTAAGTAGGTTATTTCCATAAACTACCTGATACCGCAAATTTGCTGATGTTCCAAGAAAGCAACTATAAACAGCTGCTGATTTCCAAATAGGAGATCTCTTCCTTCCTGCTTCCACTTTTTCTGAAGGTTTTACTATTCCTCGAGCAGCATAAACGAGATCTGAGGAAACTCCAGCCCCAACACTAGAAATGAAACCAACACTGGCAAGTTTCAAACCACCAACCAATACTGCTGCAATTCTTTGCTTGATACTCCAATCCTGACCCAAGATATTCTTTTGGAATGCATTATCTGGCAATGATCCTAAAAGGCCTCTGACAAACTCCAAACTCCGACCAGAACCATCATCAGCAAATTGAAGGACTGAAATAGTAGGAGCAGGAAGCCACACTGTAAAGAAATCAACAACAGACCCTCTAATAGTATCTGTGAGGACATAGTCAATTTCTTCAAAAAATCTTTCTTTCCGCCTTTCATACTGCGCTAGTAGAGTGGTTGTTATTGATATAGCCTCTTCAATAGCTAATCTTTGAAGGAATTTAGGGTCTGCCAGCAATCTTTCTCGGAAACCCTGTAGAGATTTTTAAAAACAAAATTCAGCCTAAACCATGATTTAGACATCACTAGCTTCCGATAATTATTCTGTTTATGGATCAAGAGAAGTGCATGCATTAAGGAGGTGTGTTCAGAAACATCAACTAATCAAACTGATAGGAGATGGAAGGACTGAGGAGCGAAGTGAACATGGAAGAATAGTCTTACTTGAAATCGATGAATCAGTTCTGCCATAAGAGGGTATTTCTCAAGGTCAAAAAAGTTCTGCAATATCTCAGGAGAAACTACACCAAGATCTATTCCTTTCTGAAGATCCTGTAATGTTCAATGCAAGAGTTCAATTAGCCAAGATCAAAGAATATATGCTGCTACCAAGTACAAAAACATTTACCAACCAAAGAAACATCTTATTACATTGAATAAATAAATATTTGTACTCACAGGACAAAGATTTTACTGTATTACTAATAAGCTACATTTTATTAGCTACTCTTTCTCATGGCATGGACTCAAAGCATATTCAGGGCCTGCCTCCTACTGGATCTCCAGATGAGTTTAATGACCTAATCCTGGATACAACTGACCAATAAAAGACCTAAAAGAATCACAGAAAAATACTCTATGCAACCTATCGCTTTTCTGCCAAAATCATGGAAAGTAAAGATCAAGCAGCAGACCTGAGGTAAAGCTTTGGTCCTCCTACCAGCAGCATTCATAACTCGAGCAATTTCAGCACGGTCAAAGCAATTTCTAGTGCACGGTTTAGCTGCTGAATACCATAAGAAATCAGCAATAGGGAGTTCACCTTCCCTCCTTATAACCTGACTTTCAGGATCAAGCAGTACCACAACTTGGTCTTTCTTTGGCACCTTTTTGGATATTCTACCAGGAACACCACTTCCTCGTGGTCCGTACATAACATGGCTTGCACCCGTGACAACAATTAGCAACCGTGAAAGATCTCCATCATTAAGTTCTTTCGTAATAATCTGGGAAATGGTATAATCATCAACTGCTCTTGCCTGTTCTAATAAATATGAGGTAGTGCCAAACAGAGAGTCGTCCATTGATGAGATCTTGTCTATCAATGACCGGCCCGAGCTAAACATGAAACCAGAGATGAAGCCTGAGCCCGCTGGAGGGGCATATGCTTCTCTTTCGGCTTTTGTGAGAGCTCTAATCCCATCTGCTTGGACAGTTTTTTTCACCTGCTCAGAACCGTTATATTCTATCAAGTTGACTGATGGAAGTTGGAACTTGAAGCTCATAATTGCATAAAACAAAGTACAGAAGAGTAACATGCAAATTTCAGCAGAATACACATCATGAGTCATAACACTACAGCAGCAAACTGTATCGTAAGTTTGCAAAATAACACTAAACCATGCTAATGCCATGCCTGATAAGCAACTGAGTAAAAAATTGCAGAGAGACAGTATCATGTTAATATGTTATGTTGAATGACAGTGTATAACAAAATATCTAGCGTCATCTTTCAAGATATAATGGAATACTTTACCAGGAATCACGCATTTGAAGACTTGAATCACTGGTGCTATATGGTAGTGATAAAAAAGGGTGTCCACATTATCCGCATACTAACTTATCGATTGTATAAAGCTAGCAATCACCTCCAATGGCGTTCCACAAGCAATAAGCTTAATTCCAGTATCACGACAGTAATTCAGAAGAGGTTCGTACTGCTGCCAGAGCTCCTGCGGCCAGTGCGATGTGTACAGCTTTAAGATTCTGCCATCAATCCTAAATAAACCACAAGCTTGTCAACATTTGTTGAAAGGGAATCTGGTTCTTACTTAAAATACATTTTCCCTTATAGACTATAACTGTTCACCAACATCAAATTAATGTCAGGCTTCAACTAACTTGATCTGCAAAGAATGCCATCCTTTTTTATGATGAAAATGCCACACTATTAATGAGCAGCAAACATAAAAGTTATGCTTTTGTTACACTAAGGGTTGCAACTTTCAAATCCTTATGGGCAGTGGTAGCTGGTTTGCCTAGTGGCATTGGATAACAAATTGATGGGCACTTGGGCAGTAATGCCAGGAGGAGCTATTAGGGACTGGTAAAATGATTTTGCATTGTGATCCAGAAAATAAAACCCTTTGGGAAGATATAGGTTACCGGCCTGAATTGGCACCCCCAGCCTAGTTACAGTATAGTTAGTCTGTCAACTAAGAAAGATACCTAACTTCTTGGCTTTATTAAATGGATAGTACAAAGTTTAATCATCAAAAGATATATTGTTAGCAAAAACAACCTATGCGCAAAGAGTAATCCAGCTAAACGGTAATCATCGTATATAACTTCATAATGAATTGGATCAGGAGACAGGAAAAACTCTGTCTGCTATGACTCGGCATGGGAGTATCACCGATTCTGTCAGATTACTGCAAGGTTATAAAGTACACAGAGCGTACTCTGTTGTTGCTTAAGCTGATAGTCATGATCCTTGCATTCTTAATTGACGATACCATCATCTAAGTACTTTTAGAAATACTCGCGTTCCTTGTTAATCGCAGATAAGCTAACACATTATAACTGAGAGTCGATAACTCAACTATCTGAGGCGTCCACAAATGACGCTGGGAAATAGATATCACAATTCTTCTTCAAAACACCAATGTACTGTCCAACCACAACATTTTTTTTTTTGCAGACGAGCGGCGTGGTGTTTACGAACCAAAGCAACAACAGCAGAGCTAAACTTCCCCCAGTTTCACCAGCATGAGAACAACTAAAGCTACAAAGTAAAATACAGAGGGAGAACAGCGCCGAACCTGCCGTCCATGAACTGGTCGAGCTGCTGCTGTAGATCGCATGGGAACGCCTCGAGCGCGAGCGCCAGGCCCCTGCCGGCGTCGGCGCAGCGGCCCGCGAGGCCCCTGACGACCTCGAGCTCGAGCGCGCGGTCGTCGGGGTCGGGCTCGAGCTCGGCCTCGCCGAGGTACACCACCCTCGCGGCCGCCAGCTTCTCCCACACCCGCCCCCGCGCGTCCCCCGCCAACGCCTCCGGTTCCCCGAGGACCGTCGCGTCGTACACCCTCGACATGGGCAACTCCTCGGGCTCAGGCTGAGCCTCCACCTCCGCCTCGGTCTCCGGGGAAGGGGAGGGGAGCTCCTCGGTGGGCGGCGCCGGCGTGGACGACGGGGTGTCTGCGTCATCGGACTCGGCGGCGGCGGAGGGGAGAGTGCGGAGGACGGCGGAGGCCGCGGCGAGCGAGGGGGCGAGGAGGAGGAAACCACGGCGAGAGGCGGCGCAGGTGGACACGCGGCGTCGGGTTGAGGAGGGGGCGGTGGTGGTGGCCGTGAGGGGTTTGCAACTGGCGCCGAGGCCGAGGCGGGAGCGGGGGGAGGAGTGGCGCGGTTTGAAGGAGGCGGCCGGGCTTTGAGCCGGCACGCGGGACAACATTGCTCGCGGCCGGCGGAGTTGCTGCAGGCCTGGAGCTCTGCGTGCCGACCTGCCGATCGCAAGGGTGTCTCTCAGAGGATGCAGGATGAACCGCGAATCACAGGCAAATCAAAGCAGTACAAGAAGCAAAATTCACAAAGGTTTTATTTGACTCGTGAAGCGTCGTAAGGTATCGATTTCCACTGGACTGGACCAACACAGTGCTAATTCTTGACTGGTGGTACCATGCAATTGCAAATTGTGAAGGATGTGTGTGGATAAGAAAAGATGGCAGCCACAGGTTCCGCGTGCCTGCCCTGTCAGCATCCAGCAACGTGTGAGACACTAAAACCTGAAAAAGTGAAAAGAGGCTTCGAGTTTCGTCATATCCACAGTGAGTATCATCCATGGCACAATTTCAAGATACTCGAGTATTAGTGCATAGGAAGATAGGAACACAGCAGTACCAATACAGGATAATCGGAGCTTATTGACCTGTCAGTTATCACCAAGAAAAATTGTGCGTGTGGCTCTCATACATGCCAGTTCTCACCGAGCCGAGAAGCTATCTGCCGCAACCCAATATCATGAGCTCGTGACTGCACGTAACTCATGTGGCATTACAACCAACCCAAGGTGGCAAAACTGGGGAGGAATCAAGAATGGTTGTGTCGCTGGACGTCGGAGCAAATTAAATATATCAAAATCCACTACTCTATACTCCCTATACAGGCTTGTACATCAGTTGCCCCTGTTTGCATATACTTCTGTTTCCTCTGCTACCTTCGTCCACATGTTAGCAAAATTGTCTGAATATGATACCTGCAGAAAACAATTGAACAGTTAAACCATGTAGCTATACTCTCATGTAAGATGTCTCGTTCCCTTTTGCAAGCAAATGTACAAAGAGAATATTCACAAGGTCAGACAATTGAACAGAAAAAAGATTATGCAGCTAAACCATGTAGCTATATGTCTTGTTCCCTTTTGTGAGCAAATGTACAGGAGAATATTCATAGGGTCTTTTTTGTGCAATGTAATACTCATACCTGATTTACAACAAAACCTTTCAGCATCTCAATGAAATCGCGGCGTCTTTCCTTGTCAAATCTTTTTATTTCAATCTTGTTGTTTTCCTGCATTGTTAAAAGGCAATATGGTTTAAAATTTCAGTAACGGCCATAGTGGCATCTAGCATCCCTTACTATAATTTTTTTGTGGTATAATTCCACAAGATATGAAATGTCAGAGTTGGCTATAACAACTAATCTGACTTGACAAAATATCCTACTGTTCTCAAAATCAGTTGAATACCCTCAATACATGCTCAAGCTCCAAAAATAGCTCAAGTACCACTCCATTGTCAGGAAATCAGCATCTCAAAAAGATGGGAGGCACCCTTCTAGTTCTGGGCTTTCATAAATTAAAACAGCCAGATTAAAAAGGAAACTGGGAAACCTTATGTAATGTAGACATTTTAATTTTAGAAAACATTGAAAAGACAGTTTTGCATCTATACCTAAGATCTCAACCAATAGCATTCTAAGCTGAATTAGCACAAGTAGTTCTACAAACATAAATATTTCCTATTTTGTATACTTTTTTATTCCTATTTTGTATACTTTTTTTTGCTGCAGTTATGCTTTCTTCAATGAAGAGAGTGCACTAGACAGCAAAAATGGACAAAACATATGAAATGGACCTTAGTATTTTAACTAGATCTTCCGCCATTGTAACAGCAAGTGTTTAATTCTGATTTCCACGTGCACATTCAGTATTGATGTACAGAAACAGCATTTCAAGTCGGTACTTATATATCAAACCAATGCCTAGTATGCTGCAGAATGCTAGCTAGATCCTATGACTATAATGAAGATTTCTGCTAGTGATGTTAGCCATCAAAGACAAGGCGAGCAGGGAACCCATACGCAACCATTATTTACAGTTTATAGGCTTCAAACATATGATGAGTGTACAACTATGCATCTGCAACCATCATAAGAACATAATTTATTGTACTGATTTTGCTAGATGTGCTAATTTGATCAAAATACTAGCTGAGCATATGCCTATAAACAATTTGAGAAATAAAATGTCAAGAGCAAAGCGTAACTCAAACTTTCAACACTAAAAGTTAAGAAGTGCACACTTCTTTTTCCGTAACCAAAAACCATTAGGTGCGGTTTTTGGTTATTTTCCTGGATAAGCTCATGCTCCTTTATTTTTTTTCCCCGATGCAACATTTTTATTTTACAATTTTTTCCAGGCAACTTACCTTAATGCTTTCATATTCTCTAAGTGCGTCACTTTTGGCTGCTTCTGCTGATCTTATTGTTTCTTTCAATCCCTCCACCTTCTGATATGTCGACCACTCATGCCCCATATCTCTTGCTGATGAAGATTCAAGTCTTCCTGCCCTTGTGTGCAAAGAAAATAAATCTGCTGACAAACTTTGCACGTGATGTAAAGCATTGGAGCGATCTGTAAATGCATGATTGACTGATATCATGGCCTCCAAGTATTCATGGATGCTACCCTGCAAAGCCATAAACAATATCCAGTTATATCAAGTCAAAAATTCCAATAAAAGATACTCAAACAATTTGGAGTCCACAATATATCAACATACCAGGTGTTTCACAATTTCAGAGTTTAATTTTATCTGTGATCTGCTCATCTTCAAAACATGATTTGCAAAATTATGGATTTCACCGGCTCTTCTTCTTAGGGAATTACATGTAGCCTGCTCTCTTTCAAATTTTGCCAGCTTAATCAGTGTCATTCCCAAGTGACCTGTAGTTTCTCTAAGATCATCTTGGGCTTTGACAAGTGTTTCAGCCTGCATAAAATACAGAATTAGTGGATTACAGGAGCAGTTTTGTATGCTTCACATAACATGTGGGTGTGTTACAAACGGAAAGGCATCCTAGGCACCAATACACTCTGAAATTGTTCCACATGATAATAATGTGATTGAACTAAATACCTGCTGTGATGTTGTGGTGAGCTGCTGCTGTAAATCCTCAAACCTGGCCTTGTGCGCCAGGAATTCTGTGTCTGTCTCCTGCTCCACAGGTGGAGGCTTGGTTGCGACCAGCCCGTTCACCACAGTCTGCTTCAGACCCTTGAACATCCCAAATAAGTCCCTCCCAGCTTTGGCCTGCACTAGCGGAGCAGCAGCATTCACCGTGGTAGTCCAGTACCGTGGCGCCTCGCCCTGGAAGGCGGGGATGGCACCAGGCTCGGTGAGGAACGTACGGAGGTCGGGGCTGTGTCCGACGGCAGGGTGCGCGGCGAGGCGGCAGAGGTAGCGCTGGAGCGCGGCGCACCGCTGGCTCACGAAGTCGTGGCGCTGCATGACCTGTCCCTCGAGGACGCTCTTGTCGGGCCGGGCCGGGACGAACAGGCCCCGGTGGGCCGCGGCGAGGCGGTCCGCGAGGGCTACCACGTCGCGGAAGCGCCGCCGTACGCAGACCTCCCCGCCGCCGCCGCCGCCCGCGAGGCGGGTGGTGATGAGGTAGGTGAAGTAGCTCCCGGAGCCCGGGATCACGCCGGCGGCGGCACCCCCGCCGCTGGGCTCCGCGTGCTTCTTCGGATCGGACACGGTGATTCTGGCGAACACGGGGGGCGCCGCGTCGGGGCGCGGCGCGGGATGGCGGGCGATGCTGGGCGCCGGGGCGGGGGAGAAGTCGTCCTCCTCGTCGAGGAAGTCGTCGATGACGAAGGCGTCGTGGTTCGCGGCGGCGGCGGTCTGGGAGGAAGGCGGGCGGAGGAGGGGGTCGGTGGAGGCCGAGGCGGCGGACGACGAGGAGTCGAGGGCGAGGGTTTCGAGGTCGCCAGCCGCGGCCGACAACGGCGAGGGCTCGGCTGCCATCATGGCTGCTTCGCGAGGGCCGAGTAGGGTTTGGGCCGGGGATTGAGTAGGATCTGACTCGGGGGGAGAGGCCGCGAAGAATCGATCGGTCGATGGGCGGAGGAGGGAGGAGGCGCCGAGGCGGGGTGGGTGTCGCGTGTCCCCGCCGCGGGTATGCGTAAGCAGGGGGGACAGCTCGTTTTGAAGAGGTGGGGCCTCGAGTACTAACGAACTGTTCAGCAAATCGATCTTTATCTCTGTTTGCAGTGTGATACGGTATTGACAAGTTTGGATGTGAAGTCGTTGTTCCGGTTCAGATTTGAGTTACGAAACGTAGTTCCTTTCTTGTTTCTTTGAAAGTTAGGATGAAGACAAAAAGGTTCTGATTCCACAAACCACCGCAGAGTACCACAGAGGCACAAAAGTCACAGTTTATCGATTCATCACCGAACTCACAGTTCATCGGTTCATCACAGAACTCACACTTCATCGACTTATACAGCATCACAGAACGGTAGTTCAACAGAAGAAAAGGTTTCGAGCAATTTGACGTTTTTTTCACAAGTATATTCAGGTCAACCAAACTGGACACTCTATGGCAAGCATATGACGTCTTTTTCACAAGTATTCAGGTAGTAGTGCTGATAACTTCCCCTGAATTCCCAACTACATTTGAAATTCGTGGCGAACTCAGGTGTCCAAATGTCAACATCAATGCACTAATTAGATTCGAGCTCCGACCTGTTGGAAGACCTGTGCCTAAAAAACATTCCTGATTTTATTTGGAGGAAAAACACATTGATAAAAAATGATGCAAGCAAATAATACAAATAAGCAAGCAACATACTGTCTAGAACAAGATTGCGCAAGAAAATTACTCAATGATCCCACGTAGAACGTAGTTGAACGTGTTGAAGCAGATGTTGCAGAATCACCAAGCGGGCGCGTGAAGACGCTGCCCAAAAACCTGATTGCCGCCCCGTGCAGGAGTCTCGCGATAGTGGTTTCAAAGATCCCGCTTTCGCCGAATTCGAAGGTCGACGAGGTGCAGCAGCAAGAGATTCAGTACAGCGAGTGGGGAGGCGAGCGTGTAATAGCGTCCATTCAACCAGGACGTATCCTGGTGTTATAGACCTCCGTAGTGCATCCGTTTTCCCATTAAACAGCCTCATCAAGCAGTAGAAACTACCAATTTGAATGACAGAAATTGCTGCCATCAAATTGTTGAAACTGACACACCTTATTGCTATGTGAAACGGCAGTTTCATAAAAAAAATAGTTATTGCACAAACAATAGCCATAAGTCACGCGATTTTTCACGCGAAAATGCACGTGAGCTGTGCGTGCGTGTAGCAACAGTCTCCTTCTCTCTCATTTGCACCTATTTTGCATAGAGAGGAGACTCCCATATTTAAACAAGGCAACCTCTTCTTGAATTAGCAATATGGGACTAAAGATTGTGCATGCTTTGGAATTTTCAGATTGAGCCACATGTAAGCCTAAATCCAACACAACCCAGCTGCTATTAGACAGGGCAAGAAATGAGATACAACCTCCAAAATTCATCCATAGGCATTTCCCAGCTAAGGCCAGGCTACTTTAGACGCGAAGAAATCTGATCAATCTAGGCCACAAGTACTCCCTCCGTTCCTTTCGTTCCTAATTATAATTATAAGTCGTTTTGACTTTCTTGGAGAGTCAAAATAATTTATATTTAACTAAAATTATAAAAAGGATCACAAAAGTTCATAGCACCTAATAGATACACTGTAAAAATATATTTAATGAAGAAACTAATGGTACTTATTTGATATTTGTTCTTTATTATATAAATTTGAGATGCTTTAACACTCCAAGAAAATTGAAATGACAAATTGGAATGACTCGTGCAACGGGCAGTAAGCATAGTTTCAAGAGTCAAAATCCAGAGGCCACATTCTGCAGTCCGCAAGGGAAAGGAATTGACTAATGCCAGGCAAGACAGTGCTGATGCAACCTGTTACCTGTGCCAGATTACATTATTTTTTAAAAAAATCACCATCTAACAATCTGACCCAGATTTCTTGCAGCAGAGGTAGGATTTTCACTTTTCGGCAAGTAAACTTGAGCATATATTGCGCATAGTACAACATAACAGCGTCACCACTCGCCAGCCCATATATCATATATGCAAGCTGTCAGCTGTCACTAGTCAGACACATATTGCGCATAGTTCAATACGAAAAATACACCTTGATATGGGTGATTAAACGATTTGTGTGATTAAACGATTTGTCACCCAAACTCAGTAGAAACACCACACACCTAAATGAGTAATGATGATGCACTACTCAAGCCAACACGCGAACTTAGTACAAACACAGAAACACGACACTACTAAATGAGTAATGACGATGCATCACTCAAGCTGGCGCATGATAAATAATCTCTGCCATGGTTAAGCAGAAACATTGTTACTCCAAGATAACTTAGTTTATATCAACCAGAAAAACTGTTGTTCAATTGCTACGGGCAAAAGATCAACTGATCAAAGAAAAACAGGGTAACAAACTATGACCACTCATCTCTGAGCCCTGAAAAACAGGGCAAACCTAGTGAAGGATACAGCTACCACCTTTCAAAAACCATCTGTCAAAAATTTCCTGGATATTTATCCAGAAACAGGTAATTGGTCCAATCTCGTTTTTATTTAAAATTTTCTACTTCCATCAAAGTCTAATAAAGCAACAAAAGGGCATCTCAAGATGATATTCTCACCAGGATTTATTTGTCCTGAAGGATTTCTCAAAATGATATTCACCAGGATTGGTTTGAAACACTATCACAAAAATACTATGGAGCCAATTGCCCATTCTAATCTTATTTCAGACACAAGCAAATGGTAGATGATCAAACAACTAGCTTCACAACTCCAGCATGATTTTCACAGAGGACATACAGCATATAACAAAAAAATATCAGGTAAAGAATTCAAGATTCACCACATGCTACTCAGGCACTCGGCAGTCAGCACAAATGGATCATCATGAATTTCCACAAGCAAATCGAGTATAGCATAATGAATAATAATAACAGAACAAGCGAAACACATTAAGGTATTATCAGTTCATCACTGCATAGGAATGAAGACACCATCTGCATTGATAATTCGACGTCATGAACTCACATTACTTGATTACTTAGCACTAAACCGAACCATAAAGTAAAATCTCAGGATAGATTTGCAGGTCTTTGCAAAAGCCGTGTATTGATCGAAACCAACACTAAGCCAGTAGATCTGGAGGTACACAAGGACGAATAGGGGAAGCAATAAGCTACAGCTACAAGACTAGATCCACACAATTTCCAGCTTAAGACGAACTTGTCGAGCAGAAGAACCCTACCAGATCTTGCGTCCGCCTCCTCAAACCCCAGATCCGGGTGCACCGAGGAAGGACAGCAGCCCTTGGGCCGCGCTGTTGCCTGCGGCCGCGTTGGGCTCGTCGAGGAAGAGGTCCTCGGGAACGCGGAACGCGCCGTGCGCCGCGACGAGGGCCCCGCCGACGAGCAGCCCGGAGATGATGAGCGACGCGACGGAGGTGAAGAAGAGCAGGACGAAGGACGCGCCGACGAGCCCCAGCAGCGTCTCGCGGTCGGAGAAGGTGCGGCCGAAGAGGACGACGGGCTGGTCGGAGGCGCGGAAGAGGTAGAGGAAGCACCAGGCCGCGAGGAGGCCCAGGAGGATGAGGAGCGAGAAGGGGTGCGCCAGGAGGGAGGCCCCCAGCGCGAAGGCGACCACGGCGGCGTAGTTGACGCGGAAGTAGGCGAGGTTGCGGCGCAGGCGGGAGGTGGCGTCGGAGACGGAGTCCGGTTTGGAGAAGGCCGAGCGGTCGAGGAGCTCCCCCCACGGCCGGCGGTCGGACAGCGAGCGCCGCGCCGAGTCGGAGAGCCGGCTCAGGAAGAGCCGGAAGGCCGGCTGCGCGATCGGCGCGTCGGAGCCGCCGGCTGTGGCCGGGGACGATCCGGGGGCGGGGTTGGTCACCGGGAGGAGGGGCGGCGGCGTCGGTGCGGAGGCCATGGCGATGGATTCCGATGGTAAGCGCGTGCCACAGGAGGGGAATTGGGGAATCGTTGCTGTTGTTGCGGTGTTGTTGCCTCGGGGAAAAGGTGTTTGGCTGCCTGCGTCCGCGGTTGGGTTGTCACACCATACGCTTGCTTGGTATGATCTTCCTTATCAATGACAGTGGGCCAAGATGAAACACGGGTACACATGTCAGGGAGAGAATACTTTTCCGAAGCTGTATGTTATTGTCTTGGGTCGGTGGAAGAGTTGGACCTTGGACCCGAGTTTCTTGGTATCAACGCGACCTCTTTCTGCTGGTGCGTGAGCCGCGTGGACCTGGTCTATATGGGTTGGATAGTGTTTCAGCTGGGCTAATTGTAGAATCGGCCCAGTTGTTGGCCCAGTCCATATAGTCTGAAGCTTGTAGTTGCCATGTTTCATGTACCGCCCCATAGTCTGAACTCCGAAGTCATTTTTTAGGACTTATATGTTGGGATTGAAGAAGTTGTTAGAGTTTATGAACAGGAAGAAAGATCCCATCTTTAAAAATGGATACACAGGTGTTTTTTTTCTTTTTGTTCCTCGCCATCACATGCCAGTTGTCACGTCAAACATGTGGCTGCCACGGAGAGTAAGGTTCATTTCGATAAAAAAAAAATCACATTGCACTAGAATACTAGATTTGTTTGTATATATGAAAGCTATGGTGGCATCCACGTTAGTAAAGGTACTTTGTGCACTTAGCCTGTATATTATGGTAATCAAATGAAAGCATTGTTTTTGTGTGTGTGTGTGGAGTGCCCCTCTCCTTTAGACTATCCATAGCGTGTACTGAGTTGATGCTTGAACCAGGTGAGAGAAGGTTCAAGCTTCGATAGTCGATACATGCCACTGCAAGGCTGATACTGGAAAACACCACTCGTGAAAGCATGTTGATGCATTGACTATGTTGTCAGTTTGTTGAATAATGACTTAGGACACGATTGGTCGTTCCTAACTAGCATTAGAGACTACAACAACCTTGCGCCACTACCGCCTTATGGTGATGGTGAAATGCACGCTCACTGGTGGACTGGTGGTCTCCAAAAGGAGATGGTGTAGCGTTGCCGAAGACAGAAGTAGAAGCGTTGCCCCTGGAAAGACAAATCGAGCAAGACAAAAAGAAACGTGGTGAGGAGCTATACGAAAAGGACACATAGTATGAAACACTGGATGCATGACAGCAAGGTCACATCTACGATACCATGTCAAATATAGTCGATCTAATAGCTTGCTTATATAATAGTTAGCTACTAATGTATACCATGTACAACATTAACAAAAGGTTCCTTATTGTAAATTTGCAGCCCACTTCTCTTCTCTCTTTTTCTCTCCTCCATCTCGACATCAATATAATGAGGCAATTCATAGTCTGCTTATACTATCTAAGAGACAGTATGCAGATCCAATTACGGTGTATATGTTGTAACTCAATTCAACCTTGCAGTGTTCAGCATGTACTGCCCCAATGTCTCCTATAGTCCTATGCCATCTCCAGGGATCATCGGTCAAACTCCACATCCGCAAGCTCGATTTTTTTTTTTGACACGCTCCAAGCTCGAACCTGGTGACAAGGTCAGCCAAAAGACGTGAACTTGGTAACAAGCGTCAAGCGGATGGAGATTTGTTTTTTTGAAAGAGGAGACGGAGATTTGTCAATTGGGAGCCAACGAATCATCTTTTCGGGCAGTTGCGGTTGTCGAGCGACAGCGGAACCGCGTTGGCCATTCCACGTTCCAAACGGTAAGATAATCCAACAGCCACGGTTTCGACTGCCTTCTTAACTGGACTAAAATTTCACGATCAAGTGGCAGTGCTCTCTGACATGGAAACCCCTAGTGCGCCAACAACACAGGCAGTCAACACAGAGCACCCGGTCAACTTCACGAACCCAGCAGGCCACAGCACGGCGCTGGGCGTCCGGTTTATCCGCGCTCCGCGCCAATCACGCCCCTCTCGCCCTCGGCCCCCCCCCACCGGGCCACGCCACACGCCGCCATTTCCCGCGACCCGCGCCGTGCACTCACCCCTTTCCGCCTTTTCCGTCCGGAAGCCCACCTGTCAGCCGAGCAGCTGTGCGCTGCCATCCCGTCCCGGCGTCCCCCACGCTGTCACGCGTGACACGACACGACCTTTGCCTTTCGCTTCCCCCGAGGTCACGCCACGCCGTTTTCACCAGCATCAGGCGAGGCCCCCGTGCATCCGAGCCGTCCGTGACCGGCGCGCATCCGACGCCCGCCGCGAGTTACGCTGCCCGCCCGACACTGCTTGCTACTCGACGAGCGCGGCCGCTACGGCGCTGCCCGTGCCTGACCAGTCTAGCCAGCGGCCACTGGTCCACGCGCGGTCGCTCTCGGCTGGACGCCACCGCGTCCCCGAGCGAGAAGTCCTCCCACCTCTCCTCCTCGCCCGTCTCCCCCTTCTCCCCCCACAACCACCGCCCCGAAGCCGCGTGGAGCCCTCATCCAGATCGGAGCCAGCCAGCCAGCTCGCCGGGTGATGCCGTCCCTCCCGCGGGAGTAGCCGTCTTCTTTCGCGCCCCCACCGAGTCAGGAGCCGATGGCGGAGGAAGGCGAGGAGAAGCTGCTCGCCACGGTGCAGCACATCGTGCAGACGCTGGGGAGCAGCGACACCATGACGGAGGACATCCTCAAGGTCTTCTCCAACTACGACGGCCGCTTCTCACTCGACAAGCTCTACGCCGCGCGCGCCGCGGCGGCGGCCGCGGCGTCCAGCGGCGGAGGTGCGGGGGGAATCGGAGGGGAGCACTCGATGCCCGCGTCGCCGCCGCTGCCTCCTCCCCCCGCGGTGGCGGCGGCCGCCGCGGTGTCGGCCGCGGGGGCGAGGCCGACGTCGATGGAGCGGACCGTGCGCACGCTGGACCGCCAGATCTCGCAGTTCGTGGCCATGGACCGACTGATCTGGGCGGACTCGGGCGACGCCGACGCGTTCCTGGAGGCGGTCGACGACCTCATCGGCACCGTGCAGGAGCTGGATGCCGCGGGGACCAACCGCGCCCTGCTCGACCGCGCGGACGAGCTGCTCAGCCGCTGCATGGCGCGGCTGGAGGACGAGTTCCGGGCGCTCATAGAGCGCCCCGACGACGCGGCACCCGTCGCGCCGGGCGGGTTCGGGTCGGACGGCAGCGACGACGAGGACGACTTCGGCGGCGGCGACGGCTACGGCGACGAGCCGATCCCGATCGCCAAGCCGGTCACGGACTACGACGTCGTCATCGACGCTCTCTCGCCGGGCTCCATCGCCAACGTGCACCAGATCGCCAAGAGGATGGTGGACGCTGGCTTCGGCCGCGAGTGCGCCGAGGCATACGCCGCGGCGCGCCGCAGCTTCGTCGACGAGAGCGTCGCGCGCCTCGGCGTCCGCCCCCGCACCGCGGAGGAGGTCCATGCCTCACCATGGGAGGAGCTTGAGTTCGACATCGCCCGCTGGATCCCGGCCTTCAACATGGTGTTCCGCATCCTGATTCCCAGCGAGCGCCGCCTCTGTGACCGCGTTTTCGACGGCCTCGCCCCTTTCGGCGACCTTGCCTTCATCGCCGCCGTGCGCACCCAGGCGCTGCAGCTCATATCGTTCGGCGACGCTATCTGTTCCTCAAGCCGCGCGCCGGAGCGCCTCTTCCGCGTCGTTGACATGTACGAGGCTGTGCGTGACATCCTCCCTGACCTTGATCCTGTGTTCTCCGACCCCTACTCTGCAGCACTCCGTGCGGAAGTCTCGGCGATGTGCAACACACTGGGGTCCTCCATCAAAGGTATATTTATGGAATTGGAAAATCTCATCCGCCGTGACCCTGCCCGTGTTGCTGCCCCTGGTGGCCACATACACCCTATCACTCGGTATGTTATGAACTATCTCCGTGCTGCATGTGGGTCGCGGCAGACATTGGAAGAGGTGATGGAAGGTGACTTAGGTGCTAATGGAGGTGCACCTGTGGCCGTTGACCCTGACCGCCCCACCTCATCACTTGCTGTGCACATCGCATGGATCATGGATGTTCTTCATAAGAATTTGGATACAAAGTCTAAGGTTTACCGTGATCCATCACTTGCTTCTATCTTCTTGTTGAACAATGGCAAGTACATTATACAGAAGGTGAATGACAGTGAGTTAGGTGTTTTACTCGGTGATGAGTGGATCAAGCAGATGACAACTAGAGTTCGTCGCTGGAGCATGGATTATCAGCGGACAACATGGGGCAAGGTTACAACTGTGCTGCAGACTGGTAGTCCAGGCATTGGTGGACTCCCAGCCAAGGCGATGCTACAGAAACTGCGTATGTTTAACACATACTTTGATGAGATCTTTGCGGCACAATCAGAATGGGTGGTAGCAGATGACCAGCTAAGGGTGGACATCAGGGCTGCAGTGGAGGATTCAGTGATGCCAGTTTACGCCTCTTTAATTGCCAAGTTGAAGTCTTCTCCTGAAACCGGGCGTGATTTGTACATCAAATACACCCCAGAAGTTGTTGTAGACCGCATCCATCACTTGTTTGAAGGAGCAGCAAAGTGATAAATTAGTCGGTAACCTGTTATGCTGCAGCTTCTGCTTTTTTGAATTTGTGAAGAGGCTATCATGGGTTTTGGATTCGTGGTTAATATCTTGTAGTCACATATGATGATGCTGTTGGCTCAACTTGCAACGGTGCATCGTTGTCTTTTGTCCTCCATGAGGAAGTTGTGGAGTTCAACAAATGTTGTATATGTGTGTAGGTGTGTCTGTATCAATCAGTAGTGCTATTATTTTGTAACAATATTAGGGTTCCATTTCTGTTTCAAACTCTATTTTAATTTAACCCCATTAAGTATTATGTGTGAAATTCAATATTTAATTCAATAAGTTTGTGCTCAAGGTTTTGAAATTCTAAGTTTTCCCAGTCCACTTTGTGGATGATCCAACTCTATGACGCCCAGAGTATCTGGAGCTCAAAATTGGCATCAAACCATGGAAGTAGAACCCTCAGGTCACTGCATGGTGTTATTACTTCCGACATTTTCAACAGTTAGCTACGTCGAACAGCAGAAGTGATGAAGTCACCAGGTGAGGCTGTTAAGAGGAACTTCATTGCCTATTATACCTTTTGATTGCAAATTCATCATTGCTAGCTTGTATGAAAGAGAATTAAAATCTTCACTGTGAATACATTACGCATAAATGTTTGGTTTTGTCAACTGTGGTTGCACTAAGTTGGTTTTTTTAGACAAGTATCTGGTGCTGTTACAAATAATGAATATCCTGCACAACTGACTGTTAGTTGACATTGTTATTTCCTTCTCTCAGAACAAGCAGGAGAAAACTTGCCATTTATGTTTTGGTGTTCAATGGTATGCAACTTTTCTACCCTACTACAGTTAGGAGTAACCAAGTGCTCAATGAATTAATAAAGCTGTCCATTATTCAATCATGTCATTTCAGTCTTTATGTCTTCAAATAACTTAGAACTAAACCAAGAATATTAAGTCCTAGAAATTCAGCTAAAGTTTTATGCTGCTACATAAAACTAGCTTAGTGTTACGTCTTTGCTTTGTTTAATGATGTTCTCATACGCGACACAATTGTTAGTTTATATTAGAATTATCAGAACACTGAATTTGTGGAAATCAAGTTATATTCCCCTAATGCATAAGTAAACAATATCCTAGATCTCCAATTTTTTATTACCATCTTGTTGAGGTTGTCCAGGGACTAGCTGCAGAAGCAATTACCTGATAAATGATGTCGCCTTCTTGGAATTGCAGTCCTAAATCTGGTTGCTTTTCTATTTACACTGTCTGCTTCTGCAAATTGAAGATCAACTTGCCATAGCATGCATAATCTGGATTCTTGAGACGCTGTTGTTATTTATCTATTTGACACTGCCCATCCATTATCATTACTGCTTATCATTTTCCACTGTGTTGTACTTTGATGATGAGCAGCAGGAGATACATCGTCAAGAATTGATGCTTGCTGGCATGATGTCACCTCGCTACTTGGTGAGAATGTACGGCAAAGGAAGTACCGGCGAAAGGTCCACTGGTGACTGGTGAGTACTACTCGACTTAATGTACTGTTTGAGGTCTAGATAATCAAGCAAAAACTTTGCGAGTAGGTTCTCACTGTAATAGGGATGATGGTTTTGCACTTTTGCTACACTAAAGGTTAGGGAACACTGCCACAGTGGCATTTCAAAACTTTGCCTCCCTTTCAGCCCAGGGGAGGGGAGGGTGAAGAACTGAAGATCTTCAGAACATCAGTTCATTTCAGGGTCAGAACATTGGTTGTATAGCATTTTCAGGGTCAGAACATCGGTTGTGTAGCTAACAATTTGTTGATATAACATTTTTAGTGGTTTTGACTGTCAAACTTTATACTGGAATGCATTTGGATTCTCCGTGGCTACATTATCCTTGTATGTCCTTCCAGCATGCATTACCGATGTTTGGGGCTTTTTGTGGACCATGAATTGGGTCCATATGGACTATAGAGTAGATTGCACTGATGCAGGGGAAGCTAATTTTTTCCCTGTTGGAAATGCTATTTGATGGCTCTGTCTCTGTGCAGCTCATGCTGATAAACCAGTCGTTCTGTACAGTAAAAATCTTCACTGGAATGACCAGTCTTTGCTAATCCTGAGAACTGTACACAACATTTAGATTGCAAAGGACAATCTGAAAATCCATTCGAACTAGATCCTAGAAACTAGATAGGTCAATCCCTGAATACATTCTACGATGCACAGGTCAAGATAACATACAGCAGCTTTCATTCGGGTCCTACTGCCGATGCTCGCTAGATCCGCTGGTGGACATGGTCCGCGGTGGCGGGCCGCTGACACTGCCGCTGCAGCACAGGTCCTGTGCTCCCGGGCTCCCGGCACAGCGGCATTCAGGCCGGCCTGGTCCTGCTGCTTCATGATGAGCACCGAGTAGGGCGTGTCGAAGTCGGAGGACGACGTGAGGAGAACGCCGATGACCCCGAGCTTGGGGCACTCGCTCCAGTCCGACAGCCCGTTGGCCGGCATCACCGGGTACCACCTGTGCCTCATGCCGACGACGATGAGGTCGTAGCCGGCCTTGTCGATGCCCCTCAGCACCTCGACGATCCTCTCCATGTCGCCGACGAGCTCCTCCTGTACCTTCATGTTCCTGCTCCTCGCCGCGAGCGCCTTCACCTCCTCGATGGCGCGGTTGTCCACCCGCCGGTCCGCCGGGTCGTCCTTGATGCCTCGTGCCGGCAGGAACCGCACGACGGCGACCGTCACGCCCGGGTGCCGCGCCATGCGCGCCACGTAGGACATGGCCTCGCGGTCGTCGCCTCCGCCGAAGAAGAGCGCCGCCACGGCCGCGTGGAACTGGGCCGCGCCCGTCGAGCGCCCGCCACCGCTGCCCGCGGAAGAGTAGTCTTTGCAGCGGCCCCGGGATGAAACTGGACAGCCCCACGCAGCCGGCGTTGCGGTCGACGAACACTGCGACCGAGCACGGCGCGACCTCCAGCACCTTGCGGTTGACGACGCGGATCCCGGCGGCGGCGTGCGCGCGCGCCGCCGGCGAGCATGTGGCGCTTGTGGTGGTGGAGGAGGATCAGCGACGTGTGCTTCTCGACGGCGAGGCGGCACACCTCGTCGTGCATGGAGGAGTAGGGGGAGATGGTGGTGAACGGGTGCACTGAGATGGCGCCCTCCGGGTGCCGGAGCTCGTGCCGGAAGAAGGCGTTGATATATGCTTAGCATTTCCATATGCTGCTTGTAAGATAGCACATGAACTGGTGATCTTTTGGAGATGTGATACTTAGGCTTGTGCTGATAGTGTGATATGATCTTGTTGTTGGAGGTATGCCATAGAGGCAATCATAGAGATGATGATATTCCATTTGTATCCATGATTTGTATATTATGTTAATTGAATATCCATTAAAGGCTACTTGAATTGATTTGCAATTATGTGGATTGTATGTGAAACTTATGGTTATTCTAAAGTTGTCCCTAGTCGGAGTTCATGTGAGGACACACATGAATATTAGACTAGCACATGTATTAGTTGATGACTATGTTTCACAAGTCATGGACATGGAGATGTTGAACTAATAATGTGGACACATGTGGAGACATGTGCTAGGACTGACCCAACACGAGAAGTAGTTCTCTCTTTAAACAACATATACGCCTTGTCCTTAGACCTGAGATTGTTGCATGTATTCAAGATGTGGATCGACCTACTTAGGGGCTATCAAACGCTACGCCGTAACAGGGTAGTTATAAAGGTAGTTTTCGGGTTTGTCAAGAAGCATGCTATGAGACATGGTCAA
The DNA here is from genome assembly GCF_005286985.2 of Setaria viridis. Taxonomy (NCBI): domain Eukaryota; kingdom Viridiplantae; phylum Streptophyta; class Magnoliopsida; order Poales; family Poaceae; genus Setaria; species Setaria viridis. The sequence goes on from NC_048265.2 coordinate 15,637,649, forward strand.
TCAAGATGGGATTTGCCCCTCTCTGATTGAGAGTGATATCTCTGGGCCCCTCGAGTGATCGGATCCGAAAATGCATGGTCATGCTACGTACGGTTAAGAGTTAACCTACAAAGGGATTCCGAATCACAGGATCGAGAAAGAGCGGTCGGCTTGAAGCTAGACCAAATATCGTGAGGCAAAGGGAATAGCATGTATATTATGTTATGATGGTTCGTCTGATATGATCTTCGTGTGCGTATAGGAGTTGGCACGTCATGCTAGAGGCCGCTACCGACTATTGGGCCGAGTAGGAGTAATCGGGCCATGTCTATACGTATCCGAACCCATAGGGGCTGGAAGCCCAATTCGGATCTGATCCGAGTTGGATTAGGTTTAGAAGTACTAATGGGCCTCGGACCCAGAAGCCCGTCAGGAACCTCTATAAATAGAGGGGTGGGGGCGCCCTAGGGTTTACACCTTTTAGCAAAACACATCTGCCGCGCCTCCCACGCCCTCGCCTGTTGCAACTCGCGGATCTAGCAGTCCGGCTTGCGACGCTTCCTCCCTGCACGTGTGGATACCCTGGAGGTGTTGCGCCTGCAGCACTCGGACGAGTCGCCGACGAGCCACGACGAGCCGCCGATGAGCCACGACGAGCCGCCGACGAGCCACGACGAGCCGCCGACGAGCCGCGGCACGGGGGCGATCTTGCTGCACGTGGACGAGCTGCTGGACGTTGACGTGATCGACTACGTACGACTACGTTGATCGACTACGTACGACTACGTTGATCGTCTTCACTGCATCGACGCAAATCTACATCTTCCGCACCAGTAGTGCATCGAGTGGTAATCCCGTGATCCTTATACGGCAGTTCTTCCTGGTTTTACGCGGTAGAAATTTTGATTTGCGCTAGTGTAGCCTACCTCGTATCCCAACACTTGTCTCACCTAAGTTAGCTTTCAAAATCTGAATCTAATGATGTACTCCTGTAATTTGATGTTCACCCATGAGCAAATGTTAAGTTTTGGCTAGCTCTTTTATGAATGCCAGTTTTGTGCTTAGCTCTTGCTTGGATATCATGGGTCTTTTCAATCGGGTCTGTGATGGCTTATTTGTGCCGCAAAGGCACAACATGTGAAGTTATGAACTTGATATTGTAACGAAATTTGAAATATCTTGTTTTTGTCAAGTTTCTATGATATCTGGTGCTGAAACTGCTGTTGCTCATGTTGTCACACGCTGTTCGCCAATGAAGTGAACACGTGATTTCAACAACCTGAAAATTTGTGATAAAACATGGCTAAGGTACCTTTAGGGCGTTTTCAATGATCTTTTGTTGAGAACATGTGACCTTGTGTGAGCATTTCATCAAACTAGTGTTTATTCATGCTCGAGCTATCTATAGTTGATGCTTGCTCATGTGGTGACTTGTTTTCTGAACAAAGTGTAAAATTTGATCTAATATCTTGCTCTTGAGGTTATATCATGGTATCATCTTTAGCCTGTGGTTGCACCTGATCTATGTGATTTACCCCTAGTGCTCTATCTCACCTGTAGCATATTTAAATATTTTGTGATATATTTGAGAAGCTTGGTAGATTTTTTCCCATATCATGCATTCTCTGTGTGTTCTCATTTGGATCTTGATGTGTACATTGTCAACAAGGGGGAGAGATTGCACAAATTGCATTAGAAAGGGGGAGCTTTTGTTCTTGCGAGAGATGCATTTTGTGAGGGGGAGTTGCACTTTTGCATGGGCATTGTGGACTCTTTGGACTTCGAATCTTTGCTATCTCAGTTCTGTCAAGCCGTTGCCTCTGTCTTTGAGGGACTGGGATATTTCAGTTAGATTTGCCCAGTGCTTTGGACTCTTTGGACTTCGAGTCTGTTGGTTTGTCTCGGTTGTGTCGAGTAGTTGCCTCTGTCTCGAGGAACCAAGACTTTTCAGTCAAATTGACCTTGTGTTTCACCTTTGCTTGGTTTTTGGTCATTTGAATGAGCTTCTTTCGTTTTCTCTTTCTTTTCTTTTTATCCTTTAAAATCTCGTATGATTTGTGCGAGTGTTGTCAATGCACTCATCAAGGGGGGGATTGAGAGACCAATGGTGGTCACCCTTTGATGATGAGCGATCGACAACCGTGTGGCATGTGATGTATCTCTTAGCTTGTGATGTGCAGGTGATGAATGTGGCATGGTAGTCAATGGTGCGAGGTGAAGATTGACCCGAAGATACCATGCAGAGCCATGAGCGGTTCTCATAGTGCACGGAAGAGCAAGGGTACATGAGATGGAGATAGCGTCGACCAAGTCGGGGAGGAAGGTGATGGCAAGTCCAGTAACCCCGGGAGCAGGCGCGTGAAAGACTTGAAGGCGCCGTGGCACTTGGCGGGAGGCCGGACACACATCACCATCGGTTTCAATGGTTTGGCCTCAAAACCACAAGCAGTCGTGCGGCGGCCCATCGGGTTTCGGTGGTTTGGGACTCAAAACCACAAGCGGTTGTGTGGCAGCCCACATGGTTTGGTGGTTTGGTCCACAAAACCGACCCATTGGGTTTCGGTGGTTTGAGACTCAAAACCACAAGCGGTTGTGTGGCAGCCCACATGGTTCGGTGGTTTGGTCCACAAAGCCACCAGGCGCGGAGGTGGGTTTCCCGGTTTGCACCGGAAAACCGGGAGCACCCTCAAAAAGGGGACGTGCGTGTCTCGAAGGACGTGTGGCGAGATCACGGAGCTTGCGTCGAGGTGAAGCGAAATGTGAAGATGCCGGGTCCGTCCGATGGACAAAACCAACACTTGGACGATCTTGCCCCTTGCGGGTAGTTATCGTAGGGAAATATCTTAAGGGTAATTTAGGTAGAAGAAAATGAGCAGGCATGGTGGGATGGGAGGGGCATCAGGCATCCATCTAGTCCCCATCCACCACAAGTTATCTGTTTTGTTTTTCTCCTTCCTCCCACCTCTTGCTTGCATGAGAACTTGAACTCAATCATTCATAGTTTGTATAGATGAGTTCCTCGTGAAGTAATAAGAGAGTGGTAGGCGACGTGACAATCGATAGCAAGGTGCCAGTGGTGACTTCGTTAATCTCGAGGATTTGCCGGCTTAGTCTTCGGAGGTGCTCATAGGGGTAGGGTTACGTGTGTGTATTCGTAGGAACAAGTGTGCGTGCGTGTATGTGAGCGTTTGCATCTGTACTGTGTGATTCGGAAAAAAAAATCAAGAGATGGTTGTTTGAATTCGTGCTCATCTCCTCCTAGTTTCATTTGTTTCAAATTTCTCTTTTTCGGAGCTATTTTCGGGTGATTTTCGTTCGTCACTTGTAGCTGCGTTTTTGGAGTGATTCTTTGGGTGAGTTGATGTGCTAAGATCTTGTGAACATGCCTAGGATGATCTGCTAGTGATACAGTCACTTAAGCACGAAGGATTTTGAAGTTTGCCTGGTGTTCTTCCCGTTCTTCCCCTTTTTGCTAGATCTGCGATTCTGCGATGATTACTTGATCTTTTTCGAATTGGTTTCTCCATGGAGAAGGTGGGGAATATGGCAAGGACGATCTTTACATAGTTTGGTTCATTTTGAACTTGATTTGGTCATGTTTTTGTTCGAATTTTGCTTGTCCAGAAACGCACAAAAATTTTCGGGCACACTGACTTGTCTGGTGTGACCCTCTTAGGGGGTGTTTGGATCCCCGGGCTAAATTTTAGCCCCTGTCACATCGAATGTTTGGACACTAATTAGGAGTATTAAACATAGACTAATTACAAAACCAATTTCACAACCCCTAGGCTAAATCGCGAGACGAATCTATTAAGCCTAATTAGTCCATGATTTGACAATATGGTGCTACAGTAAACATTCGCTAATGATGGATTAATTAGGCTTAATAGATTCGTCTCGCGATTTAGCCTAGGGGTTCTGCAATTAGTTTTGTAATTAGCTTATGTTTAGTCCTCCTAATTAGCATCCGAATATCCGATGTGACACGGACTAAACTTTAGCTCCAGGATCCAAACACCCCCTTAGCCACAAGGTAGCGTCCGGTGTGCACTGCATGTGGATACTCAGCCGAAGGAAGCAGTTTCTTTTGGAACCCAAGGGACGGGACTTGAAGATAGGCCATAATGTAGCTGCTCAACCATTTTATGGCACTTCTCAAGCGCAAACTAACAGCATGAGGGGCTAAACTGGGTGGCCCTTCACCTCTTCTAATTGTAATTGGTTGGTTCTGCCCGGATTTGGCTGAAACGGTGATATACTTGCATTAACTGTGACTGTAAAATATAGTCTGGTGTCCTAGCTGCCAATCTGAGTGTAAGATAAATAGTCTGCTGTACCAGTAGCCGCTTGGGTTAATGTTTTTGGTCCCAAGTTTCTTCAAGCCGTTTCGAGTTTCGAATATGTGCCCGTTTGTGATTGTGGATTAGTTCGCTTTTCTTTGATTGCGTCTATTACGCACCACTGCTCTACGCCTCTACCCATGTACTAACAAGCAGCCAACGGCCCCAAGAAGAGGATTGCATTTGCGTACCAGGGGTGCGGAAAGAAAAATATAAGTTGTCTGAATGTAGAGTTCAGAATAGTTACCAACCCGAATTGCAATTTAGTTGTCTGTATGTAGAGTTCAGAATGGTTACCAACCCCGAATTGCAAGGTCGCAGGCAAGGCAACCATCCTGAAACACGGCTAGCAAACAACTTACATTGCAATAATTGCAAGGTCAACTTACATTGCAATTCCAATTGCAAGGTCGCAGCCTCGCAGGCAAGGCAAAGCTTCCATGTTCCTGAAACACGGCTGGCAGAATTTCTGAGTTAGGCCATCCTCGCCGCAGCTCGCAAACGGTCCTGCAGCATTAGCCATATGAAGAACTTTGCATTTCGGAGGTACTTTGCGCTGCAGATGCAGTTCCCCATATCTGATCTCGCGTCGTTCCTTCGAACGATCGAACTGCACCAGATAAGTCACTGGCGCTGCGTATATGCATCCAGGTGACGAAACCCGGCTTCTCCGATGATGCGTCGAGTTGAGTGTCGTGTGCAGGAGCTCCCATAGCTTCGCACATTCAGACGATCATGGTCAAGGTCACTGATCCGGCGATCATCTTCCAGAACGAGAGTAAAGCGGAGGGAACCATGCCGCCGGCGCGGTTTCACGGCAACAAACGAATCCGAATGGGAGAGGGGAAAAAAAAGACGCGTAACGGTGGTTGAACCTACCTCGGACGTCCGATCGGGACGCAATCCGACAGCCCTCCAAGTCCCGAGTTGCAATTCCATTCCTCGTCCCTATAAATATAACTCCACCCGAAGGCTTCGATCAGCGTCGAGATGGCGTGCTCGCTCCTCCCCTCGGCGGCGCCATTCTTCCCGAGCCCGTCGTGCCGCCGCGTGCAGCCGCTTTCTCCGTGCGCCCGGCCGTTCCAGCCGTCGCCGCCGCCCTCCCGCGTCGTGCTGGTGCGGTGGACTCCGCCTCCTCCGGGCTGGTACAAGGTAAGCTTCGACGCCTCGGTCTACAACGACGGCTCGCGGCGGGCGAGCATCGGCGGCGCGATCCGCGACGGCGCCGGCCGCGTCGTCCTGGCGTACGCCGAGCAGACGGAGCACTCGACGGTCGGCATCGTCGAGGCGCGTGCCATGATCCGCGGGCTGCGGCTGGCGCTCGCGCTGGGCCTGCAGCGGGTGGTGGTCGAGGGCGACGACCTGGTACTGGTGCAGCTGCTGCGCGGCGAGGAGACGCAGACGCGCATCCCGGTGGCGATGCAAGAAGAGATCGTCGGGCTACTTCGGTGCTTCCCCGGGCGCGACGTCCGGCACATCTACAGGGAAGGGAATCAGGTGGCGCACACCCTCTGCCGGCAGGCGTACCACGGCCCCGGGGTGTGGGTAGGCGGCTGCAACCGGCTGCCGCCCGCCGTGTGGGAGAAGGCCGAAGAAGACAGGCGTGGCGTGGCGCACGAGCGCACGGTGCTCCGTGCAGGTTGAGATCGATGAGCTCCTCTTCACGGCTTGTTGGAGACCAAGTGACTAGCTAGCTGACAAAGACAAGAAGGGCGAAACAACGGTCAGCACTCAGCCGGTGGCGAGGAAGGCGAACGCATGGACGCGGAACACGGCGGCGGGGCTGTCCGGTGCAAGAAGGTATCATCTGAGCGCCACGCGCGCGACACGGCAGATGGATCAGTTGGACTCAGAACAAAGACGAAGGAGCTAGCGTGGAAGAAGAAGCCGGGCATGCAAGGCTCGGTGCGCGAAGATCGATGCTGCTGTGCTTTGGAAACTTTGTTTCAGTTCTCTTTGTGTTGAAGTACAAAGATGAAAGATGTATTGTCTCATGAATTTTGTACTGATCATGGTTGGCATTGCCAATGTACTTGTCGACGTCAACCGCGAAATTGGTGTTAAGTAGTACAAGGTTAACGCTATGTTCCTGTTTGTGATGAGAATTCTGTACACATAAAACGTAGCTTTCTTACTGGCACAAACGCATACATAAAGATTGCTTTGTTTGTGTTTCGAATGAACAAAACTTATACTGACGGTTAACATACGTCGAACGTTATCTGCAATCCAAACACAAACAAAACTTATACCGACGTTTGGATGTAGATTTAGAATGGAGGCTTGTTCGAACACACATTTGCCACTCCCACCTAGTTTCCACAAAATCCAAACATCGCCTTTAGGTTATTCTCAATGAAAATAGACAGTTTCCAATAATACCACATCAATGGATGAAACCATATCTTTAATGCACCGGATTGGATGAAATCAGATGAAATGAAGCTCTCAAACCTTCAATATGTTTCGTAGTCTTCCTCCTCATAAATAACTTGCCATGTCAGCTGATGTGACACATCATTTAATGAAAATTAAACCCCCGCTAAGAATGGTCTTAGTGCATTCCACTGCCAAGCCCCAAAAGTATACGCTCGTTAATTGACCTTTGGATATTATTCTATTTCCCATGATGATCAAATGAGAGCAACTTATGCCAAAGGTACTAAACTGTCATCAGAACCCATTATGAACAAATTATGCGCTACCTCTAATATTTAATTTTCTATTACATGAAGAGCATTTTCTTATGTGCATATGTCGCCTAACGGCCTGAAAACTAAATAGTTGCCGTGCTATGATTCTTTGGTGTGTATATGTTCGTTATTTTCCTCTCTCTTTAATCGATTCCCGCTCTATTTCCCGCCTCCTCCTCTCACGAGACGTCATTTCTCCTATGTGCATCTGTTAGTTATCTTCTTTTCTCCTTGATCCTTTCTTGTTTCATTTTCCAAACCCTCCTCTCAAAAAGGCGTACCATATGTTGTCACACTAGCCACCATAGTTGCCTTTTTCACTTGCTCCTGCCAAGCATTGTCACGCTATTCCTACACCACTTATACCCGGTAGCACACACTGTATGTTTCTACCTCCTCCCATGATCATTCTATGCAACCCCTTTAAGCTCGTTAACATAGAAAACTTTGGCCGCAAACAAATCCTCCATTAATCTGTCATAGAGTTGAATTTCAGATCAAACGAAAAATCCTCGTTTAATTGCTATGGCTTTGGTGGCGTCACGTGGATCCTCCGCACCATCCATTGTCTCCCAGCTTGCAGGTGATTTCTCCTCTAGGTCCATGAGACATGGCCTCTCTGCCACTCCCAAGTTAGCCCTCCTCTTAAGTCTTAACTATTGTATTATCTGTATTTGTTTATACAGTCCTAAGGTTGTCTGAGATGCGATGTAAGTGATCTGAGAGCTCAATTGCATTGTATGCTTAACTGATTCAACTAGCCGAGGTTGTACCGAATTAGGTGAATTTAGATGCAGGATCTCTAACTAAACAGGGTCAAAATAGACCTAATAGGTAAACCCCTTAGTTGCTCTCATGCTCTAATAGGTAGACCACTGCTTTGATTATGTTTGGTCTACATCACCAATAAGGTGCTGAGTACTCTAATACAGTAGGGCGGACAGGTTTTGCAAGGATAGATTTTAAGTAAAAGGGATCTACTCCTGCATGCTTCCTTTGCCATGCTCTGTTCATAACTTGGGATTCGAGGGGTATGCAGGTACACATGCTGCTATATGTCACAGATGCCAAACCTACAATAGCTATTTTGTCAGACTGGAAGCAATACTAATCAAGAGGGCTTTGGTTCATATCTAATAGACTGAAACTAGAGTTTGTATTATATGGTTGTACTTATTGCTACTGAATGTAAACTGCTGTGGATATGAAGCCCAATTTGATTCATATAAAGATGAGAGGGTGCGTAACAGCTAGAAAGACAAATGTGAATTTGCAGTTCTAGGATAAGCTGATGTATTAAGAATGATCAGTGTTATAAGTGATAGTGAACATACCATTATGCCGTATGTCTTCGACATGCATACGTGCCCAGATCTTTATTATGATGAACATATATATCATCTGCAAACATGCTTGGGGTTGCAGCTGCGAAAGATTAGGGCTCTTTGTGTTAAACCCGAGCTGTTTACTGTATATGTGCATAAACCTCTGCTGCTCCATTTTTCTCAATCTAATATAACTGAACTAAAACTATATGTGTGTTTATTCGTATGTACAGTTTCTTCTTCCATTACAAATTAGTGCAGTTTGAGTTCTGATTTAACATCAATTTCAAATGCAGCTATATGTGTTTGCATGCGCCTCCAATGCATATATGATTTGGATAGGTGGCTGGCATCAACTAGGATTGTTACATCATGCTAATTGGTTTGCCTGATTTATTACCTGATGTTCTGCTTCTAACTTCCGATTTTCGTTTCATTACAGAGAATAGGCCCTGAGCAATGTGAATCTGTATATTTACAAATGTCAAGATACTAGAAAACAAAATCCAGTTTGATTGACTTCACGTGTTAGTGAACAGCCGTGATTCTCGTGCTGTGGCAAACCCCCCTGAGATTGCTGGTCCATAAGGTATAAATCCATCTTTTGCTTCGAGCATAACAGTTGATGGTTGATGTATGCAGCTATAGAGGTTTCTCGATGCTCTGCAAATTTTCCTTCCAGTTCAGTCATTCGCCAATTGAGGTCAAACCTGCAACTGCCTTTAGTTTTTATTCCCCTTATTTTCATACTGGATATCCTCATTGTCTGTGTCAATCTAGGTGACATGTCTATTTTGAAACCAAGCTACACATAATTTTGAATATGCAGGTTGTTTTCCAATGCTCTACAAATTTTCCTTCCAAGTTAGTCATCTGCCATTGAGGTCACCCCTGCAGCTATCTTTAGTTTTTATTTCCATCATTTTTCATACTGCATTCTGTATGCTCATTGTCGATGTCAATGCAGGTGATATGTATATTCTAAAGTCAGGACTAATTCAGCTACACATAATTTTGGATATGCATGTCTTATCACATTATATACTCCTTGCTCAACCTTTTGATGGATCTAATTTAGTAATTTTATGACTTGCAACATATATCTTAACGAAATGAAAGAATTGTGATTAGTGTATGATTTGCCAAAATGTGCCTCCTTTTGTGATGTACAAGTGCCAAATTGGCACTTCTATTGTTGTATTAAAATTTGCATTAGCAATCAAGAAGTTAGTAGAGGTTCATTTTGCTTGCCATCACTTACTCAAATTAGTTCTATTGGTCATTAGGTACATTTCTTTGTAAAACCTACATCCTGTAGCGTGTACTCATGCAAATTATAATTATTAAATGAAGCATATATTCTCTTTAAAAAATGTGTAATGGGTTACACTTTGCTTTACTATTCTCTATTTTTCGTCTCAAGAGCAGTTCATTTCGGACCTGAGCGTCATAACCAGATCACTTGATAATCTCACTATTTTTAGTTGTTTAATGGATGATGGTGTTGCCAAAATCTACATTCTCTGGATTTGCTATGCTTGATTGCTTGCAGGAAAGGTACAATTTACATTGGTCAACCATGATTTGAACTACTACGCAACGGCGGTGTTTAGCATTAGCATTTAGTATTGACGCGTATGATTGTAAAACAAACGGCTATTTTCACACTAGCCTGGAATGTCTAGGTCCTTTTTAGCACTGAATTTTTTTCCTTTTTCATTTCTTACACTGTACTGACAGGGTTATAACTTATATGAATTTATGGAATGTGCCACCATTGTTTTGTTATTTTTTTCTAATAAAAGTGAAATGTTTCCATACTTATTTAGATCTCTATTGCTTATAAAATTTCTGACACTACAAAACACAGAGCAGCGCGTCTCCGCAGGGACTTTACCTATACGGGCCGTTCTTCCTAGTTATTCTTACTCATAACGTTGACGAACATCAGATCACACACATTGGACATTGCTTAGGCCACTCTGTTTTATCATGTCTTAGCATGAATAAGTAATTTCTCTGGAAATGCCTCATGAAAAAGCCAACGCAATAATTTTGTTTCATTAAATAGAAATAGACTGATTGAAAGCAGCATATTTAAGAACTAGACTGATTGAAAGCAGCATATTTCGAAAATGAAATGCACCTCTCTTCCAGATAACAGGGGCATGCGACAAAACACGACAAATTGAGCTTAACACAGCTGCTGCTATGCATACATGTTTAAAGTACGAATACACAAGTTCACTTCACAAATAGCAGCATCAACCATTTATACATGGACTCGGAACAACAGCAAATGTAGTTCTTGACACTACAACTTCACAAAAGTAGAAGCAAGGCGATCTCACCACATCCACCTCATCACATAATCGACAGAATCACGTAGCATACCTTTTATTCAGACATACATGGGGTATTTGGATACGAGATGCTAAACTTTAGTTGGGTCTCATCGGATGTTCGGATGCTAATTAGGAGGACTAAACATGAGCTAATCACACAGATGGAGTCTAATTCGCGAGATGAATATATTAAGGCTAATTAATCCATCATTAGTAAATGGTTATTGTAGCACCACATTGTCAAATCATGGACTAATTAGGTTTAATAGATTCGTCTCGTGAATTAGACTCCATCTGTGCAATTAGTTTTGTAATTAGACTATGTTTAATACTCCTAATTAGTATCAAACATCCGATGTGACAGGTGCTAAAGTTTAGTAGGGGTATCCAAACACCTCCTAACTCAACACTAGTATTGCAGTTGCCATGGGCCACTCATCCCTTCCACTCAACCCTGGTATCATGAAGCACTCATCCCTTCCACGAGCTCTGGTCACTTCCATCCTCAGGATCCAGTAACCTATATGAAGGGAAATGAAAATAGGGCACGAATAAGTGGAAGCAGGGCAGATAAATACGTAACAAAATTAGAAAATTAAACCCAGCCGACGGTCATACCTTGTATCTTGGTAGCAGTTTAACTGGGCATCTGTGTATGGGTACGTCATGTCCAACTGTAGACTTCCAGTTCTTCTCCGTGCAGCTCTCGGTGCCGCTCTTGGAGTCCAGGCAGCCACTGTGAGGAGACACCTTGCATATCCTCTGTCAGAAATAGCTGGTCCAAGCTGTCCAACCCCTCAACACGCCTCAAGTTCCGACAGAGCTGCGCACGCAGCAGTCTGACTTGGGGAATATTTGAGACCGTCTCTAGGCCTTCACATGTCGTAGTTAAAAGTACCTCGGAGAGGAACGGGAAGTTTTCCACCACCTTAAGACTGCCCACACGTCTTAAATGGAGCTCCTTCAAGCTGGTGGCCTCCTGTCCAAGCTGCCGTGGCAGAGCTCTCAGCTTGGGGCAGCGCTCAATGTGCAACTTCGTCAAACGTGGCAGCAGCTGCATCCTTGGAGGTGGAGCTTCGTCCTTTTGCTTTGCAGCAGCTCCATCCTGTCCCCCTTCCTTACCCGCTACATCTGCTTCGTCTCCTTCAACAACAAAGGTCCACTCCTCCCAGTTGGGCATTTCCTCGATGACCAGCATTTCAAGCTTGGGGAAAGCAACTGCCTCTGCAGATCCGAGATAACACACCCCATAGCCAAGAAATTCCGATCCAATCTTAGTGACTGCAGTTGCTCCCTTGATCCTCAGAAACTTCAAGCTGGGGAGCTGTCCAATTGGAGGAAGATGCACACATGATTTACAATTTAGGAGTTTCAAGTACATCAATGATGGAAAATGGGTACCAGTATCTAGCCAGGTGGGAAACCTCCGACCAAAGAAATCTTCAATAGCTATATCTTCCAAGTTCCGTGGAGGGATTAGCTTCTTAAAAATCCCCTCAATATTGATTACATCCTCTTCATGATAATATGGTTCATCCGTACCATGAGTACAACATAAACATAATTGTTTGAGAAACTTTTTATCTACTAACAATGAATCTATACTACAAGTACATGCTCTTTCCAACTTAATCATATCAAGCTTCCTCAGCTGCCAAAGAGGACCAAGCTCATGTAGGTTCCATCCATATTGCATTCTAGCACTATTATCACTGCCACAGCCAATTGGAAATCCTTCTAAATCATTGAGAGACTTCAGCTCACTTATCCCTTTTGGAACCTGGTTTATTGGTGTTCCAGCAAGGCCAAGGCGTCTCAAGTTACATAACCGAGTTATTCCTAAAGGGAGACTATACAAAGCATCACATCGCTGCAAGTTCAATACCTGAAGGTTTATGAGATAACAAATGGACTCAGGAAGACAAGATATGTCAGTTCCATCAAGATCGAGTAAGCGTAGATGGATTAATTTTCCGATACAATACGGAATACTTTGTATAACTGAGCGAGTCAAATCCAAAACACGAATATATGGAAGTTTTCTAAATATTGTATTATCAACTCTTAATGACTTTTCGTATGAAGTTCTCAAAGTTCTCACTTTACACCGCTCCTTATCCATGCTAGGTAACACCACCATATCCTTCACAGTGACAACTGAAATACGTCTAAATTCACTAACTGCTCTTGATTCTGGGTCGCCAACAAAACATTCTTCTCTAGATAAATGACAAGCAAGCTGCCTTAGTAGATCATGCATTGTGCATTTACTTAGATTAGACCTCAAATAATCTGGTTGGAGGAGATTTCGATATATCAACTCATAATAATATTCCTCAGCTGTATCTTCTAGTAGTTGGCCATCTTGCTCATCTATGAATCCTTCGGCTACCCACATCCTCACAATATCATTACGGTAAATAATCGCATCTTCAGGAAACATGGCACAATAGATGAAACACTGCTTTAAACATTGTGGTAGCTCTTCATAGCTTAGATATAAAGCACTTGTTACTTCACTATGAGGTTTGCTCATGGACCAACTATCTTTTCTTAAAATATTCTTCCATTCATTCTCAGTTTGATCTTTGCTTGCCAAAACTCTAGCAACAACCTTAATTGCAAGAGGAAGACAACCACATCTGCGAACAATATCTATCCCTAAGTCTCGTAGATGTTCTACTTCCTTTTCTTCGTTGATGTCCATACTCTTCCAAAGTAACTCCCATCCTACATCGACTGACATTAAATCAACTCGGTGTATATGGTCCACTCCAATTTCTGCAGCAACAATGTCAAGTCGAGACGTCAATAGAATTATCCCTTTAGCCGCAGTATGCATTGGGATCTTCAATAGATGTGCCCACGTGTGAGATTCCCACACATCATCCAACACAAGAAAGAAGGTCTTCTTGTTGATGGCTAATTGTAGTTTGCTTTGGAGCTCATCAATTAATTCATCTTGCGTGTACTGCACATCAATTTTTCGAAGAATCTCCTTTAGAATAGCAATTTCGGAGTAATCTTTGGAGATACAAACCCATGCTTGTTTGTTGAAGTACCCTATTATTTTTCTATCATTATATACTTTTTGTGCTAGTGTTGTCTTACCAACTCCTCCTGTTCCAACAATAGCAAGCTTGTAAGACCTCTTGCTCTTATGCTCAAGTAGCAAATCTACTAGTTTTCTGCAAGCATGCGTGACCTCGTTACCCACAAGGTTGGGTTCAACAAGGTTGGAACTTTTTCTCAACTTCGGTGCTAAACCTTTTCCAGTAGGATGTATATTTGGGACTGATGAAAATATTTTATCCTTTAAAATATTGTCTATTCTTTTGTTTAAGTTTCTAATCTTGACAGCAACCTCATGACGTGTCTGGATATTAGAAAAGCAAGAGAAGGGGGAAAGGCCAGATTTGCTTGTTGATGGTAGAGAATGATCCGGTAATAGCTTGCTTCCTTTAGATCTAGCCAAGTCGATAATATCGTCAGCGTCATACATAGCATCTCTTAGCTGACCAAGCCAACTGTTAACACCTGATTCTTTTAAGTTCCTTTGCTCTGCGTCATTAAGAAAGTGATGGATTCTGTCCATCCTTCTCTGCAGTTCTGTGAGCTCATCTTTTACACCTAAAATTAGTATGGCCTCCTCTGTAACCATCTCTTGCAACTTCTTAGCACATAATCCAACGAAAGATTCTAGTATGATTGCCATGAGACAATGCAAAGACGTTGAGGGAGATCCACCAAAGGAGTTGCGGACTGGCAATGAATGTGCAAATGTGTTAACTTGATCTCAAAATTTGACAGTGCTCAAAAATTGAATTGCGTTTTGAAAGAGATTAACAGATACCACAGTACTGATTCTACTGTAAGATTCACATGGCATGTAGGTTAGTCGATATCTAGGACGCTGCGACTGGGACACCCTGTTATGTTTTTTTCCTCTGCATCTTCAATAAATCATGAATAATGCCACTCCATATAGATCACAAACTAATAAACTAGGTACATGATGTTCTTTAACGAAAAATGAGTAGTACGGTGAGGTATGAGGTATAAACTCTTGAGTTAGTGTGTTGTCCTCTTATTTTGTGCTTTTAAATTGATGGATGTAAGCTAACGTGGCCTGGATTGGATGTTTTAAATTGGGACAATATTTGGCTTATTACTCTCATTAGTTACATTTTGATCTTGTAGAACAGGACACTAACGCAACAGATTTCTACACGGTAGTATAGACGAAGTCATAAAAGATTACAATAACTTATGGTAATGAGGATGCAATGCAGAAATAACATTAATAGGAAGACTTACCTTACAAACCTAGCTTCCAGCAGGAGGAAATGACTTGCAACAAGATTCAGTAGTAATCATTATTTCTTGAAAGAAACAGTTTGCTTGGATCGATGGTCAACCCATCAATACTTGGCAGCATCCAGCGGACTGCACCCAAACTACAAATCACCAAAGGGAACAAGAAATCAGACAACTGAATTGATAACCCACTGATCAGAATGGTGCAGATGGAGAGATAGCAGTCTCTCCGAAGCATCCTCTCTGAATCTTTATGGACTAACCGTTGAATTCGAGCTTACCAAACTGAAAGGATATATATGATGCAGAGACAGGAGGAGGATGAAAACCCAAGGAGCAAACAAGCTAGTATGAACTGACTTCAGCATCCCTCTCTTCCTCCTGCTATCGGCATCATTCACTTGAGCATCGAGAAAATGAACTTGCACGCGTATTTAAGTGCATTCTGCTACTAGCTAGTACATTCGACTACGACCTGCAGTACCGTCCACGGCATGCAATCGGCAGAGCACGTACATGCAGGCACTAGTAGAGAATTGGCTTTCGATGCGTCCCCTTTTGTCCCGGTTTAAAGTTGACCCGGGACAAAAGGGGGTGCACCACGGTAGGCAAAAATGGAGGGGAGAGTTAGTCCCGGTTGGTTTTAGTCCCGGTTGCAACGGCTAGTGGAGGGCTGTCGGTGGCGGCACCCTTTTATCCCGGTTGGAGGCTCCAACCGGGATAAAAGGTGTAGTCCCGGTTGGAGCCTCCAACCGGGATAAAAGGATGTCCCTTTTGTCCCGGTTGGAGCTTCCAACCGGGACTAACCACTCAACCGGGACAAAAGGTGTTCCTTTTTGTCTCGGTTGGAGTTTTTAACCGGGATAAAAACTCATCCCCATTATATACGGTCAAGATAGAGGACTTTCTTCCTCCTCTAGCCCGAGCCAGTCCAGCACATTGACAGAGAGAGCTGAGCTTCACCTACTCTCCGGTGGTGCCGAAGCAAGGGAGGTGCTGCCCGAAGTTTTTTCCCTCATTTTCGTGGGAATTTCACTCGGCCAACACAAGTGTTGTGAAGGTTTGCTACTTCATCCTCGTGTTATGCTTTGATTTATACTTTGGAGATGGAAAGATTATTTGCTAGAATGTGATGATGAAGTAGAAAAATGGAGAGGTATTTTGAGCTAGAATGTGAGGGAGATTGATGTGTCATATACAGTATGCATTATTGCAGTGGTTTAAAAATGATGCTACCTTGTCTAGACGGTTTATCTTATCAAATTCAATATGGTTTTTTAAATCCATACTTGTTGAACTTGCATACCGTGTTCATTTCTGCTAGGATGTTCTTCGCCGAGCAGCAACGTATGTCAAGAAAAAGGTTCGATTCTACGAGAAAGAGTGGAAACGGACATCGTGACCATGTCCTCTTTTCCGTAGCATCTAACCTCTTTCATGACGAAGTGCGGTGCCGCCCAGTTGAGGACATGCTCGCGAAATGATTACGGTCTTCAAGTTCAACAACTTCTGTAGTGGTAAGGAAAGAATTTTTGTACATAGATGACTTCTGCTACTTGTTGAACTTATCAAATTCAATAAGGTTTTTCAAATCCATACTTGTTGAACTTGCATACCGTGGTCATCTCGCATAGGATGTTCTCCGCCGAGCAGCAACGTATGTCAAGAAGGAGGGTCGATTCTACGAGAAAGAGTGGATACGGATATCGTGACCGTGTCCCCTTTTCCGTAGCATCTAACCTCTTTCATGACGAAGTGCGGTGCCGCCCAGTTGAGGACATGCTCGCGAGATGATCACGGTCTTCAAGTTTAACAACTTATGCAGTGTTAAGGTAATAATTTTTTTACATAGATGGCTTCTGCTACTGGAGGAAGTGGCGATGGTGGGGGCGATCGTGGTTCCTATTTCGGCAAGGGGAAAATCATAGTTGGCCCTCAGCATAAGCCGAAGAAAAAGAGCACGCTGGAAAAAGCAATGCTTCGTTATTTGCAGCAACGTCATGAAGAAGCTGTTGCCGCGGGTCAGGAACCTCCTTTTGGTGGTCGTTATAACCAGTGGATTCACGTCCACAT
Source organism: Setaria viridis (assembly GCF_005286985.2). NCBI lineage: Eukaryota > Viridiplantae > Streptophyta > Magnoliopsida > Poales > Poaceae > Setaria > Setaria viridis. The sequence goes on from NC_048265.2 coordinate 15,654,721, forward strand.
AGTACTACCGTTTCAGGCGGCACAAACATACCTAAGGATGAGGTTGGGTCAGCGGAACCTTCGTCTTCACCGTCCAAGGATGCTTAAAGTCCTCCTTGATAATAACCAGTGGATGGCTTGTTGTATTGTATCATGTTGTTTGGGACTTTAATTTAAATATGTGTATTTGGATCTTCATGTTGTTGTATTGTACCATGTCTTTAATCGATTTTCACGCGTAATCCATTGTCAAGTGTAATCCATTTTCATGCGTAATACGATGCAGATGGACCGGCAATGGATGTATAATGCAGATAGGCGAAGCAAGACGTTTATTGATGGCTTGCATTATTTTCTCGAAGTGGCCAAAGCGAACAAGCCAGAGAATGGGTTCGTATGTTGTCCATGCTTCCAATGCAATAACAAGAAGGAGTATTCAAAGGATTCATGGGGGACTATTCACAGCCACTTGTTTAAATACGGTTTCATGCCTAACTATTTGGTTTGGACCAAGCACGGTGAACTAGGGGTCGTAATGAAATATGGCGAGGAGGAGGAAGATGACACCATTCCGGACTGGGTTGCAGGCCAAGCTTTTACAGGTACTACAATGGGCGAGGCTGATGAAGATGGGTTTGCAGAAAATGGCCCTACTGATGACCTTGGTCAGGTGATACGAGATGCATACAGAGATTGCAAAACTGAGAAGGAAGCAGCAAAGTTGCAGCGCATGATAGATGATCACCAAAAATTGTTGTACCCAGGTTGCCAGCAGGACCATAAAAAACTAGGTACGACACTAGAATTTGTGCAATGGAAGGCAAAAAATGGTGTGTCCGATAAGGCATTTTAGGGGATGTTGAACATTGTCAAGAAGATTCTCCCCGAGAATAATGAATTACCGTCCACAACATATGAAGCTAAACAGATTATTTGCCCTCTCGGATTGGATGTTCAGAAGATACACGCATGCCCTAATGACTGTATCCTCTATCGTGGTGATGAATACGAGAAATTGGATGTTTGTCCCGTCTGCGAAGCCCTGCGGTATAAGATTTGCCCAAGAAGAGAGTTCCCGCGAAGGTGATGTGGTATTTCCCTATAATACCACGCTTGAAGCGCTTGTTCAGGAACAAGGCGAATGCTAAGTTGATGCAATAGCACAAAGAAGACCGTAAGGAAGATGAGATGCTGAGACACCCTGCAGATGGGGCACAGTGGAGATCAATTGATAGAACATTCCCAGACTTTGAAAGTGAAGCAAGGAACATAAGGTTTGGTTTAAGCACTGATGGATTCAATCCATTCGGTGAGTTAAGTAGTGGCCATAGTACTTGGCCTGTGACCCTTTGTATGTTCAACCTTCCTCCTTGGCTGTGCATGAAGCGGAAGTTCATTATGATGCCGACGCTTATCCAAGGCCCAAAACAACCCGGCAACGATATTGACGTGTACCTAAGGCTGTTGGTTGATGACTTTTTATAGCTCTGGAAGGAAGAAGGTGTACGTGTGTGGGATGAGGATAGACAAGAGATCTTTAATCTACGAGCATTGTTGTTCGTAACCATCAACGATTGGCCTGCATTGAGTAACCTTTCAGGACAGACAAATAAGGGATATCGGGCATGCACCCACTGTTTAGACGACACAGACAGCATGTACTTGAAGCACTGTAAGAAGGTCGTCTATATGGGTCATCATCGATTTCTCCCTGCTCACCACCAGCTGAGAAAGAGCGGGATGCATTTCAAAGGGGTGCCCGACCATCATAAAAAACCTGCACACCGTAATGGAAAGCGTGTGTTCGAGATGATGAAGGATGTAAATGTAGTCTTTGGAAAGGGACTTGGTAGCCAACCTGTTCCGAACGACGATAACGGACATGCACCTATGTGGAAGAAAAAGTCAATATTTTGGGAGCTACCTTATTGGGAAATCCTAGAGGTTCGCAACGCAATAGACGTGATGCACCTGACGAAGAATCTTTGCGTGAACGTGCTAGGCTTCATGGGTGTTTATGGAACCTCAAAAGATACATTGGAAGTACGACAGGACTTGAAAGTCATGGGGCAACGAGATGACCTACATCTGGAAAAGAGAGATAATGGACAACACTACTTACGTCCTGCCAGTTACACTCTCAGCAAGGAAGAGAAGGATAGCATGTTTGAATGCTTGAATAATATGAAGGTCCTGTCTGGGTACTCCTCGAATATAAAGGGAATAATAAATATGAAACAAAGGAAGTTTACAAATCTCAAGGCTCATGACTGCCACATGTTGATGACCCAGTTGCTTTCGGTTGCACTGAGGGGTGTTCTACCAGAAAATGTCCGGTTGCGGCTCGTAAAGCTATGCGCGTTTCTCAATGCGATTTCGCAGAAGGCAATTGATCCATCCAAGCTATCAAAGCTACAGAACGATGTGGTGCAATGTCTTGTCAGTTTTGAGTTGTTATTTCCACCATCTTTCTTCAATATTATGACGCACTTACTGGATCACCTAGTAAAAGAGATTTGTATTCTCGGACCTGTATACCTGCACAATATGTGGCCTTTCGAGAGGTTCATGGCAATCCTAAAAAACTATGTTCTTAATCGTGCCCGTCCAGAAGGAAGCATCGCCAAGGGATATGGAACAGAGGAGGTGATCGAGTTTTGTGTTGATTTTATTGATTCAATGGACTCGATTGGGGTTCCAACTTCACGCCACGAGGGGAGGCTCCGAGGAATGGGCACCCTTGGAAGGAAATCAAGTTTGAGCAATGATACTGATTTGTTCGACAAGGCACACTACACTGTTCTACAACAGTCATCCTTTGTGTCTCCGTATATCGAGCAGCACAGGCAGATGGTAGCTTCCAAAAACCCGACCAAATCCGATGCTTGGCTTACCCGTCATCACATGGAAACTTTTCCCTCCTGGTTGCGCCAACAACTTATGGGTAACTCTGAGATTCACCCACAGCTTGCCTGGTTAACCAGGGGACCTGCTAGCACAATAGTCAAATTCCAAGGCTATGAGATAAATGGTTACACATTTTACACGAGAGCCCAGGACCAGAAAAGCACGAACCAGAATAGTGGTGTCCGCATAGATGCCATGGACAGAAATAATAGCAAGGAGTTGTATTATGGTTTCATACAGGAGATATGGGAACTCGAATACGGACCGCTGTACATCCCTCTATTTCTTTGCAATTGGGTGAAGCTAACTGCCGTAACCAAAGATCAGTACGGAATGACAATAGTAGATCTGAGCAAGACTGGATACAGTGATGACCCATTTGTACTTGCCAATGATGTGCATCAGGTGTTCTATGTGAAGGACATGTGTAGCAAACCCAAGAGGAATCCAGAAGAGACATGGGAGCCAAAGTGCCACATAGTTCTTCCAGGTAAAAGAAAAATCGTGGGAGTCGAGGATAAAACAGACCAATCAGATGATTATGATCAGTTTGATGACATGCCTCCATTCGCCGTTGAAGTTGATCCAAGCATCCTGCTATCCAAAGAAGAGGCTCCGTACTTACGCCGCGATCATGATCAAGGAACTTTCGTGAAGAAGACATTTTACAACGTTGTATTGTAATGCGTTAAATGTACATGACCTTTGTGTATTAATTGTTACAATTTTTAATTTACCCTATGCATGATTTCATGTGTTCTTAAATTTGTTAGGTGAAGATTTTTAGATAAACATGAACAATGTTAACCACATACAAACATGGATTTTTCTGCGCATTAAAATTATTTAATTGAATAATTTCTTGATCACAGTGATGCAGTAAAATAAATATTTTAGAGGCTAAATGAACTGGTATACAATTAATGATTAATTCATACTTATTGTCAATTTAATCGTTAATTAAATATATTTTTGCATGTACAAAATATGTGAAGGTTTTATTTTTCATCCTGAAATGCAGTGAAAAGATAAAATAAAATCCATTTCCAAAAAACAGGCGGGAGAAGAAAACTAGGAAAAAAGGCCTTTTGTCTCGGGTGCTAACAGCAACCGGGACAAGAGGCCCTCCTTTTATCCCGGTTGAAAACGGCAACCGGGATAAAAGGGTACTTTTCGTCTCCCGCCCGAACGTACCCTTTTATCCCGGTTGCCAACTGCAACCGGGATAAAAGGCCCCCCCTTTATCCCAGTTGGTGGTGGCACCCGGGATAAAAGGGTACGCTCCCAGCCCCACCTGGCGGACGCACCCTTTTGTCCCGGGACCCGTCACCAACCGGGATAAAAGCCCCCCCCCTTTTATCCCGGGTGCCATTATGAACTGGGATAAAAGGGGAGGGGGTTAAAAGGCACTGTACTCCCTTCTACCCCCACGCCAGTTACACTTAGCAAAATTTTCGCCAAGTCCCGCGCGTTCTGCTCCGCCGTCGCCGCTCGTCCGCCTCCCTCGCTGGCCGCCGCCATCGTCGTCCCCCATTGCGTCGGCTGTCGTCGTCCCGCCGCCGACCGCGCCCAGACATCGTCGTCCTCCATCGCCCCGGCCTGCCTGCCTCGATCCTCCTCGTCCGTCGCGCCCGGCCCCCACCTCGTCGCCTCCGACCACCGGCTCCATCCTCGTCACCGCCTCCATCCTCGTCGCCGCCTCGTCGCCCCTCGTCGCCCCTCGTCGCCGTCCCGCCTATGCTGTCTCGCCGTCCCGCGCGCCTTGGTGGCTCTGTCGTTGTCGCCTCGGCCGCCGTCCTCGCCGCACCGGCCGCCGCCGTCCCGCCGCCTGGCCACCGCCATCCCGCCGCCCCGGCTGCCGCCGTCCCGCCGACCCGGCCACCTCGTTGCCCCGGCCACCGTCGACGACCGCGCGCGAGAGGTCCACCGCGCCGGCCGGCACTGGCGCCGGGAGGGCCTTTTTTTTAAGTTAGAAAATTAAGTTATATTTTTATGATAGATTTTTAAGTATGATTGTTAAGTTAGAAAATTAAGTTATATTTTTAAGTTAGATTTTTTAGTTAGATTGTTAAGTTAGATTTTTAAGTTATATTTTTAAGTTAGATTTTTAAGTTAGATTTTTTTTTAAGTTAGATTTTTTTTAAGTTAGATTTTTGTATATGTGTCCCCTCCGCCGTCCCGCCACTGTGACCGCCGCCGTCACAACCTAGTAGGCACCGCCCGAGGTTCCGGGGAACCGTCCCCGCCTCCGCCGTACCGCCGCCCTGACCGCCGCCGTCACAACCTAGGCACCGCCCGTGGTTCCGGGGAACTGTCCCCGCCTCCGCCGTACCGCCGCCCTGACCGCCGCCGTCACAACCTAGGCACCGCATGTGGTTATTGCTAGAAATTCGTAGAAATTTGTAGAAATTCGTATAAATATTCCGGACTTTGTAGGATTCATGTTTTTTTATGATTTCATTATATACATGTATGATTCCGGACTTTGTAGGACTTTGTAGAAATTTGTAGTAAGACAATTTCTATGACTGTCATGTATGATTCCATGTATGTTTCAATCAATAGTTGAAATGGCAGACGATGAGACCGCAAGGTATATCATGGAGCAGATAATCGCTGGTGATGGTAGTGGCGACAACGTTCCACTATCGTACACGGATGAAGAGGGCACCCAGGCGGACATGTTCCTCAACATGTCCGCCGATGGGAATGAAGAGCAACAGCCGCAGCAACACCTTGCCGTGGCGGAAGGTTCCGGCGAGGTATATATAATGATTCTTGTATTGTTTCACGCCACCGTTACTACTACGTACTAATTAACAAATCTTGAACTGTTAGCCCTCCGGATCGACGCAAGGGCAGAAGACCCGAGGTCGTACAAAGGTGATGGAAGGGAGGCTTGTCATCACGGAAGTGACAGAAGAGGGCAGGCCGGTTTCTCCCGAGAAAGTAGCAAAGAAGTACGTGAGTCAGATCGGGGCAATCGTCCGGGACAACGTGCCTATCAGCATCAGAGAATGGAAGGGCAGAAGCACTAATCCGTACGCCCTCCCGGAGACAGAAAAGAATATGCTGTGGGAAGACGTGAAGAGACATTTCACATTCCCCGAAGGATATAGTGAGAAGGATGTCAAAGCGTGGATGCTTAAGAAGATGGCTACACAATTCCAGACATTCAAGAAGATGCTGGATACCCACTACATTAAGAAGGGCTGAACTCCAGACTTCAATGCGTGGCCAAAGTTGAGGGACCACTGGGATGCATTTGTTGAATATAAGAGGAGTGAAGACGGTGTGAAAAAGATCACGACCAACACAACAAATGCTAGTCAGAAGGGCTACCACCATCATCTGGGGCGAGGTGGGTATGGCTCAGCAATTTCCAAGTGGAGGAAGATGGAACAAGATCTGATCGAACGGGGAATCGTTTTTGCAACTATTGAATGGCCCGAACGATCAAAAAATTGGTACTACGCTCATGGAGGCTCCCTAAGCCAAGAGGATGGGACGTTGATTTTTAATGACACAATACGTGAGAAGGCCGAACATCTTGTGAAGAATATTGAAGATTCTAAGGCTGGGAGGTTGAAGGTGGACCGAGAAAATGATGAGCTCACATTAGCCCTCGGTAATTCGGAGCACCCAGGACGTTGCCGAGGGTTCGGGGTGGTTCCGTGGAAGTTTGCTTTCCGAGGCGACAACGCCTCGTACAGAAGCCGGAAGCGAAGAAAGGAACAGATCGAGGAGAGCTGGCAGCAGATGCTAGAATCTAAAGTGCAGGCACAAGAACAAAGAATGATGGATGAAATCAATCGGCGGGTGGCCCACGCGGTTGCGGAGTTGGCCCAATCTGGAGCATTGCCGATTCCTAACACCGCCAGCCCTTCTCAACGCCTCTTGAGCAGTTGTGCTTCTACAGGGGTCCCCGATGCGCAGACACCCAGGTTACCCGTGGAGGAGCAACGGTTCCCCGTGGATGCCATCACACAACGGACCTCATGTGAGCTGCATGCACCGGTCGGCAACCTCACTATTAAGGTATACTTATACATAATATTTATGCAATCTTGTCAATTGATCCAGGCCTCGAGATCGGAGTTCAACTTGTTTACTTCTGCTATATGTACAGGTAGCGTACGGGAGTGCGTTAGCAACCCTGGTGGGGCAGAGCAGTCATGGCATGGAAATTCCACCAGGCTACGCCAGCGTCCGCGTAGAGCAAATAGTTGATAGCCAGTATGAAGGTCTAGAGCTCGACCTCCCGGGAGGCGACAGGGAAAAGTCATTGGCAGATGCGCTTCATGGGATCATTGTATGGCGAAAACGCTACATCATTATTCCCGGCACGGGGCAATTTCCTCAGAGCTCAAGACCGCTCCCCGTAGATCCCCAGCAGCGACCTTCTCCTCATACCTCGAGACCGTCATCTCCTGCTCTAGGACCGTCCCTTCCATCTATATCAAGGTCTCCATCTCCACCACATCCTGGTGCTGGGAGCGATGACGACAATAACAACACCCCTCCCCGATCACCGTCGCCGGCACCAAGAGCGGCCCCCTTGAAGGAACCTGCACCACCACTAAAGAAGTCATGAGCACCGCCTCCCAAGCAAAGACAGAGAAAGAAGAAAACAAAGGAGCCTGAAGTGACTCATAAGGAACGCTGGGAGGCAATGTCTCATGCGGAACAGTGGGCAGAAATCCAACGAGAGGCCAGTGAGTGGTTCAAGAAACAAGCCGAAGAAAAAAAAGCAAGGGAGATGGAGCCACCGCCAGTAAGTCGGCGAGATTTAAACTTTTTTATCAGGATGGAAGAAGGAGCCAAGAAAAGGATACCACTCTTATCAAACTATGAACAGGCTTTAGTAAAGGCTGATGAAAAGGATAAAAGGAAAGGAAAGTCATCTTCCAGCGGTCTTGTCCCCGACCTCAGCCATTTATCAAAAAAAAGATGCTCAACGGGTAAAAGCAATGCCCTTGGATCAACAGGCAAATGTATTGAAGTTCATGGAAGAAACAGGTCTGGGACTTGATGAATGCATAGGGCAAGTTGAGACGCCAACTGCACCGCCCCCTGAGCCGAGATGGCCTTATGAGCTAGGCAAACCTCTAGTAAAGCCTTCATTGGTACGGAAGCTATCAACAAAGATGTACGCATTCCATCAATGGTACATGATGGCATCCGCCGACTCGAGGGAGATGATCGGCCTGAAGGTAAAACCGATAGATTTTCACGGTGAAGGGGAGAAAGTGCTGTGGCTAGACTTCAAGGATATATACGAAGTGTACCATCATGATGCCCTGGACGTCTCTCTGATCAGCGCTTGGGTTCTGTAAGTGTTCGTTTATCTCTACATGTAAATTTTGGCGTGCGTCACCGTACTAACTTTGTCTTCCATTTCATGTAGGATGCTAATTCAGACATGCCGCCGAGAGGCGTACCTACATGTGGGCTTCATGGATCCATCTGTAGTTAACCAACAACAGATACAATTAGCGCCGGAAAAAACCTTTGCGGAAGTATACAATTTCCTAGACAAACAAACATTCAAGGATTTCATACTACTTCCATACAACTTCAAGTAAGTGTGTGTATACCGTCTACTTTCGATGTCTTTTTCCTTATCTCTACATGTTAGTTAGCTCTAATATGCATGAACATTTTACGCACGAAGCTTCCACTGGATCCTTATTATAATTGAGCCTGAAAGAAGCCATGTCACTGTCTTCGATTCGTTGAGGAAAGATCCGGTGGAGTACCAAGAAGTGCAAGACATGCTAGGCTTGTAATAATTCTGGACCTTTATCTCTATGCAAAAGTTTATTTGCTAAATTTTATCCCTGTTACACTATATCATTCATTATTCTAATCCGCAGCGCATGGAAACAATTCATAAGGACACACAAAGGTCCATTCAAAGAAAAACTTACATGGAACACAGATTTCCCGGTACGTATGAAGTCTGCACATTTATTATATTGTATAACACGAATATTTCATAACTTATTTTTTTCCGCACTGAAGTGCTTAAGACAAGAACCCAGGAATAATCTATGTGGCTACTACATCTGTAAGCACATGCACAGTTTTATGGGACCCAAGGGACCGAAGATGACACCGCACAACTTTAAAGTACGTAAAATAAAACTGTTACTAGTTAATTATTTTCTAGCTCCTTATATGTATTTGTTCGTGTAACATTCACAAATTTCCAAATTATAGATGTTAAATATTCAACAAGGACTCTTGAAGGAAGAAAGAGTAGTGGCAATATGTGAAGGTCTCATTGGATTCATAATGGACGAGGTGGTAGATCCAAAAGGAGAATTTTATTACGATGGACGACAATTAGACACTCCGATCAGCAACACCACGACGGGAAGATTGTAGGCAGATACTTTGATTTATTTGTATATATAATACGCGCTAATTATGATCGATTTGTACTAAGCTAGTTGAATTGTGTATATGAATTGTGTATAAGAATTGTGTATATATATAGTAATCATATAATTACAAATCCCATTCGTTTAAATACTAGTTGATTTCGTTCTAAAAAAATCTCAACTACTAAGGGTTAACAAATTAAAAGGGCCGCGGTACTACGTACGTGATGCATGCATGAAAAAATCAGGCGCCATTTAGTCCTGGTTGGAATCCAGCCGGGACTAAAGGGTTACCCTTTAGTCCCGGTTGGGAAATCCAACCGGGACGAACCCTTTAGTCCCGATCGCTTCTACCAACCGGGACTAAAGGGCCTGCCACGCCAGGCGCGGGATAGGTCCTTTAGTCCCGGTTGGTGACACCAACCGGGACTAAAGGGGGACCTTTACTCCCGGTTAAAAGATCCGGGACTAAAGACCCCCCTTTTATCCCAGTTGGTTTATTCCGGATGGATTTTCGAGAGATATGCACCCTACCAACCGGGACTAAAGGCCAATTCTCTACCAGTGAGGTGCATGTAGATGTATCATCGCATGCAAACATAATACGTCGTCTAGATACTAGCTAGTACATTCGCCTACGACCTGCAGTACCATCCACGGCATGCAATCGGCAGAGCACGTACATGCAGGTGCGTGTAGACATATCATCGCATGCAAACATAATACGTCGTCTAGATACGTACGCTGCATGTGTTCCCAGCAGAGTTTCTCGGGTGCCCAGCAGGGCCGGCCGGGGCCACGTCTCGCGCGGACGTGGCGCGTCCCTGCTTTGCATGCGCCGCCACGTACGTACGCGTGCACTATTCGATCAGCTAGGCTGTGGCGACGTGGACTCCCGGCGAGGATGGGCGCACGGCGGCGACCCTCCTCCGGTGCTCATCCATGCTCGCTCCAATGCTCCCCCACCTGTCACTAGAGAACTAACCTCTCATTCAGAAGCTTTTGTTCCGGACTCGGAACTAAAGTGCTTTTAATTTCGGGTCAAAAATGAGCTATTGAAAGCTACCCACGGAGGAGCTTTTGTCCTGGTTAGAAAGACCAACCGGGACTACAAGCCCCCTTTAGTCCTGATTGTAACGGCTAAAAAATCTGACAGCGACGCCCCTCACTTTTGTCCCGGTTGGAAACACCAACCGAGACAAAATTCCACCTTTTGTCCGGTACAAAAGATTTAGTCCCGGTTGTTAATTCCAACCAGGACTAAAGGGAGGCCTTTAGGTTGGTGTTACCAACCAGGACTAAATGCCCAACTAGGCCTTTTCACGCCCCACTCTCTCCACCTTATCTCCTCCCCTCCCTTTCTTATCTCGCACACAGGCAGCTCCGACGCCTCTCCACCTTATCTCTTCTCCCTCCTTCTCCTCCTTTCCCTCCTCCTCCTTTCCCTTTCTTCCAGGCGGGCGGCTTCGGCGCGGGTGAGCCGGCGTGGGCGGGTGGTGTAGGCAAGCGGCGGGCGGCTGGCCCTTTTTTTATTTTTTTGGGAAACTTTTTAGTTCCGGTTGGTAACACCAACCGGGACTAAAGGGGGTCTTTGGTTCCGGATGAATGACCCGGGACTAAAGGACACCGGTTAGTCTCGAATAGTTAGTCCTGGTTGGATTTTTCAGGATCTATGGCCCATCCAATCGGGACTAAAGGTCCGTTTTCTAGTAGTGTGTGCTCCATGTTGAAAAGAACTTGTGCTCGTAGCTTAGGAGGGGGAGGGGTGAATTAGGCAAATTTAAAAACTTAAGGTCTACGACTTCATCTACTTTGCATAAAACATAAACTAAATCATTCTATCTAGATGTGCAACTATGATTTTTCTAGTGTTTACACCCTAACCTAAACAGTTTTGCAATCTAGAGCTAAACATATCAAGGGCCTGTTTTCTTCCACCTTGCTAAACTTTAGTTGCTAAAAGTTGCTAAACTTTAGCAAAGCTGTTTGGATACTCTTGCTAAAAGGCATTTAATGAGCTGTAAAAGGACCTATCTACCCTTATTAAAGGTGCGCAGGAGGGGGGAGACAAGCAATAAATGATGGGTATATGTTGTCCAGCTCACCTTTTAGCAAGTTTTAGCAACCAAAAACTTGCTAAAGTGCTAAACTTTAGCAACTCAACTTTAGCAAGTTTTAGCAAAAGTGTTTTGCAGTTTAGCAGCTTAAAGTTGCTAAACTTTAGCATCTAAAGTTTAGCAAGGTGGAAGAAAACAGGCCCCAAGATACTACTCTAGAAAGTAAAGGCACACACGTTATACGGAAAAGTAAAGGAGAGGGTTAAAAGATGCAAACTTAGCACGACGATTTATCCCATAGTATCAGTAGGAAAATGCCACCCTTAGTCCATGTTAGAGCTCCACTAAGGATATGCTCCCGGTCACCAAGGTGAGATCCCCCTGTTAAGGTCTTGGGCTCGCCACTAAGACTCCCGCCAAGCCGGATGAGTCACTCGCCAGCAAGCCTCACCTTTCTCAACTCTTCCAATCACCTTGATGCCGTCTCCACTAAGGAGCTTCTCCATGAAGGAAGGGGGTCTCCACATCCCCCGTACATGATCGTCGTCGCCGCTCAACATCAAGTCAGAGGGGCAAAGATTTGCCGGCGAGTCACTAAGACCCCAAGGTGCCGGCCACACCTCTTGTATAGGGTGGTTCACTCCAAGAACCAAGCACAAGGCAGCAACACTTTGCTCTCTCTCAATCTAGGCCTATCCTAGCACTAACACTCTTCTAAGCTTGTGCTAAAAGCTGTTGGATGATCTCTTTAGCAATTTGGTGGCTTGGATATGTTCTTGATGTGTTTTGCTCTTCAATGAACTCTTGCACACTCCAGCTTCATCCAGCAACTCCAAATAGGTAAGGCCGGCATGAGGTTTATATAGGCTAGAGCTCACGAGCTGCTGGAAAAGAAGCACACAGAAACTTGCCCTGGCCGGATGATCAGCTCGCATGTATTGGGGGGCACCGGATAATCCGGTCTCTCTGAGCCAAAAGGCAAACTAGCCGTTGGCATCTGCTGCTACATAATTCATCCGATCGCTTGTCCAAGGGAGATCGGATGATCCGGTCTCTCTGAGGTATTTGAACGAAACCCCAACTCATTGTAACGGCTACTTGGCTTCATCGTTTATCCATCCGATCCTTGTAATAACCAGGCCATGAGCGGATCATCCGATCGCCTTGTTCGACTTGAGCCAGAATGCTCCGGTCGTTCGTCCGATTGCCCACCAGATGATCCGGTCCAGCAGACTTCCACGCATCACGGCTTGCAGCGTCTCTGGAGGCTCTGCATAAAACTTCATGATCTGTCGCATAGTACGATCGTCTAGCCATCCAGGTGATCGGATGATCCGGTCGCCTAGGGTTTGCTCCCTTGGAACAGCACGATCCATTCATCCGCTCTACTCAAAAGAGCATCCATCGGATGATCCGATCGCCAAGGCTCTAGCTGTCCAAAGCCCGATCGGATGAATTCCATTCATCTGCTCCATGTTAAACTACCCCGATCGGATGATCCGGTCGCCTTCTTCCAGCTGCAATCCATCCAATTCAAATTAACTCCTTTGAGTCATTCGCCGATTTCTTTGCTTTTACTTGAATACCGCCAATCTCTGGATTTTAGTTGGGATTTGGACATGAATATCGTGACTTGGGTTCCATTCCTGGGACCTAAAAATCTATAAAATATATGCTTAACAAACCATTATTCCCAAGACTATGGTGTCATTCAAGCACCAAAATCACAATTACATGGCTAATGAGGTCATGTTTGTTACACATGTGCACGTGCTGACGCGTACGTACAGGCCAGCCTCAACTATTCTCTAGCTGATCGATCACTCGTATGTTCACTCACCTTCGTGTGACATCACTATTGTAGCGATCCTAATACGTGCCAGCGTGAAATCCCCATTTGTGCCGGTAATGGGTCTGTTACCACGGGGCTGCTTGATACAAATGAGGGTATGTTTTACGTGTCGGTGTCAAAATCGGCATGAATAATTTGCTAAACGTGCCAGTGAAATTCTGCACCGGTTAGAATAGTTTATTATTCCAATCGGCTTTCCCTGGGCTTTGGTACGATTGAGTACCTAATTCTACTGGTGTTTGTTAAGCGTTGATGCGTATGTGATACTAGTTCTAGCGGTGTTTAATTAGGCCACCATGTTTGTTAACCTATAACTACCGGTGTAGAATATTGTCAAGGTATTAAAAAAAATGATTGCCAGTTGTAGTACTGCATTGTTATAAACGAATTGCACAAACAACTGATGCACATTCAAAGGAATATGTAGTCTACATGCTAGACGTTCATAACAACAAAATATTACTCTCATCATCATTTGGATATGTCAAAATCAACTCCATATCAAGTGAACTGGACTTAATTTAAATAACAACATAACTGCATAGTTCATAGTCAACACATACATTAACATCAACAGAACGGAGCTGAGAACATCAACATCAACAAAACAGGACATGAACATCAATATAACAGAACATGAATATAAACATAACTAGGAAATTCAACACCTAACACATCATCGGCCTGTTCGCTTCAGCTTATTCAGCCGGCTTATCAGCCACCAAACAGTATTTTCCTCTCACAACAAATCAGCCATTTCAGCTTTTCAACCGGCTTATAAGCTGAAGCGAACAGGCCCCATAACTGAGAAGTTCGTCATCATAACTAAGGGTGTGTTTGGATGGAGGGACAAGTGGGACGGAACAAGATCATCGTATTTTTTTAAGGGATGACATGATCCTATTTGGTGTTTGGTTGGAGGGATGGGGACGTCCCAGTTTCGTTCTTTGATTGGATGGATGAGGACAGATAAAATAAACGGTGTTTGTATTCCGTTAGTCGCGGAACCCACTGTCAGCCTCAAAGCCTCATCCCCTTCCTCATCCCGCTGTGGCCCGACGCCACCCTGGGCCGACCTCGGCCATGGCCGCAGCCGGCCTCTCCCTCGGCGTGCGCGTCACCCTAGTGCTTTGCACAGCCGGCGAGCGTCCGAGCCCTTGTGCTCTGCTGCGCCGCCACCACCTGTGCTGCGCCCGTCCTTGCCCAGCGTCCCCTGCGCCACGCTCGCCCCCGCTCGCCTATGCTGCGTGCCGCCGCCTAAGCCACTGCCAAGTCCCACGCCTGTGCACTGCCCAGCCGCGTTGCGTCGCCGCCGTTGTTGCTCCGCACCTGCTCGCCTGCGCGCCGCCGCGGCCATGCTCCTCCTGCCACCGCCACATCCCCTGCGCCACCGAGCTTCGCCGTCCCTGTCTCCTCCCTACACCGCCGGGCTCCACCGCCGCCACCACCCCAACGTGCGCTTGCGCCTCCCTGCGCCACCGGGCTCCACCCTCCCCACCATCCCTACGTGCGCTCGAGCACGAAGCACTCGCGTCACGGCGTTTGCGCCGTTGAACTGGGACAGATCGGTCCGGCCATTTTCTAGGGACGGATCCATCCCACTTTTTTAGGAATATTCTACTTTGATGCCGTCCTCGTCCCACCATCCCTCCAACCAAACACATGCAAAACTGGGACCGTCCCATCCTGTCCCTCCATCCAAACACACCCTAACATAACTAGAAGAACGAAAAAACCTAACTGGGCAAAAGAGACACAATTCGTTTAGAATTCTCCGACGCTTACATCGCTAGAGTACACAACTAGGCAGCGACGCTTACATCGTTGCCACCATATCGGTAGAACCTCCACTGTCCCTACCACGGCGACGGAGGTCATGGTTGAAGGGGAGGCAACAATGGTGGTGGATCTGGCCGCGCGGCCGCATCGGTGGCGGCAAAGGTGGAGGCCAGAACTGCCTTTCGCGCCTCGACCGAGAGAACAACTGATGTGGTGGAGGCGCATAAGGCAACCCTGCCATGAATCAAAGAGCTGCTTCCCTTGTTGCGGAGGCCACAAGGTGCGCGCAACAGCCGCTACGACAGCTGTCGCTGAGGCCTCTACAGCCGCAGCCACGGCAGCCGCTTCTTCGGCTGGTGGTGCCATGGTGGAGGGGCTCGGGCATCGAGAAGGAGGCTGGCGGCGGCGGTGTGGAGTGTGTGGAGGAGAGGGTAGATTTAGGGCGGTGGTGTGGACTGTGTGTGTAAGCTTAGATTTGAACTAATTAGAATAGTCTATTATTCTAACAAGTCTTAATTTGGATCGGAAAATTTATCAATTTATAAAAACAAAAAAAAATTAACAGGGCAAGAAATTGTTCAATCCACATATTAATGATATATTATAAATTAGCAAATTTGCCCGTGCATTGTAACGGGATGCAAGAGCGGCGAAGCAACCACAATGGTGAAGCACGTGGTATGGCAAGAGGTCCATACTCTGTTGGAGTGGTGACATTTAATTGAGAAACATATAAGTACCACTATTTTGCTTTCTAGAGTTCGTGTTCATTTAAGTTTCTTAAATTTCATCTATCTCTTTCTACATTTCTATCATGTATTGTTCGACCCTAGATATCTTATTAAAATAGGCTGCCAAATGCAATTTTGGTAATAATAGACATAAAAGAGGAACTTAATAAGATAACATTAGATATATTTTCAAAGTACAAATTGAATTATACTCTGTTGAAAAGCTCATCAAGATGATTTAAGACCTTCCTTGGATTATATTAGTGCATGCCCATAAGCTTTTTCGGAGTCCCAAGAAAAAACAAGCAAAACATTTTTGCATCCCTAGTTTCGTAGCAACATGGGCACGTACGTTGTACGTAGTACGCAATGGCCATGTAAAAGCCCGTGACCCCCACATCGAGCCAGTCTCGTACGAGTCTATGCTGGTTGCTGCGCATACATGTACTGCTCTACGCTGGCCAGCACATGCGGTCAGCCTAGCGGGGCTTAGCAGTACTGGCAGGCCACCACCAGCGACATGAGGAGAAGTAAATACCGTTGTCGTAGCGCTGCATACATCGCGCATCAGCCCAGTCTTATCCTTTCACCGCTCGTTCATATTTCTCTGTTCGCGTGCGCTTGGCTTGGATCCGTGGCGCCTCTACTTCCCTCCGCCGCCTGCTAGCTTCTTCTGTTAGATTGATCTCCTCCCCAATGAGCCCAAAGACCCATCGGATCCTGATCCGCGCCCTGATCGGGGGCGCTCACCCTAGCATTGGGTGGTGGGCCCCTATCGCGCTGCGCTATATAAACAGGGTGGGGCCACGGCTCGGCTCACGAGGTTCGCCGCAGCCAGCCACCCCACCGACACACCTACCGATCTAGGTCTTGCGCAGTAGCAGCGGGAAGCACCACCGCCACCTAGCCAGCAACTCGACACGGCACTGCGCGTCGTTGCCATGCGCAGACTTCCCCACGCGAACGTGAGATGGCCAGCAGCTCTGCTGCTATCACTCCTAGGGGTGAAGGTACCCCTACCTCTCTCTCTCCCTCTCAACGTCATGAACTTTTGTCAATCCCATGAATCCTGGCTAGATGTGTATCTAGAAGTTCTAGATTCTAACCTAACAATGGTATCACATGTTCGTCTAGGAGTAGATCTAGACCGGGAAGAAGAATAGAAAGAGAATCGATGAAGATTGAAAAAGAAAAGAAAAAGTAAAACCCTAACCCTAACCCTAGATCTAAAGTAAAGAGGGATGCGGAGCGGCTTACTTGCCGCCGTCCTCACCGCCGCACATCCACCGACGGCGAGCGACAAAGGTGCCCGAGCCACGGGCTCGCCGGGAAAACAGCTCCACCCGAGCCGCCGGAGCGACCGCTCGGGGCTCGGGGGGCTCAAGGCACCATAGCGAGGTCCGCTCGACGGCGGCGCGCCCACCCTCGGGTGAACGCGCGCGCCGGCGAGGGGACCCGCCACGGTGCCACTCCTCATCCACAACCACCGTGGCCATCTTCCTCTGGATCTCACTAAAGCTCGAAGGGAGAGGGGGAGGAGAAAAGCAAAAAAGAGAAGGGGGGCTGCCGCGGCCGTGCGCCGGCGGGGCAATCCCTCAACCGCCGCCGCCGGCCATCGTCGGGCGCGGGAGAGACAGCCCCACCGCCGCCGCCATGGCGGGAGCTCGCGGGGAAGAGAAAGAAGAAATGAGCTAGGGTTTTCGGGAGCCGGCCGTCGGGCAATTTTTGTTCGGCCGAAACTGCCGCCGGACCGTCCGATCAGATGGACGGCCACGATCGATTGGGCTGGAAACAGCCCAGGTGGGAGGCGACAGCAGGCCGCATTCACGGCCCACGCCCACGCTGCGGCCTGTGACCGCAGCCGCGTGTGAGCGCCTGCGCCAAGCCGCCGGGCCAGTCGTTTTGGTGGGCTGCCTTAGCGGGCCGGTCGTGTTGCGCGAGCGGGCCGAGCGCGGGAACGGACTGTGGGCTGTTTTCGCTGCTGGGCCAAAAAGAGAGTTTTGCACAATATATTTTCGTAAATTAGTTTTTCTATTTCCAGAAGCATTTATTGATGTCTTTTGCATAGTTTTGGTCTCTAATCTAATTTGAACCAACGGGATAATTTGTATTAGAGATTAATAAAGTTTATACAGTGATTTTGCTTCTGAAAATAGATTTATTTCACAGTTTCAGCTGCAAAAGTCAAATTTATTGCTCTATTTAAATTTAATTTGAACCAACGAGACAATTAAATTTCTTGAGAGCAGGATAAAGTTAATTCCTTCTTCAAAAGTTAGATTATGGTGCTGTTATTTTCTGACCAACGTCGTTCATAACTGTATCATGATTTAAAAAGTTTTGATGCTTTTATTTCTATTTCTGCCGAACGGTGATATAGTTTTAAATTGCATAAACAGTTGTATGTTTTATTTTTTGACTAACGTTGGAAATAATTCATGCAATTGTTGTTATGATCTCACCTTGAATTGCAAATTTCAGGATCATTCAACTTAATGGCTTGTCTCAAAGAGATACCCATTCTGAAAGGAAACAACCATGTAGAGTGGAGGAAGAAGATTGATTTCTCCTTCATTTATGGAGAAGTTGACTGGGTGGTGACTACACCGCGGCCAAAAGCTCCAGAGAAGCTAGTGAGGGCTGAAGGTGATGATGATGCTGTATGGCAGCAAAAGGAAAGGGATTATGCTCCACTAGAGTTGGCATATACCCTTGAAAACAAACAGTGGACCACTGCCAACAAGAAATGTATGGCTTTGGTAAAGAATACGATTGAGCCTGCAATTTTGGGCTCGATCACAGAGTGCGACTCCGTCGCAGAGTACCTAGAGAAGATAAGGAATCAGTTCACTGGTTCCTCAAAGATATATGCTACCCAGCTGTTCAAGCAGCTGGCCACAGAGAGGTACACTGGAGGAGGAACTGGCATAAGAGATCACATCTTGAGGATGTATAACTTGGCATCACAGTTGAAGCCAATGGATCTTGAGCTCAAGCCTGGGCACATTATTCATTTGGTTTTCGCATCCCTGCCAAAAGAGTTTGACACATTTGTTGTCAACTATAACATGCAGCCAGAACAGTGGGACATGGAAAAAATGATAGCCATGTGCGTGCAGGAAGAGGATAGAATTAGATCCTCATATGGTAGTTCATTGCACTATGTGAAGGACAACAGGAAAAAGAATGCTAACTCCTCTTTCAAGGCATGAGGAAAGGCTCCCATGCAGTAGCATCACCAAAAGCCTCTCACAGTAGACAAAGATCAGTGTCTACACTGCAAGAAAAAGGGGCATTACAAGAAAGAATGCCCTGACTGGTTAAAGTCGATAATGGCAAAAAGAGGTGAGAACACTATCTCCTTTGTAAATGAATCCTTGTATACATAGTATTCGAAATCTACTTGGTGGATTGACTCAGGTGCAACTGTTCATGTTGCAAATTCTTTAAAGGGATTCCGTTTGATGAGGACTACGCAAAGAAGCGAAAGATACGTTGAAGACGCAAATGGAGTCCAAACAGATGTTGAAGCTGTTGGCAATGTCTCTCAAGAGCTAGTTGATGGTTTCATGCTTGTACTTAGAGATGTACTTTATGTTCCTTCGTTACACAGAAACTTGATTAGCATTTCACGTATGGACCATGATGGATATGAATGTCATTTTGGAAATGGAAAGTGTGCCATTTGGTTTGATAATGCATGTGCTGGTGTTGCCATCCTGCACAATGAGTTGTATTTATTATCACTGCGTGAAAAAGTAAATTCTGTGTGTGATGTGAATATGAATGTATCCTCGTTAGAGCAAGAAACAAATAAAAGAAAGAGAACTCATGAAACATCGTCGAAATTATGGCACTGTCGTTTAGGCCATATTTCGAGGGGGAGAATAGAAAGACTAGTTAAGAATGAAATTCTTCCTCAATTAGAGTTCTTAGACTTAGAACAATGCGTAGATTGCATTAAAGGAAAGTTTGTAAAGCAAATTAAAAAAGGCGCTAAACGTAGCACAGGAGTTTTAGAGATAATCCACACTGATATTTGTGGACCATTTCCTGTGAAAAGCGTGGATGGCTATGACTCGTTCATAACATTCACAGACGATTACTCCCGTTATGGTTATATTTATCCAATTAAAGAAAGATCAGAAGCGCTGGATAAATTTAAGATATTTAAAGCTGAAGTTGAAAATCAGCATAACAAAAGAATTAAAATAGTAAGATCTGACCGTGGGGGGAGTACTATGGTCGACATACCCCATTTGGCCAAGTTCTTGGACCTTTTGCGAGGTTTTTGCAGGAAAATGGCATAGTAGCCCAGTATTCGATGCCGGGCGAGCCTCAGCAAAATGGAGTAGCTGAAAGGCGTAACCGTACACTAATGGATATGGTGCGCAACATGATGAGTTATTCCACCTTACCATTGGGACTGTGGATGGAGGCGTTGAAGACCGCCATTCACATTCTAAATAGAGTGCCAAGTAAGTCGGTGCCCAAAACACCGTATGAACTATGGACAGGAAGAGTACCCTCACTAAACCACCTGCGTGTGTGGGGGAGCCCAACTGAGGCCAAAGTATTTAACCCAAACATTGGGAAGCTAGATCCCAAAACAGTAAGCTGCCACTTCATTGGCTACCCGGAAAAATCAAAAGGTTTTAGTTTCTACTGTCCAGATAGATATACAAAGTTTGTAGAAACGAGACACGCCATTTTCTTAGAGGATGAAATGGTGAGGGGGAGCATGGTGGCTCGAGAGATTGATCTTGAGGAGAAGCGGGTGTGTGCACCTAATCCGATGATTCAGGAACCATTCTTCTTACTACCTGTTGTTCCCGCACCGATAGTTACTAAGGTCGTGGTGCAAGCACCCGCTACAGTCCCTGATATTGTGGTGCAGGAACCTGCTGTGATTCCACCCGTGGAAACGATGAGTGAAGTTTTGGAACCTGTCCTTCAGGAGCCAATTGAACCCATCATTACACACGAGGAAGAGTTGCAGCAGCCACCTCTGGATTATGTGCCACAAGCAGAGGCACAGAATGTGCCCGAAAGTGAGGGGCCTAGAAGGTCTCAAAGAGTCAGAAGATCAGCTATTTCTGATGACTATAAAGTTTATAATATAGAAGAAGTTCATATAGAATGTGATCCCACTTCATATGAGGAAGCCATAAAAAGTGTTCACTCATCAAAGTGGCTAGAGGCCATGGAAGATGAGATGAAATCGATGAGTTTCAACAAAGTTTGGGAACTTGAAGAAATTCCTAAAGGAGCCAAAACAGTAGGCTGTAAATGGGTCTACAAGACTAAACGTGACTCCAAAGGGAATATAGAAAGGTATAAGGCGAGACTTGTGGTAAAAGGCTTTACACAAAGAGAAGGAATATATTACAATGAGACTTTTTCTCCTGTCTCATGTAAAGACTCCTTCAGAATCATAATGGCATTGGTTGCACATTTTGACTTAGAGTTACATCAGATGGATGTAAAGACGACATTTCTAAATGGGGATTTAGAAGAAAATGTCTATATGAAACAACCCAAGGGTTTTATCATGGAAGGCAAAGAGAATATGGGATGTCGTCTAAAGAAATCTATTTATGGATTAAAGCAAGCCTCTAGACAGTGGTATCTAAAGTTTAATGATATAATTAAGAAATTTGGGTTTCAAGAGAATATAGAGGACAATTGTGTCTATGCAAAGTTCAAAAATGGGAAATATGTTTTCCTAATTCTGTATGTGGATGATATCTTACTTGCGAGCAGTGACATCAGTCTACTGCAAGAGACAAAAAAGTTTTTGTCCTCAAACTTCGATATGAAGGATCTCGGTGAAGCATCATATGTTTTGGGCATAGAAATTCACCGAGATAGAAAGAATGGGGTTCTTGGATTATCGCAAAGGGCATATTTAGAAAAGATTCTAAAGAAGTATAATATGCATGCGAGTAAGGCCACACCTGCTCCCATAGTCAAGGGTGACAGTTTTGGGAATTTTCAATGTCCCAGGAACTAGTACGAGATCGATCAAATGAAAGCGGTTCCATATGCTTCAGCTGTCGGAAGCTTACATTATGCTCAAGTATGCACTCGCCCTGACTTAGCTTTTGTCACCGGGGTTCTTGGTAGATATCAAAGTAATCCAGGTGTAGAACACTGGAAGATGGTAAAGAAAGCATTGCGTTACGCGCAAGGCACAAAAGAACTCATGCTTACATATAAGAGATCTGATTCCCTAGAGATAAAAGGGTATTCAGATGCAGATTTTGCGGGAGACAAATATGATAGAAAATCCACATCTGGTTACGTGTTCACTCTCGCAGGAGGAGCTATCTCGTGGAGAAGCTCAAAACAGAAAGTAACTGCGTCATCAACGATGCATGCAGAATTCATAGCATGTCATGAGGCCACGGGGCAGGCGATGTGGTTAAAGAAATTTATACCCGGATTGAGAGTGGTTGACTGTATTCACAAACCACTAAAGATGTACCGTGATAATGAGCCAGCAGTATTCTATGTTCACAAGAACAAATCAAGCAATGCTTCCAAAACCATTGAGATAAAGTTTGATGTTGTGAAAGACAAAATCCAGGATCGCACTATAAGTCTCGAGCATATAAGAACAAAAGATTTGCTTGCGGATCCGCTCACGAAAGGCTTACCACCCAATATGTTCAGAGAACACTTAGCCGGCATGGGTTTAAGGGAAAGCCTATGATTTCTGGATTGTAAAAGGCCCAAAAGAAACAGAATTGTTTCAAAATAGAGAGGTGTGTTGTAGCTGTTGATTCTATCGGCGATTGAGCTGTGACGATGAGGCATGCTCTACACATTAATCTATGATGAAATGAATAAAAGCGAAAAGTGTAAAGTTAAAAGTAAATGATGAGATCAAGGGGGAGAATGTTAGATTGATCTCCTCCCCAATGGACCCAAAGGCCCATCGGGACCCTGATCCGCGCCCTAATCGGGGGCGCCCACCCTAGCATTGGGTGGTGGGCTCCTGTCGCGCTGCCGCTATATAAACAGGGTGGGGGCCACGGCTTGGCTCACAAGGTTCGCCGCAGCCAGCCGTCCCACCGACACACCTACCGATCTAGGTCTTGCGCAGTAGCGGCGGGAAGCACCACCGCCACCTAGCCGGCAACTCGACACGGCACTGCGCATCGCTGCCTTGCGCAGACTTCCCCACGCGAACGTGAGATGGCCAGCAGCTCTGCTGCTACCACCCCTAGGGGTGAAGGTACCCCTACCTCTCTCTCTCCCTCTTGGTTAACACTAGAATGTCATGAACTTTTGTCAATCCCATGAATCATGGCTAGATGTGTATC
Organism: Setaria viridis; assembly: GCF_005286985.2. Classification (NCBI taxonomy): domain Eukaryota; kingdom Viridiplantae; phylum Streptophyta; class Magnoliopsida; order Poales; family Poaceae; genus Setaria; species Setaria viridis. Next base: position 15,677,740 of record NC_048265.2, read on the forward strand.
TAGAAGTTCTATATTCTAACCTAACAGCTTCATCCATCGAGCATCTGCCACGTGTGGTGCAAAGCATGATAAATCATGTGATGCCATGGAGGAGGAGGGGAGGCTGGTGCTAGTGGTGAAGTGCTGGTGCTAGTGATTCTTATGGTGGTGGCTGGAGGACACATGCTGGTGTCAAACCTGACGCGGACGTGTACGAGCGGAAATCGGCGCACGAACTTGCTATAGGGACGGTCGTCAACGCTTAAGGATTTACCAGCGTAGGAGGAGGGGGCGTGCTGTGACAATAGACTGATTTGTGTGGATGGCGTCGGAGGAGGGGGCACGGCAGGCGAGGAGGAATATCGAGCATCTGCCACTGGGGATGCCAGCACGAAAGCGCGATAAACCGTGTCATGCCACAGAGAAGTAGGGGAAGCTGGTGCTAGCTAGTGGTGCTAAGTGTGGAGCTTACGTTGTAGTGGCCAACCTCACCATGCTTCTCATGGTGGTGGCTGGAGGACATCTGCAGGCGTCGAACCTGACACGAATGCGTGCAAGCAGAAGTCGGCGCAGGGACCTACCGCAGGGACGGTCATCAGTGCTTTAGGATTTCTCGGCATAGGAGGAGTGTAACACCTGGTGTTTTAAATCATCAAAGGTAGTTAAGAAAAATCAAAGGCAAAATCATGGAGAAAAGAAGAAGAAATTGGCTAAAATTCAAATTCGAGTCAAATTTGATCGAAATTTGAATTTTGAATTCGAAATTCAGAAAAATTAGGCAAAAATATGGAATGGAAGGATAAGAATGTTTAAAACTTGGAGATCAAGATTGGAGACAAAAACCTGGTCTTAAACATCTCAAGAAAACCAAAGGAAAATTTAAAACTGAAATGTACTATTCACCGTCCAACAATAGGATTTCAGAAAAACAGCACAAGTGTCCATTTTGGAATTTGATTTCTGCCAAATTTTTCAAATAAATGGATCAAGACAACTATACAATAGTGAAGTATAGACTTTGAACAAGAATACCAGGGTGTTGTTGATCAAGAACCATAAAGGGAACAAATTTAATTTGAGGCCTAAAATTGGCACTCTGCCATTTTCGGCCAAGTCACTGAATCAACAATTTTCCTAAGTCTGAAAACAGTGAGAAATGGCTGAATTTGGAGCAAATTTTAGAAAAATGTAGTGTAAAGGGTATAGGTGTTTATGGGCAAAATGGAATCTTTGAAAGTTGTAGAACATGAATGGATGGAAGTTGGACTGAAAAGAATGAGTTTGGGGCACTGAAAGTGAATCAACAGATAGGTACATGGCCATATAGGGTGACTGACCAACTGAACTTAAAGTTTCAGGGTGTTTCAGTTAAGCTGAGAAAGAAAATTCAAATTCAACTATGTTGGGATGCTTATCTTGGGTCAGAGCAAAAATAAAACTTGGAGAGTTCAAGTTGATCTGCAACATTGCTTAAAGGACCGTGGGGCCGTCGGATTCAAAATCGACCGTGATTTGGATCTGAATTTCGGGCGTTAGAAAAACAAAGAAGGGGGGGAGGCGACAGAGCAGGGCACAACGTGTCACCGCAGGCGTCATCGACCCTCTGCCAGCACAGAAGCTACGCCACCTCCTCACCATGCAAGCCTACGACTAGGCCACGGTGTCGCCCATGCGCGCGGTAAGTCTCTTGAATAACTACCGCTCCCGCCGCCGTGTTCACTGTGTTACTTTTTACCACCGCCGACCAAAATTCCACTGCCACAACTCATCTCCTGTCGATTCCTCTCGCCCACTCCTCCGCGGATACCCCAACTACATCCCGGTTAACTCGTTGTCCAGCCTCTCCGCCGGAGTACCCGTAACCGTCGCCGTTCTCATCCGCCACCGCCGCATCTCTTGCTCATGGTGAGCACCTCCTTGCCGTTGTTCTCTTTTCGTGTGGACAGTCGTAGGTGAGTCCTTGGGGTACTAGGAAGCTGTAGGGGTAGTCAATAAGGTAGGCCGCGCCGTCGTCGTGCTTAGTCATGGCCGGCCGTTAGCGCCGCCGCCCGCCGCCATGGAGAGAATGGCTCCGACCACCTCCCGGGGAGCTACCGCCGCGCATAGGTGCGCTAGGGCATGGGGATGCTTCCCCGGCCTAGCCCTGTCGCTGGTGAGGCGCCGGCCGGCGAGCCGCGCCGCCCCCTGCCGCGCTCGGTTTTGGCGCGAGATAGAAGAAGGGTCTGGCGTCGGCGGGCCCGCGCGTCAGAAGAAGCAGGGGAAAGAAGAGGGCCGGCCGGGCGATAGAGTTAGGTGGGCCGGGATCTAATAGGCCCAGGTGCCGGTGCGAGGCTGTCGTTGTCAAGATTGGCGGATCAAGACTTAGACTAGTAAATTTCTTTTATGCGCGTGAGGCCTCAGGTGGTGGCGTAGGAGACACGGGTTTAGACTGGTTCGGGCAAGGGAAGCCCTACATCCAGTATCGAGGATGCTCGTATAGCCCACGCGGGGTTCTGTAGTAGGGGTTACAGATCGACGAGGTCCCAAGTCTCTTTGTGCTTGTGCTCTCAGGGAGCGTACTAGTGTGCTGTGGCTTGTGGGAGAAGAAGCTGATCCCCTCCTCCAGCCCTTGGTGCCTCCTTTTATATCATAAGGGGGGTGGCCGGAGTTACATCTGGGATCGGGCGAAGAGGACCATAAAAGTGTAAACGTAGTGCGGTAAAGAATACGACAGGAAGGGAGGAACAAGTTCCTAGACGCCCGACGCCTTCGCCAGCCCCTGACGAGCGCCGGCGCGCATGCCGAAGGGGGGGGCATGTGCCAACTGTCGTCGCGCCCTACAGATAGCTCCTTCAGCATTTGTAGGCGTCGGGTTATGATGAAGGCGTTTCGTCGTTATCCCAGTGTCCGTTGGGGAGGACGGTGGATGCTACCGTTCTGATGATGGCTTCTGGAGAGAGGGCATCACATCATTGCTGCCGGGCGCGCGGGACCCGAGGGCGCGCAGGGCCCGAGGACAGGCGAGTCTCTCCTCTGCTCCGGTCGGCGCAGGCCATGAGTACCCTGCGGCGAATGGAAGTGAGCCGCTAGCACTGTAGCTTGTACAGTATGGTCGTGCATAGGTACTTGCGGCGGGTTGCGTGAGGAGCGCGTTCATCCTTCCCCCTGCCAGGCCTGCGGCGCATTTATGGTGAGGCCGACGGGGGAGACCCACGGGATTGATTACCTTGTCCACCTGGTCCGCATCCGAGGGGGATGTCCGCCTTGGGGGCCCCAGCGAGCCCGACCCCTGTGCTCGGGGTCGGACGAGGCAGAACCTTGTGGCGAGGGTCGGGTGCCCCCGACCCCGGGGCCGCAGTCGGACGAGGCGGAAGCCTCGTGGAGGGAGGTCGGGCGCTCCCGACCCTGGGACCGCGGTCGGGCGAGGCAGAGTTTTGATTATGCTAGGTGGGCCTGGGCCTTCGCGTTTGCTTTTTTAAGCGGTATTTAGGAGATCGTTAATATTTCCCCCCAACAGTAGCCCCCGAGCCTGTGGTGGAGCAAAAGTGCTCCTCCGGAGGCTTCTTTCGCCGTTTCGCCGCAGATTTTGTTTATGGTGCACTTGCTTTATCCCAGCTTGGCCGGGGAACCTGCGAATCATGACCACACGTGTGGCCGTTGGTTGCGAGGCTAGCCCCCGAGCCCCCGCGCGTTGCAGGAGACCGGTCGGGAGGCTAGGTCGACTTTTGATCGTTGCTCCTCAAGCGTCCATTCACTAGGACGGAGGGGTTGAGCCGTGCCACGTTATCCTCGTTGGACGAACCGTGGTGCTCGTTTTGAGCTGCGAACGGGTAGGTTCGAGTGGAGTCCCGGTCCCCGTTTGGGGGGGTCCGGCTCGGGCCAAGCTGGTGGCGTACTCCAATCTCCTACCGGCCAGTTCATATAGTTCCCGGGTCCGTTCGGCCGGATCCGGGGGCTCGTTGCCTTTCCCCATGGAAAAACCATGAACTTTATGCCGGACAGGACTCGAACATGAGGTCGGGACGCCTTTGGCTTTCGCTCGCCTGGGTGTTGGCCACTAGCGGACCCGTCCCTTCTCACCCCTTGCTCGGGGGGTGTCCTGAGGCAGCTGTCAAACCCATGGCGGGCCAGCCTTCAAACCTCTGGACCGTAATGGGCCGTAGGGGCATTTTCAGCCCCGTATCCCTTTCTTACCTCTCGGTGGGCCTCGGGCCGGAACGGAGCGGTCGTTTGTGTCTGGGCCGTACGTGGGGGACGTCGTGGGCGTGCCATTCGGGAGGCGGAGTTATGGGGAGCGCCGTCCCGCAAATCAAGGAGGATAGGATGTTTTCGCGGCCGATCGTGCGCGCGGTTTTCAAAAGGGAAGTGGGCGTGGCAGGGGCGTACCTGGCGCCGCATTTATGGCGGTAGGGGCGTCGATTTGGCTTCCCCCGCACCTTTCCTATAAAAACGGGAGCCCGCCGCGCTGGTTCCGCCCGCCTTCTGCATTCGAGCCTTTTCGCCCTTCAGCCTTGCGCTTAGTTCATCCGCGCCCGCTTCGCTTTCCTCCGCTCCAAGCCGCGCCCTTTCTTCCTTCCTCCGTCGATCTTCCTCCTCCTCCAGCGATGGGTTCCTGGGGGATCTCCCATTTCACCTCCTCGTGCGCCGAGGGCCTGGTGCGAAAAGGCCTCCTCTGCGAGAGGACGGCGGCGGGCGAGTGGGAACTGCCGGGGACGGAGCAAGTGCCGACGCCTCCCTCCGGCTACGTCGTCTCCTTCGCTCAATTCCATGAGCGGGGGTTCGCTTCTCCCCCGAGCCGCTTCTTCCGGGGGCTCCTCCACTACTATGGGCTCGAGCTCCAGCACCTTAATCCCAACGGGATCCAGCATATTGCGGCGTTCGTCGCACTGTGCGAGGGATTCCTGGGCATCGAGCCCAACTTCTCGCTGTGGAAATACTTTTTCATAGTGAGTTTGTACCAGAAGTCGGAGAAGAAGGGGAGTTAGCAGCGGTCGCCTCCGGTGCCGATCGGGTGCGCCGGGATCCACCTTCGCCATACCCGCTCCAAGGAGTATATGGTGATGAAGACCTCGGCGTCCCACAAGGGGTGGCACAATCAGTAGTTCTATGTGAAGAACTACCCGAACTCCCCCCTGCCGGCTTTCACCGGCCGCACCATTTACGTGGTGCCAGAGGTGTGGGCGTACGGGCCGGTGGAGAAGGAGAAGAAACGGTTCTTCGACCTGCTGCAAGCCATCGAGCGGCTGAAAAAGGAGCGGGCTCACCAGCGCCGGGGTCATCGGAGCGTACCACGCCCGGCGGGTGGTGCCGCTGATGCTTCGGATCCGGCCGCTTGCCGCCATAACCCCCGACGCGCCGACCGAGGGCACCGTCTTCGCGACGGGTGCGTTCGCCGCTTCCGAGATCCGGCAACGGATTCGGGAGGCGCTGGAGGACAAGGACGTCGAGTACCCGATTCCCGGGCACCCGCCGATGCGCCCGGACGCGGGCTTCATAGACCTGGTAAGGGGTTGGGGCGTCGTCCTCCTTTCTTTGTGTCTTGCGATTGTCACTCTGACGTGGAGCTGTTTTGCGTTCGTAGGGCCCGCTAACCCGGGTCGTGGACTCGCTCCCGCCGGTGCCGGAAGATGCTGAGCGGCGGACGCACAACCGTCTCCTTGCCGAGGCGCAGAAGCGCCGTAAGGACAAGGAGATGGTGAAGAAGAGGAAGAAGGCCGCCAAGGAGTTCCAACGGCGGCGGAGGGGGCCGGTCGTGTCAGACGACGACGACGATGATGATGATGAAGAGGATGAAGATGAGGAAGATGATGAAGAGGATGAACTGATTTCCTCCTTCCGATCGGGCGCACTCGCAATTCGGGAGGCGCGCCCGCGGACGGCCGCGGGTGGTGAAGCGGAGGAGGCGTCCACCTGGGCCTCGGCTCCGCAAGGCCCTGGGGCTGCGCCCCAGGGGCCAGTACAGAGCGTCCCCCAGGAGTCGACGCGGGACGCCCCCCAGGGGCCGGTGCGGGGCGTCTCCCAGGAGCGAGCGCGAGACGCTCCCCAGGGGTCGGCGAGGGGTGCCCCCCAGGGATCGACGCGGGGCCCCTTCCTGGAGTCGGCGCGGAGCGCCCCTCGGGGGTCTTCGGAGCCTGCCCCCACCACCGCTTTGGAGCCGGTGCGGGGCGCCCCCCAGGAGCGGGCGCGGGACACTCCTCAGGGGTCGGCGAGGGATGCCCCCTAGGGGTCGACACGGGGCTCCTTCCCGGAGCTGGCGCGGGGCGCCCCTCGGGGGTCTTCGGAGCCTGCCCCCGTCGCCGCTCTGGAGCCAGCGCGGGGCGCCCCCCAGGAGTCCGCCCAGGGCGTTCCTCGGGGGTCCACGGAGACCACCTCTACCGCCGCGCCCGCGACTGGAGGGCAGCGAAGCGGCGACAAGCAGCCGCTGCCGGATGTCCCGGGATCGGCGTCAAGCTCCGAGGCGAAGCGCGCGTGCCGTCCTTGTGCTTCAAGAACGTAAGTTGGCCTTCCTTGCATTTCGTTCCTCTCCCCTTTTCGCGTTCGTTCCTGCTGACGTTTGTTCGTCGATGGGCAGCGCCGCTCCTCGTGGCCATGCCCTGCAGCTGGCGCCTAAGAAGGTGTTGCGGTTGTCGTCCTCCTCCGGGGGGCGGACCGCGGTCCCGCCCGCGGCGAGCGGCGGGGTCCCTGGTGAGGCCGCGGACCCCTCCGCGGAGGCGGCCCCTGTGTTGGCGGCTGGCGGAGCGACGGCGGCGTCGGTCGCGGGAGGGGGAGCGGACCCCACTCCGCCTTCGGTTCCCCCGGTCGCCCCTACAGCTCAGGGCACGATCCCCCTGGGTTCTCAGGCCGGGGAGGTGATCGACCTTGATGCCGACGAGGCGGAGGAGACGGCGGCGACGGGAGGTGGGGCGGATGCCCCCGCAGCCATGGCGGGATCTGCGGCGGAGGGAGCGCCTGCCCCCGAAAGCGCGGCGGCGGAGGCAACGGCGACGGAGGCGGGGACCTCCACCCCGATTACCCCCGCGGAAGTGGCCCCGGTGGCGGAGGCGGAGAGGTCCGCTGGGGGGACTCCGGCAGGAATGGAGGAGCCTCCCCAGGTGGTTGCGGCGAGGGGCGAGGTAGCCGCGGGGATACCGCCACTTGCGCCGGAGGTGGCGCCGCCACGGGGCGACCCTGCGGCGGCCTCGGCGGCGACGGGTGTGCAGGTACCGGGGCCGTCGGTGAACCCGGCGGCTTCTAGTGCGATGGTGCCGACCTTGACGGCAGCGTTAGGATCAGCTCCTACCTCGGCCTTGGCTCCCACCATTCCCAAGGCGTGGAGAGGGTCCATCCTTCGCTGGTCATCCCGCGAGGACCCGCCGAGGCATCTTTTCATGCTGGACGACGCCACGGAGTGGCACAAGTGGCAGCCGGTGCAGGGTGGCCTTGCCCACGCCCAGGCGGCTCTGTCCTCGGCGTTGGGGGTTCTGGGCAACACCATTCTCCCTAGCAGCCAGGTATGTTGCCCCTACTGTTGGTGATCAGCATCTCCCTTTGCTTTATCCCTGATGGCACGTTGCTTTGCAGGCCCTCCAAGAGTGCAGTCGGGGGAAATCTGGTTTCCTCCGGCTGGAGCGGGGGCTTTGGGAGCGCTTCAACGCGGAGAGGGAGCGCACCAGGGAGCTGTCCCTGCAGGTCACTGCCGCCCAGGGGGTCATCCGCGACCTGCAAAGGCGTGAGGGGGTGGCGCTGGAGGAGGCACGGCGATCGGAGGCCAAGCTCCAAGCCATCATTGACAAGGCCCGTCTTGACCATGAGGAGTTTCGAGCAGCTGCTGAGAGGGCCCGCCGCGACGCTGAGGAGCTTGCCCGGCTGAGGGGGGAGTATGAAACCCTCCAGAAGACCGTCGAGCGCGTCCGGCGTGAGCGGCACCAGGCTTTGCAAGACCGGGACGCCGAGAAGGCCAAGAAAGAGGAGGCCGAGCAGGGACTCCAGACCGCCATGTCTCGAGGAGCCGACCGGGAGTGCGAGCTAAAGGCCTGGGCTGACGGTGAGTCTCTTTTCCGTTCCCGCGTTCTCGTGGTGTTGCGGTTTGTTCTTTAACACGGTGGGCTTTTCCGGATGATTCCTGCAGGCGAAATCGCCAAGCTAAAGGGTTTGCTCGACGCGGAGCGCGGTGAGCTCAGCGCCCTGCAGGATGCGGTCCGCGTTGTCTGCGACGACTTCGGCGTGGTTCCGGAGGAGGGGTCGAGCTCTCTGCCGGCTCGTGTCCTCGGGGTACGCCGTCGGCGTAGCGAGATCGCCGTGGACGCGCTTCACGTCGGCGTGCGGCGAGCCTTCGGGGTCTTCAGCTCCCATTATTCCGGCATCAACTTTGCCGGGATGAGCGAAGGGTACGCCGCCGATTACTCCGAAGCCGAGCTGGACGAGATTGATGCAGCGGTGTTCGCACCGACGGAGGCCCTCGCGAAGCTCCTGGAGGATGAGGCCGTCCCTCCTGCCGACCCCTCGTCAAGTTAACTGTACCAGGCTTGCGCCCAAATTGTAATTATGTCAGTTTCGAACTTGTTTCGTGATGGCCATACGGGCTTGTTCATAACTTTGCCGTGCGAAAGTTTCCGATCCCCTTTACTGTTCCTTTGGGCTTGAAAGTTTAGAATATGTTGTCGGGTGCGTCAGTAAGCTTTGATGAGCGAAGGTGCCGTAGCCACTGGGGCGTCGGTTTTTTCACAGTCCGATCAATCTTGCCTGAGCACCGTTCGCGCATTCTTCTCTTTTTGCGTCCAAAAGTCTAGAAAGGGAGTGTTTGGTTTGAAAAGAAAAAAACGTTTCTTTTAGATGGTGCCAAGCGGCTGGGGTCGGAACCCCTGATAGCCCCCGAGGGGTATGCGGTCCTGGAACAAGGCCAGGGTCGGATACCCCTGAGCTTAAAGGAAAAAGCCTGAACCGAGACGGCTCGGGGTTTCTTTTTTCGCAGAAGAGCAAAACTGGTAGCCCCCGAGGGGTATGCGGCCCTGGAACGAGGCCAGGGTCGGATACCCCTGAGCTTAACGGGATTATCGGAATTGAAGACAAGTTGTGCAGAACTTGGAAATAAGAGCTATGGGTAAAAGCGCCTTAGCTGTTCTATGTTCCAGGCGTTGCTGAAGATCTACCCGTCGGGATTCGCCAGCTTGTAGGTGCCTGGCCGTAGTACTTGTACGACGATGAACGGGCCTTCCCATGGGGGTGTCAACTTGTGCTGACCCCTATTGTCCTGGACGAGGCAGAGCACCAAGTCGCCGACGTTGAAGGCTCGGCCTTGTACCTTGCGGCTGTGGTAACGCCGTAGGGCCTGCTGGTACTTAGCCGAGTGTAGTAGGGCTACGTCTCGCGCCTCATCGAGTTGATCTTGTGCGTCCTCGAGTGATGCCTAGTTTCCCTGTTCGTCGTATGCCTTGACCCTCGGCGATCCGTACTCTAGATTGGTGGGAAAAATGGCCTCTGACCCGTAGATCATGAAGAATGGGGTGAAGCCCATCGCCCGGCTGGGGGTCGTCCTCAGGCTCCAAAGGACTGCGGGAAGCTCCGCAACCCACCGTCCGCCGAATTTCTTAAGACAGTCGAAGATCCGTGGCTTGAGACCCTGGAGTATCATGCCATTGGCTCGCTCGACTTGCCCGTTCGTGCGAGGGTGTGCTATGGCCGCCCAATCCACTCGGATGTGGTGGTCGTCGCAGAACTGGAGGAATCTCTTCCCAGTGAACTGCGTGCCGTTGTCGGTGATGATGGAATTTGGGATCCCGAAGCGGTGGATGATGTCGGTGAAGAACTGTACCACCTGCTCGGACCTAATTTGCGCCACCGGTCTCGCCTCGATCCATTTGGAGAACTTGTCGATGGCGACAAGCAGGTGGGTGAAGCCCCCGGGCGCCTTCTTGAAGGGTCCGACGAGATCCAGCCCCCAGACCGCGAACGGCCACGTGATGGGGATGGTCTGCAACGCCTACGCGGGCAGGTGAGTCTGGCGGGCAAAGAATTGCCACCCTTCACAGGTGCGGACTACCTGGGTAGCGTCAGCGACCGCGGTCGGCCAGTAAAAACCTTGTCGAAAGGCGTTGCCAACGAGGGTCCTTGGCGCGGCGTGGTGACCACAGGCTCCGGCGTGGATATCCTGGATCAGCACCTTTCCCTGTTCGACCGGGATGCAGCGCTGGAGGATCCCGGTGTGGCTTTTCTTGTAGAGCTCTTGGTCGATGATGGCGAAGGATTTGGCGCGGCGCGCGATCCTACGGGCCTCCGTTTTGTCTGCCGGGAGCGTGTCGCGGACGAGGTAGTCGAGGTATGGGGCTCTCCAGTCGATTGGGGGGTCGGCCCCCACCGCGGGGTCTGCCGTGATTTCCATGACCACGGGGTCGGACGGATCGGCTCCCGGGGCCGAGTCGGGCAAAGCGGTGTCGACCCCCTCGGGACTGGTGCTCGGGTCTGGGACAGGTGGCGCATTGCCGACCTCCCCTGACTCGGGTCCCGATCCCAGGGCCGGGGGTGCTTCGCCGACCCCTGCCAGTTCTGGGTAACGGATTGAAGGCTTCAATTGGTCGCTAACGAAGACGCCGTCGGGGACGGGCATTCGGCCGGATGCCGCCTTCGCCAGCTCGTCGACAGCTTCGTTGAAGCGCCTTGCGACGTGGTTGAGCTCTAGCCCGTCGAACTTGTCTTTGAGCTTACGGACCTCTTTGCAGTAGGCTGCCATTTTGGGGTCGTGGCAGCTCCACTCCTTCATGACTTGTTTGACGACTAACTGGGAATCACCCCGGATGTCCAGCCGATGGATACCCAGCTCGATGGCGATGCAGAGTCCGTTGAGGAGGGCTTCGTACTCGGCGACATTATTGGATGCAGGAAAATGGAGGCGGGTCATGTACCTGATGCGCACGCCCAAGGGAGAGACGAAGACGAGACCCGCTCCGGTGCGGGCCCTCATCAGTGACCCGTCGAAGTACATTGTCCAATACTCCTGCTTCTCTGGCGCCGATGGCATTTGAATCTCCGTCCACTCTGCCACGAAGTCGGCGAGTGCCTGGGACTTGATGGCGGTGCGGGGGACGTAGGTGATACCTTGGTCCATGAGCTCAAGCACCCACTTCGCGATCCTCCCCGTAGCGTTTGGGTTCTGGATTACTTCGCCTAACGGGAATGATGAAACGACCGTTACCGGGTGGGAGGTGAAGTAGTGGCGCAGCTTCCTCTTCGTGATAAGGATGGCGTAGACGAGCTTCTAGATCTGTGGGTAACGTGTCTTGGATTCGGACAAGACTTCACTGATGAAATACACCGGGCGTTGCACCTTGAGAGCGTGTCCCTCCTCTTCTCGTTCCACCACCAGGGCCGCGCTAACCACCTGGGTGGTCGCCGCGATGTAGAGCTGGAGGGATTCGCTGTCGGTAGGCGGGACTAGGATCGGGGCCTTTGTCAGGAGGTCCTTGAGTCGGTCAAGCGCCTCCTGGGCCTCGCTGGTCCATTCGAAGCGGTCGGTCTTCTTCAGGAGCCGATAGAGAGGAAGCCCTCGCTCGCCGAGGCACGAGATGAATCGACTTAGAGCCGCCAAGCATCCCATGACGCGCTGAACTCCCTTTATGTTCCAGATTGGCGCCATGTCGCCGATGGCCGCTATCTTTTCTGAGTTTGCTTCGATGCCGCGTACGGAGATGATGAAGCCTAATAGCATGCCCCTTGGGACTCCGAACACACATTTTTTGGGATTGAGCTTAATACGCTTATCCCTCAGCCTTTCGAAGGCTAGTTCAAGGTCGGGAACGAGCTGGTCGCCCCTCCTGGATTTAACTACGATGTCGTCAACGTAGGCCATGCTACGTACGGTTAAGAGTTAACCTACAAAGGGATTCCGAATCACAGGATCGAGAAAGAGCGGTCGGCTTGAAGCTAGACCAAATATCGTGAGGCAAAGGGAATATCATGTATATTATGTTGTGATGGTTCGTCTAATATGATCTTCGTGTGCGTATAGGAGTTGGCACGTCTTGCTAGGGGCCGCTACCGACTATTGGGCCGAGTAGGAGTACTCGGGCCATGTCTATACGTATCCGAACCCATAGGGTCACACACTTAAGGGGCTGGAAGCCCAATTCGGATCTGATCCGAGTTGGATTAGGTTTAGAAGTACTAATGGGCCTCGGATCCAGAGGCCCATCAGGAACCTCTATAAATAGAGGGGTGGAGGCGCCCTAGGGTTTACACCTTTTTGGCGAAACACACCTGCCGCGCCTCCCACGCCCTCGCGTGTTGCAACTCGCGGATCTAGCAGTCCGGCTTGCGACGCTTCCTCCCTGCACGTGTGGATACCTTGGAGGTGTTGCGCCTGCAGCACTTGGACGAGCCGCCGACGAGCCACGACGAGCCAACGACGAGCCGCGGCACCGGAGGCGATCTTGCTGCACGTGGATGAGCTGCTTAGGAGCTGCTGGACGTGATCGACTACGTACGACTACATTGATCGACTACGTACGACTACGTGATCGTCTTTACTGCATCGACGCATATCTACATCTTCCGCACTAGTAGTGCGTCGAGTGGTAATCCCGTGATCCTTATACGGCAGTTCTTCCTGGTTATACGCGGTAGAATTTTTGATTTGCGCTAGTGTAGCCTACCTCGTATCACGACAGTGGTATCAAGAGCCGTAGCTGCTTAGTTTTGGATTCGGGATGTGTGCATATGGAGATATGCGAGTTTTCCGTTTGATCTATGTCCTGTTTTCGTGCCCTTGCTGCAATGGTAGTGTAATGACATACTCCTACCGGTCGGTTTCCGCCATCGGAGTTAAGTGATACACGTAAATCTAGTTGCAGTGAGTGAAGATCAATATGATTGGTCGAATCGAAATCCAGGGTCATACGCCAGGCGCATTAGATGTGCAATAGTAGATGGGATCTACTGCCGGGGTCAGGATTTTTGCCGTATGCGTATGCTTCGGTAAATCAGCTGTAACTCTTCGGTACGATCTCGGATCGGGGCGAATTTTGTATGAAAATTGATCTACAGAAAAAGTTACACATCAAATTCAACCGCTTCGCCATTTTCGGCGAAATTAGATTTCCCAAATTTGGCTTGGAAGATGGAGTTTCGGGCCTCCGAAGTTTGGAACGTTAGGACGCCTAACTCTGTTTTGCAGGATGTATGTATGTATCTTGTGATCAGTATGGCCCCCTTGTGTATGTGATGCATGTGTGTAACTCATTCGTGACCTGCGTGTCGCGCGTACGGCAACACGGCAGGAGCCATATGTGTTGTCACTTTATTGTATTTAATGGTCTGCGTACCAATCTGTGATGATCCAAGCAACTATGTAATCTTCATTACTAGATTCTTTACTAGCTATTAGGTGTAATAGCATGTTCTAGTTCTTGGAGGACTCATCACCAGGAGGATGGCGCACATGGAACATGGAGATGGAGATCACCATGGTGAACAGGTTCTATGGAGATGGAGATCACCATATAAAAACGGGTCATACTGTGTCACAGCTGTGTGAATGCTATTCTGTTTATGTTTTACTTTCTGCATGTTGTGATGTTAGAAGTAGAACGATCCCTCACAAAGTTTAAGTTAGTATGCCCTCCCAACTATAACTTGCACCGTCCCATGTCTTGTACAATTAGTGGTAGGTCTATGAAATTAGGGTGCCACTAGTTTTCCTTGACTAGACGGGTTTGTGTCGGACACTTACACGCATAAGGGTTGGTTTGCTTAACAAGGTTATCTTAACGGTTAAGGACCTTGGGGCATAAAGGTTGGGCGCCGAGACATAGAGATGTCACCCAACAACAGGAGTCATATGTGATATGATTAGCAAAAGTTGCTTACCGATCTACTTCGTTTGCTAGCGGTGATGCTAAAGCTCACTAGTGGACTTGTTAGTTGTGGATCCTGAATCACTAAGTTTCAATAGAGGGATATTGATTTTAGTGGGAGTAGATTCTGTTAAAATAGTTTAATGTAATTTGCTCTATCATGGATACGTTTGTCTTAGTGTATTTTGCATTACTTTTGTTGTAGATTAAATGGCACCTAGCAACACCACCACATCGTTTGCTTTGCGTTCGGTCCTTGAGAAGGACAAGTTGAATGGAACAAACTACTCGGATTGGATCCGTAACCTGAGAATTGTTCTCAGGGCCGATAAAAAGGAAGATGTTCTAGACACCCCACTACCACCAGTACCTGCTGATGATGCATCTGCTGCCGTTAAGGCTGCTTACAAGAAGGCATTTGATGCTAATCTTGAGGTAAGCTGCCTTATGCTTGCTTGCATGGAACCCGACCTGCAGATGCAATTCGAAACAAATCATGAGGCACACGATATGATCGTGGCGCTCAAGGACATGTTCCAGACACAGGCTAGGACCGAAAGGTTCAATGTGTCCAAAGCCTTTCTGGAGTGCAAGTTAGCAGAAGGCGCAGCAGTAGGACCACATGTAATCAAGATGGTTGGTTACACTCAGCGATTGGAGAAGCTGGGCTTCCCAATGGGCAAAGAGTTGGCCACTGACTTCATTCTTTCATCTCTTCCGCCTAGCTATGGGAACTTCATCTCGAACTACCATATGCATGGGACGGAGAAGGGTTTGAATGAACTGTGTGGTATGCTCAAGACAGCAGAGGTAGACATCAAGAAAAGCGTTAGTACCAGCCATGTGATGGCTATACAGAACAAGCCTAGCTTTAAGAAGAAGGGCAATTCTTGGAAGAAGAAGGGCAAGGCTGGAACGTCCAAGCCAAACCCAGCGCCCAAGGTTAAAGCTGGACCTGGACCTGCTTCAGACAAAGAGTGCTTTTACTGTCATGAACTTGGTCACTGGAAGAGAATCTGCAAGCAGTACCTAGCTTCGTTGAAGAATGGCGGAAGTAAGAGTACTTCTACCTCAGGTACGCTTGTTGTTAATGTTATAGACAACATATTTCTCGCTGATACAATTATTAATTCTTGGGTATTTGATACCGGATCGGTTGCTCATATTTGCAATTCGATGCAGGGAATGATAAGAAGTAGAAGCGTGGAAAGAGGAGAAGTTGACTTCCGCGAGGGCAATAATGCAAGAGTTGCTGCGTTGACCATCGGGACGATGCAACTCCACCTCCCGTCAGGATTTATTATGGAGTTGAATAATTGTTATTTTGTTCCTAGTTTAAGTCGAAACATTTTGTCTCCTTCATGCTTGATGAAGTATGGTTATTCATTTGCGAGTGAAAACAATGGTTGTGTGATCTCTAAGAATAATATGTTTATGGCTTTTGCACCCATTGTGAATGGATTATTTGTTTTAAATCTTGATGGTTCACCTGTCTGTAATGTAAGTGCTAAAAGGCCTCGGCCTAATGATTTGAGTCCTACCTACTTGTGGCATTGTCGTTTGGGTCATATAAGTGAAAAGCGCATGAAGAAGCTCCATTCTGATGGACTTCTAACTTCATTTGATTTTGAATCATACGAGACATGTGAGGCTTGCTTGCTAGGCAAGATGACCAAGACGCCTTTTCACAGGATTTCCTGAGAGAGCAGTAGACTTGTTGGAACTTGTACATAGTGATGTATGCGGACCAATGAGCACGACGGCTAGAGGAGGATTCCAATACTTCATAACTTTCACTGATGATTTTAGTAGATATGGCTATGTCTACTTGATGAGGCACAAGTCTGAAACCTTTGAAAAGTTCAAGGAATTTCAGAATGAAGTTGAAAATCAGCGTGGCAAGAAAATTAAGGCCTTACGATCTGATCGTGGAGGCGAGTATTTGAGCCACGAGTTTAGCAATCATCTAAAGAGTTGCGGAATTGTTCCACAACTCACGCCGCTTGGAACACCTCAGAGAAACGGTGTGTCCGAGCGAGGTAATCGAACTTTGTTAGACATGGTTCGATCAATGATGAGCCAGTCGGACCTACCGTTGTCATTGTGGGGATACGCTCTAGAAACAGCAGCTTTCACACTTAATAGGGTACCATCTAAATCCGTAGTTAAGACACCATATGAGATATGGACTGGAAAGGTTCCTAGTTTGTCTTTTCTAAAGATTTGGGGATGTGAAGTGTTTGTCAAGCGACTTCAGTCGGACAAGATCACACCCAAGTCAGATAAGTGCATTTTCGTGGGATATCCAAAGAAAACTTTGGGATATTATTTCTACAACCGATCAGAAGGCAAAGTGTTTGTCGCTCGGAACGGGATTTTCCTAGAGAAAGAGTTTCTCAAAGGAGAAAAGAGTGGAAAGACAGTGCATCTTGAAAAAGTTCAAGATGAGCCGATCGGGCAAGAATCAATGAGTGATGCTAATGTAGCAGAACAAGTTGAGATACCCATGGCAAGAGAAGCACCGCCACAACCACGAAGGTCAGCAAGGCTCCGCGAAATGCGGGAAATATTATTGTTGGACAATGATGAGCCTGCGACATATGCAGAAGCAATGATGGACCCAGACTCTGAAAAATGGTAGAGTGCCATGCAATCCGAAATAGAGTCCATGGGAGACAATCAAGTTTGAAACTTGGTTGACCCGCCTGATGGTGTTAAAGCCATAGAGTGCAAGTAGATCTATAAGAAGAAAAAGGACGTGGATGGAAATGTTCACATCTATAAAGCACGACTTGTCGCAAAAGGTTTTCGACAAGTTCAAGGAGTTGACTACGATGAGACCTTCTCGCCCGTAGTGATGCTTAAGTCCATTCGGATTATTCTAGCTATAGCTGCATATTTCGATTATGAGATATGGCAGATGGATGTCAAGACAGCTTTCCTGAATGGAAACCTAGCTGAGGACGTGTATATGATACAGTCCGAGGGTTTTGTCGATCCGAAAAATGCTGGAAAGGTATGCAAGCTTCAGAGATCCATTTATGGATTGAAGCAAGCATCTAGGAGTTGGAACATTCGTTTTGATGAAGTGGTCAAAGGGTTTGACTTCACCAAGAACGAAGAAGAGTCTTGTGTTTACAAGAAGGTTAGTGGGAGCTCTGTAGTATTTCTAATCTTATATGTGGATGACATATTACTGATTGGAAATAACATTCCTATGCTTGAGTCCGTAAAGACTTCACTGAAAAATAGTTTTTCGATGAAGGACTTAGGGGAAGCGGCATATATTCTGGGCATTTAGATCTATAGAGATAGATCGAGAAGGCTTATAGGTTTAAGCCAAGATACTTACATTGACAAAGTGTTGAAGCGGTTCAGCATGGAAGAGGCAAAGAAAGGGTTCTTGCCTATGTCACATGGCATACATCTCAGCAAGACTCAGTGTCCTTCGACTGCTGATGAGCGGGATCGCATGAGTAGAGTGCCATATGCCTCGGCTATTGGATCTATCATGTATGCAATGATAAGTACTCGCCCAGATGTTTCGTATGCGCTAAGTATGACAAGCAGACACCAATCTGATCCAGGTGAGAGTCACTGGACAGCGGTGAAAAACATTCTTAAGTACTTGAGAAGGACTAAAGATATGTTCCTCGTCTATGGAGGTGAGGAGGAGCTCGTTGTAACAGGTTACACCGATGCTAGTTTCCAAACCGACAGAGATGATTCAAAGTCACAATCAGGATTTGTGTTCACGCTAAATGGTGGTGCTGTTAGTTGGAAGAGTTCCAAGCAAGAGACGGTGGCCGATTCTACGACAGAAGCCGAGTACATCACGGCTTCGGAAGCCGCGAAGGAAGGTGTTTGGATAAGGAATTTCCTCATTGAGCTTGGTGTGTTCCCGAATGCGTCCAGCCCATTGAATCTCTACTGTGATAACAATGGGGCAATTGCGCAAGCAAAGGAGCCAAGGAACCACCAGAAGAACAAACACGTAATGCGGCGATTTCATCTCATTCAAGACTTCGTTAACCGGGGTGAGATCAAGATATGCAAAATACACACGGATCTGAACATTTCTGATCCGTTGACAAAACCACTCCCGCAGGCTAAGCATGATGCGCATGTAAGAGCTATGGGTATTAGGTACCTTCTAGATTAACTCTAGTGCAAGTGGGAGACTGTTGGAGGTATGCCCTAGAGGCAATCATAGAGATGATGATATTCCATTTGTATCCATGATTTGTATGTTGTGTTCATTGAATATCCATTGAAGGCTACTTGAATTGATTTGCAATTATGTGAATTGTATGTGAAACTCTTTACTTGTATGGTTATTCTAAAGTTGTCCCTAGTCGGAGTTCATGTGAGGACACACATGAATATTAGACTAGCACATGTATTAGTTGATGACTATGTTTCACAAGTCATGGACATGGAGATGTTGAACTAATAATGTGGACACATGTGGAGACATGTGCTAGGACTGACCCAACACGAGAAGTAGTTCTCTCTTTAAACAACATATACGCTTTGTCCTTAGACCTAAGATTGTCGCATGTATTCTAGATGTGGATCGACCTACTTAGGGGCTATCAAACGCTACGCCGTAACAGGGTAGTTATAATGGTAGCTTTCGGGTTTGTCAAGAAGCATGCTATGAGACATGGTCAATCAAGATGGGATTTGCCCCTCTCTGATTGAGAGTGATATCTCTGGGCCCCTCGAGTGATCGGATCCGAAAATGCATGGCCATGCTACGTACGGTTAAGAGTTAACCTACAAAGGGATTCCGAATCACAGGATCGAGAAAGAGCGGTCGGCTTGAAGCTAGACCAAATATCGTGAGGCAAAGGGAATAGCATGTATATTATGTTGTGATGGTTCGTCTGATATGATCTTCGTGTGCGTATAGGAGTTGGCACGTCTTGCTAGAGGCCGCTACCGACTATTGGGCCGAGTAGGAGTACTCGGGCCATGTCTATACGTATCCGAACCCATAGGGTCACACACTTAAGGGGCTGGAAGCCCAATTCGGATCTGATCCGAGTTGGATTAGGTTTAGAAGTACTAATGGGCCTCGGATCCAGAGGCCCGTCAGGAACCTCTATAAATAGAGGGGTGGAGGCGCCCTAGGGTTTACACCTTTTTGGCGAAACACACCTGCCGCGTCTCCCACGCCCTCGCGTGTTGCAACTCGCGGATCTAGCAGTCCGGCTTGTGACGCTTCCTCCCTGCACGTGTGGATACCTTGGAGGTGTTGCGCCTTCAGCACTTGGACGAGCCGCCGACGAGCCGCCGCCGAGCCACGACGAGCCAACGACGAGCCCCGGCACCGGAGGCGATCTTGCTGCACGTGGACGAGCTGCTTAGGAGCTGCTGGACGTGATCGACTACGTACGACTACGTGATCGTCTTCACTGCATCGACGCATATCTACATCTTCCGCACCAGTAGTGCGTCGAGTGGTAATCCCGTGATCCTTATACAGCAGTTCTTCCTGGTTATACGCGGTAGAATTTTTGATTTGCGCTAGTGTAGCCTACCTCGTATCACGACACGATTTCGAGGCCGAATGGCATCTTAACGTAGCAGTAGGGGCCAAAGGGGGTGATGAAGGAGGTAGCGAGCTGGTCGGCCTCTTTCATCGCGATCTGATGGTAGCCGGAATATGCGTCGAGGAAGCTGAGGGTCTCGCACCCGGCGGTTGAGTCGACTATTTGATCTATGCGTGGCAAAGGAAACGGGTCCTTTGGACACGCTTTGCTGAGACCGGTATAATCGACACACATCCTCCATTTCCCATTCTTTTTTGGTACAAGGACAGGATTAGCCAGCCACTCGGGGTGGTGCACTTTCTTGATGAACCCAGCCGTCAGAAGCTTCTGGAGCTCTTCGCCGATGGCCTTGCACCTTTCCTCGTCGAAATGGCACAATCCTTGCTTCACTGGCTTGGAGCCGGCCTTGATGTTGAAGGAGTGCTCGGCGACTTCTCTCGGAATGCCGGGCATGTCCGAGGGCTTCCATGCGAAGACGTCGTTGTTCGTGCGGAGGAAGTCGACGAGCGCGCTTTCCTATTTGGGGGATAAGGCCGCGCTGATCCGCACGACTCCTCCGTTGGAACAGCCGGGATCGAGGGGGACCTCCTTGATGCCTTCGGCGGGCTCGAAGGAGATGTTCGGCTGCTTGGAGTCGGGCCGGTCCTCGATGGCCTCCGTAAGCTGGACCGCCAGGTCGCTCGTGACGATGATGGCCGCGGCGTACTCGCAGCACTCTACGTCGCACTCGTATGCCTTCTGAAAGGTCGTGCCGACGGTGATGACCCCGTTGGGCCCCGGCAGCTTGAGCTTGAGGTAGGTGTAGTTGGGGATAGCCATGAACTTTGCGTAGCATGGCCGTCCCAAGATGGCATGGTAGGTTCCACGGAACCCCACCACCTCGAAGGTGAGGACCTCCTTCCTGTAGTTGGAAGGGGTCCTGAACGTAACGGGTAGGTCGATTTGCCCGAGGGGCATTGCCTGCTTCCCTGGTACGACGCCATGGAAGGGCGCCTTGCTGGGACGGAGGCGGGAACGGTCGATCCCCATAGCGTCGAGGGTCTCGGCGTAGAGGATGTTGAGGCCGCTGCCCCCATCCATGAGCACCTTGGTGAGGCGCGTCGTGCCGATGATGGGGTCGACGACGAGAGGGTAACGCCCCGGGTGCCGGACGCGTCCAGGGTGGTCGGACCTGTCGAAGGTGATGGCCGGCCCCGACCAGTCTAGGAAGGCCGGAGTCGCTGGCTCGGCCGCGTAGACCTCCCGGCGCTCCAGCTTCTGCTGGCGCTTGGTGTCGTATGCCGCGGAGCCGCCGAAGATCATGAAGCAGCCGTCCACCTTGGGGAAGCCGTCTTCCTTCTCTTCGTCGCCCTTCTTTTCCTCATCGGGCTTCCGCTTCCGGTCGCCTTTCACCGGATTGCCCACGAAGTATCTCTTCATGAGGTTGCAGTCTTTGTAGGCATGCTTCACGTGGAACTCGTGGTTCGGGCACGGTCCCTCGAGCAATTTGTCGAAGAAGCCGGGAGTGCCCTCGGGGGGCGGCTGCCCTCGCTTGCGCTCGACTGCGGCCATGAGGGGGGCCTCGCGCCGCTGTTTGCCCTTCTTCTTCTACTGGCGGTTGGAGGTGCCTTTGTCGGCATCTTCCTCCCGTTTCGCCTTGCCTTTGGAGCGGTCGAAGATCGCTCCAACAGCCTCTTCGCCCGAGGCATAGCTAGTGGCGATATTGAGGAGCTCCTCCGTGGTTCGCGGGCCTCGGCGCCCCAGCTCGTGGACGAGGGGCCGGCAGGAGGTTCCCGCTAGGAAAGCCCCTATGACGTCGGCGTCCGTGACGTTGGAGAGCTCGGTGCGCTTCCTGGAGAAGCGCCGGATATAATCCCGGAGGGACTCGTCCGCCCCCTGGCGACAGCTCCGGAGGTCCCAGGAGTTGCCGGGGCGCGTGTACGTGCCTTGGAAGTTGCCTATGAAAACCTCCTTCAGGTCGTTCCAGCTGCGAACTCGTCCCAAAGGGATATGTTCTAGCCAAGCTCGCGTTGAGTCGGATGATAAACAGGTCATCATCCGCCCCGCCGGCTTGACATGCAAGCCAGTAATCGCTGAGCCATACCCCAGGATTCGTCTCCCCTGAGTATTTGGCTATACTTGTGGGTTGCCTGAAGCGTGGCGGAAAAGGTGCGTTCAGGATGCGCGCAGAGAAGGCCCAGGGCCCAGCCGGACCGGGGCTCGGGCTGCGGTCTTCCCCGCTGTCGTAGCGCCCGCCACGGTGGACGTGGTAGCCTCGATCTACCTCGTCCTCCCTGTCCGCGCGGGAGCGTCTCCGCGCGTTCAGGGTGTCGCGAGCGTCGCGGACGAGGCCGACGCGCTGGTGGACGGATCAAGCCTCGCCTCCCGTGGGTGGTGGTGTCCGTCGGGCGGACGTGGCCTGATTTGCCCTAGGAGGGGGTTGATGGACAGATTCCCCCCGCCTTTCCAGGGGTACGTCGGGCATCGCCCTGCTGGCGTTCTGCCCGCGTCGCCGGGACGTGGAACTTTCCGCCTGCTGGACGGCGGCGCATTCGAGCAGGTTGCACATCTCTTGGCGTGCCCGTCGCTCCTCGGGCGTCGCTGGTTCGGGGAGCTGTCGGAGCAACACCGCCGCGGCTGCGACGTTTTGGCTGGCGCGGGCGAAGAGCTGCGGACACTCTTCGTCCACGCAGATGCGTTGTTGGACATCATGCGCCCGTTGTCGTGCTCCACCCTCGTTGTGGGGGTGCTCGACTTCTTGGCGGGCGCCTGCACGCGCCTCCGGTTGCTGAGAGCACTCCGGCGCCCTTGGTAAGGCTCCGGTCGTAGCCGCGGCGCGCGAGGGGGGAGCCCTTTGTCTCCCCTCGGCGTCATTGCTGTTGGATCCCTCGGAGTGCGCGTCGGCCACGAGGCACTCACGCGAGGGGTGGGGGCTCCCGCTGCTGGAGCCGGTGTCGGAGATCGTCCTCGTCGCGCCTATGAGCTCGTTGCTCGCGGGCGACGCGGTCATGGACCGCGCTAGGAGGCGTCCGTAAGCCCCCGTGGTGTTGTGTAGCCCGAAGGGCCGTCCCCCTGGTGAGGTTCTTCTGGTACGCGAGCGGCCGCTCGCCGCTGTCCCGGCGGCGGGGCCGGGGGCAGCCGGGCGAGCGGGCAGGACGAGGACAGGGATCAGCTCGATCCCTTCCCCAGTGGCGAGGAAGTCCAGGCTCCCGAATCAGATCAGGGAGCCCGGAGCAAAGTTACTATCGTAATTGGCCATCTGAGGCTGGGAATGTACGCGCAAAGATCCCCTACCTGGCGCGCCAACTGTCGTTGTCAAGATTGGCGGATCAAGACTTAGACTAGTAAATTTCTTTTATGCGCGTGAGGCCTCAGGTGGTGGCGTGGGAGGCACGGGTTTAGACTGGTTTGGGCAAGGGAAGCCATACGTCCAGTATCGAGGATGCTCGTCTAGCCCACGCGGGTTCTGTAGTAGGGGTTACAGATCGATGAGAGAGGGACTGGTCCCAAGTCTCTTTGTGCTTGTGCTCTCAGGGAGCGTACTAGTGTGATGTGGCTTGTGGGAGAAGAAGCTGATCCCCTCCTCTGGCCCTTGGTGCCTCCTTTTATATCGTAAGGGGGGTGGTCGGAGTTACAGCTGGGATCGGGCGAAGAGGACAGTAAAAGTGTAAACGTAGTGCGGTAAAGAATACGGCAGGAAGGGAGGAACAAGTTCCTAGACGCCCGACGCCTTCGTCGGCCCCTAACGAGTGCCGGCGCGCATGCCGGAGGGGGGGGCCGTGTGCCAACTGTCGTCGCGCCCTACAGATAGCTCCTTCGGCATTCGTAGGCGTCGGGTTATGATGAAGGCGTTTCGTCGTTATCTCGGTGTCCGTTGGGGAGGACGGTGGATGCTACTGTTCTGATGATGGCTTCTTGAGAGAGGGCGTCACATCCTTGCTGCCGGGCGCGCAGGACCCGAGGGCGCGCGGGGCCCGAGGACAGGCGAGTCTCTCCTCCGCTCCGGTCGGCGCAGGCCATGAGTACCCTGCGGCGAATGGAAGTGAGCCGCCAGCATTGTAGCTTGTACAGTATGGTCGTGCATGGGTACTTGCGGCGGGTTGCGTGAGGAGCACGATCATCCTTCCCCCTGCCAGGCCTGCGGCGCATTTACGGCGAGGCCGACGGGGGAGACCCACAGGATTGTTTACCTTGTCCACCTGGTCTGCATCCGAGGGGGATGTCCGCCCTGGGGGCCCCAGCGAGCCCGACCCCTGTGCTCGGGGTCGGACGAGGCGGAACCTTGTGGCGAGGGGTCGGGTGCCCCCGACCCCGGGGCCGCAGTCGGACGAGACGGAAGCCTCGTGGAGGGAGGTCGGGCGCTCCCGACCCTGGGACCGCGGTCAGGCGAGGCGGAGTTTTGATTATGCTAGGTGGGCCCGGGCCTTCGCGTTTGCTTTTTTAAGCGGTATTTAGGAGATCGTTAATATTTCCCCCCAACAGAGGCCGTTAGGCCGTCTTGAAAGGCCGATGCCGTGGAAGAAAAAAAGAAGAAAGGTGGCTGGGCTGTTGGGCCGGAACCGGATGGAAAGGAAGAAGAGAAAAGAGAATTGGGCCTAGAGAGCCCAGTAGAGGAGGAAAAGGGCCGGCGGGTAGAAAGAATAGGAGAAGAGGTGGGTCCGAGCTGCGGGCCCAGCGTAAGAGAGAGGGGGTAGGAAGAGGGCGCGTGAGAAAAGTAGGCCGGGGGTTTTTTCCGGGAAAAATTTAGATTTTTCTTTATAGAGTAATAGATTAAATCTGAATATCACCATTTAAATCACATAAATTTTTAGGGGTGTCCAAAATTAGTGAAACCAATTTTGTTAGGATTGTTTTATTTTCCTTTATGCATTAAAATTTTAATACCCTAGGAAAATAATAAAAATTTAGGTATTTGTTTAATGCCTTTTCTTTAAGGTATTTAAAGAAATACCTAATCTTTATTAAATTCATAAAATATGGAATAACATTTTCATAATCACAAATTATTGTTAACTCATAGGAAATTAGGTTTCAAGACTAGAAAATAATTAGAATGTTTTCTAAAAATAAAAGAAAGAGCCTTAGGTAAGGTTAGTAAAGGAAATAAAAATGATGGGTTAATCTTTTCGGGTTTTTGTGTGTTGGCTTGCAACTTTATCATGATAAATTGTATAGTCCCTTGTTGGCTTGCAACTTTATCATGAAGGAAAGTTGTATAGTCTTGTATTCAAAAGTTGCATCGCTAACCCCTGCATATGCTTTATCATAGACACCGAAGCACCGGAAGGGGATTTCTTGGAATTTTCAGAAGAATCTCCGGAGTTCAAAGAGATCATTGAGTTGGTCCCCTGCGAGGCCAATCCTTCAGACAATGCTAACTTTTTATTAGAACAAGGCAAGCCCCGGTGCATTATTCCTACTTATTTTGATAGTATTATTTCATGTGTCCAATTATTGATTATTTTCTATATGAATGCACTAAGTCTAGGAGTTGATTGAAACCCATTCTTGTGCATTATCATACCTTGTTTTAAGGACATCTTTGCCACTTGTTCAAACATTTAGTAAGTAACCCAAGTCTAGAAATGCTTAGTTGCCTAAGTAATTGGTTTACCGAACCTTAAGGTGAAATGTTGGGTCATACATGCTAAGTATGGAAAGGTAGCTTGAAGGTTAAAAGGCAGACAGAAGCTAAGGATGTAGTTTTGTCTGCTAGATTAATTTGGTTAAGGCCTGATCATTATCTTAACCTTTGATCAAGTGAATGACACCTGATTACTTACTGGGTATGGGACTAGTAAAGCCCGATAGGTTAGTAAACCCTCTGATCAGGAATACTTCGTACCCGTGCTTGACGTGCTGGAGATTGGCAGGGGCGTAGCCTGAACTCACATGGAGATCAAGCCAGACGTGGGGTCCCATGTGGGGGTGCGTCCTTGGGTCCGGGTAGTCTTATTCCCAATCATTGGATTTGCTAATCGAAAGGTCGTTACGTACGACCTGGACAGTCGTATATAACTGGTGATCAGGGTACTCTCCTGCAGGATGTAATTTGATCCGGATCGCCGCAATTCTCGGTTATGAATGCACTTGATCATTGTTGAGCATCGTAGTATGAATTCATGAATGCTATATCTTTCCACTAATGTTTTGATGTATGACTTAATACCTTGTTGTTTGCAAATAATCTTTTTATCATCATTTAGAATGGTTAGGTAATAACTTAATCGAAATAAAAGATAAAGCTAAGGTCTCACTTTTAGTAAGCTCTTTGGGCAAAAGTGTGTCAGCCAGTACACCGAAAAAGCTATCATATAGTTCCAGGAAAAACTATTATATTGGTTAGTTGGGTAGGCCTTGCTGAGTACCCCGTACTCAGGGTTATCCCTTGTGGCTGTTTTCAGAGGCACCGCAGGAATCCACCGAGAAGGAAGCCCCGAAAAACTAGGGTATTGTTACGAGTCTTGCAATACCCTTAGAAGAAATCTTGAATGCTCATCTCCCACCTGAACCCATTTATGTTTAGTTCCTAGAACCTCTGTCTAACCTGCACTGTTAAGTTTATTTCAAACTATGTCTTGTAATAACTCGTACCTCGTGTATGTATGTAAAAATGTAATATTTATTGATGCTTTCCCATCGCGGAAACAATCCTGGTGTATGGCTATGACACGTGACGTGGATCATTCGAAGAGTCCTAGGGACACTCGACGGACGACCGGACTTATACTGTTTTAAGTGCGTTTCGGATAATTGCTGTATCGACAGCGATTAGGCGCATTTAAACCAGTTTAAGTTGGGCGGTTCCGCCACAAGGAGGCGACGTGCTGTGATGACAGACTGGTTTGTGGGGATCGCGGAGGTGGCGCTAGTGCTCGTATGGAATGAAGAAGACAGACTTCTACAAGATTCCCCTATAATCCTACTTGGACTTATACCTTGTAATTCTAATAGGGCTCCTACCTTGTAACCGACTAGTAATCCCACCCCCTAGAGTATATAAAGGAGGGCAGGGGTACCTAGATCGGCAGATAGAGAACGATAACAGAGGACCAAATCCTCAACACCAAACAACAACCAAGCGCAGGGCACAATATACAACACCTCAAACAGGACGTAGGGTATTATGCTAGCGGCCCGAACTTGTCTAAATCCGTGTCTTGTGTCCTCACTTTTACCTTCGAGTTCCAAGTCCAGTGATCCCCACAAACCAATCACTACCTTGGGATATCCTCGGGAGGTTGCCAAGTATAAAACACCGACATCTGGTGCGCCAGGTAGGGATGATCGTCGAGATCATTGAGCGAGCTTGAAGAACCTCATCATCAAGATCAATCTGCTCGACAAGAAGCAAGTCACTAAGTCGAAGTTCCGAGCAGACAAATCTACGCCGAGATAAAATCGATGCGCTCTGTGTTCCAGTCGAAAACCAAGTTGGTTTCCGCCGCAGGTTGCATGCAGCTCATCGATCAAGGTTGCTGATGTGGCTCGTCGATCAAGGCAGAGGCAAATCCGATTCAAGTTGGGAGATCAGGCAGACCGAGGGATCCACGCCATAATTCCCAAGATGACAAAGATATGTTATAGACGCGTGGGGATTGAGGCAAATAATCAGCTCCGACTACTCTCTGTGAGAAGCAATTTTGTGGGATTTGTGCTACACGCACATGTAAGGTTACCACCAGACCTCAAAATCATAGCCTAACATACATAGAAGATGTATGCGAGCACTGCTACCCGACCTGTGGCTGCATCAAGTCACCGACGACTACTTCGACTACTCATCTCGACTAGAAAACTAGTCGAGGACAGTCTACTTCAACTATGCGTCTTGACTAGAAAACTAGTCGAGGGCGGGCCTCATACCGTCGACATCTAGTCGGAATCGACTCTGACTAATCGGCTTCATCAACAACCATCGCGGCTTCACAACAACCGCCACGGCTTCATCGACAATCGTCCACGAATCAAGCTAAGTCACTTTTTTAGTTATTTTATATAATTTTTCTAGCTTATTTTCTGCATGCAAGGCAACGCGCTGAGTACATTTTTATGTATGCCTCTCGATGGAAATTACCCTCCAGAGCTACACTTTGCTAATTATTCCTAGGGCATGTTAACCGACAACCATGGGCTTGGTACACCGAATTACGGAGGCTATAGCCACGAGTTTTGTGCACTGAGTTCCGGAAGCTTCACCACAGGCTTGGTACACCAACTTAGGAGTCCATACAATGAAGTTTGGTGCACTGAGTGCTGGAGGCTCATAACGGCTACACCCTAGTGAGGCACAAATCCTATGCATGAAAAAACACGCTCTTCTCACCAAAAGGTAGAAAAAGTCTCAATGACTACTTTAAGCGCAATCACGCTCTCTTTTTATTGTTGTAGTGCTGACTACTTATTTTCAATGTCTCTTCTTAGTGGTCGCTAATCTCCTCGAGCAGAACACACCTCAATCCGTGAAAGCTTCGGATCTTCTATCATGACTAAACGCTAGGATGCGTACACGAGACAAAGATCTCAGACGCGTAGCAGTAGTGCCAGTACGCGTACACGAGATAAAGATCTCACACACAGTGGCAATAGCTAAATAGGGACTGAGAGTCTAAATGTAATAGGCTAACTACTCGGGAGAAATATGGCTGAAATAAGAGCATGACACACAACATTTACATTACATTCATCACTGAATAAATTTTAGTAATTTCAATATTCTACAATATGCTACATAATGTATGCATATTTTTTTTAAGTCAAGCTTTGGCGATGATTCTCCAGGACGCTCAACGTACCTTCAATGGCTCCGCTAGCTCCCAGGCTCGGGAGCTACTCGCCAATTACTACTCGGAACATCTCCAATGACTCAACTAGCTTCCAAGCTCGGGGGCTAAGGGCCAAATAACTACTCAATGTGGCTTCTACGGCTCACCTGGCGCATAAGCTCGGGGGCTGGACGCCAAATGACTACTTGAAAGAAGACTTGCGTGAAGACTAAGACTCTCGGATTGATTATCTAGTCATTCCAAGGCTCGGGGACTGATAAGCTACACCCAATAGTTGATTTTTTTCAAGATGAAGAAAGAAGATTCAACATTTTATCGACCATCAGCCGGATTCTTCGATTCAACCTAAGGCTCGGGGGCTACTCCATATGGAGTGTGACTTCCGCCGCCCTCCATATCACATTACAAAGATGAAGATTACAAAATCAAGATGATCAAGGGCTTGAACACACCATAGCCTCATGGCATTTTGAAGAACTTTGAAGATTCAGCTAGACAGAGTACTTGAGGAGCACAAAAACTACTCGGCGAGGATCTGAAAAGTACTCGAAGATTGCTACATTTGACTATGAAGCGCTTGGGAGCTTGTCGGGGATAGATCCCCACTACCTGCAAGGAAGGAAGAAGACAGACTCCTGCATTGATTCCTCTATAATCCTACTAGGACTCATACCATGTAATCCTACTAGGACTCCTCCTTGTAATCAACTAGTAATCCCGTCCCCTAGAGTATATAAAGGAGGGTAGGGGTTCCTAGATTGGTAGGCGAAGACCTCATAAAACTACAACAGAGGACCAAATCCTCAATACCAAACAACACCTAAGCACAGGACGCAATATTCAACACCCTGAACAGGACGTAGGGTACGCTACTTTGGTGGCCTGAACCTGTATAAATCTATGTCTTGTGTCCTCACTTTTACCTTTGAGTTCCATGTCCAACGATCCCCCACCAACCAATCTATTACCTCAGGATACCCCTCGGTAGGTTGCCGGGTATGAAACACCGACGTTGTTGAGGGATATGGGTACCCTATGGGTCCCCACCAACCAGGATACTGCACGGTCTTGACAAGTGGACCCGCCTGACTAGGGTGTGCGGGCTAAGGACATGAAGATACTTGGACTGCACGTCAAGGAGACTGCGCGATTCAAATCAGCTCGGATATTGCGGGATACGTATTGTAATCCGACTCAGATTACCTTCCATGTAATAACCGAGTAGATTATATTCAAACCGACTTGTAACCCTAGGTCATCAGCCTATATAAGGCGACCAAGGGCGCCTCCCGAGGGCATCGAATCCAATCCAATCTGCAAACCACGCACCAGCGGAAAGCAATACAGGCCACCAGCATACAGGATGTAGGGTATTACTCTTCGGAGGCCTGAACCTGTCTAAAACCCCCGTGTTCTCTCGATCACCTTCGAGTTCTTGGTTTC
Organism: Setaria viridis; assembly: GCF_005286985.2. Taxonomy (NCBI): domain Eukaryota; kingdom Viridiplantae; phylum Streptophyta; class Magnoliopsida; order Poales; family Poaceae; genus Setaria; species Setaria viridis. The sequence goes on from NC_048265.2 coordinate 15,707,287, forward strand.
ATGATCCTCTCTGCCTACAAATCAACCACTTGGGTAACCCTCTGGTGGACTGCCGGGCTACTAAATTCGACAATTGTGTGTGGTACTAGTCGCTAGTCAGTGTGTGTGACCTAGAGGCGCAATGTTTGACAACATCGTGACTGGCGAACCGCATGCATTCTGGAGGCAAGAAAGAAGAAAAACCCTAAACATCATCCCTTTCCTCCTTCTACCTGCTCGAGGCGCCGCCGCCAACCTCACCGCCGCGTGCCATTGGCGGGCAAAACCTTCCAGCTACCTAGATCATTACATTTGATACTAGAGCCATTCTCCATCGCGTAGGACCTGAGTCCCACCGGAGTGGTAGGCAATTTGGGGGTGAATAAGGGGAAATTTTTTCTCCAAGTTCACCATCGAATTCCATAAGATCCCAGACGTGGACGACCTCGTACTGCCGGTGCAGTCGATCTGGCGACTTCCACCACCACCACCAACCACCAGCCACCACAATCGTCAGCCAATTCTACCATCACCACCCCAATTCCACCCATCTCAGGCTCACCACCACCACCGCCGCCGCCACCACCACCCAAACCTTGACAACGAGGGAAGAAGCTACCAACACTGATGCTCAGATCAAGGATGATGATGGCAGAGGAGAAGTTGGAGCTCCTGGTCATGGAGGTGAAGGCACTACAACAAGGCCAGCTCAAGATCTTCACCTCCCTAGATGGACTCAACACCCGGTCCGTCAATGCTGACAAGTTCTCCGTGGAGCTGTGCAAGGAAATACATGATCTCACATTGCGCATCAAGTCGTTAGAGAGGGAAACATCTGCTACTTCGCCACCGACCCCGTCGCACCAGTAGTAAATGAGCTGTTACACCACACAACCATGAGTTTAGCGAACCCAAATTACCCAAGCTTGATTGCTCTAGATTTGATGGTGAGCATCCTAAGATATGGAAGAAGAAGTGTTAGAAATTTTTCACCCTGTTTAGAGTCCCTATACACCTTTGGGCACCATATTCCACAATTAACTTTGAAGCTTATGAAGCACAACACACAATAGATAGTTGGCCAGAATTATGTGTAGCAGTAAACCAAAAGTTTGGGAAGGACCTGTATCAAAATTACATGAGAGATCTTTGTCTATACGGCAAACTAGTGATGTGCTAGAGTATGCTACTCATTTTGATCAAGACAAACATAGGGTCTTGCTCCACAATAGAATTTTACATGATGTATTCCTTGTGCAAAAGTTTTTGGATGAGTTAAAATATAGTATCAGTAGTGCTATTACTTTACACAAACCGAGAACCATTGATGTTGTGCTATCCTTGGCACATATGCAGGAGGAGCTATTGGAAGCCTCTACAAAGAGGTATCATAACAGAAGCAGCAAGGAGTTTCCAAAGTGATTCCAAGGGTGTTGGGCTCAACTCCAACTGATTCCAAACCCCAAGTGTAGCCTGAGTCAAGATCCAAATGGGAAGACAAACTCACCACATTGAGAGAACAACGGAGAGCCCAAGGTCTCTGCCTGAAGTGTGGTGACAAGTGGAGCCAAGCACACAGATGCCCGAAGCAGGTTCCATTACATATACTGGAAGAAGTCTTGGATGTCATGAATGTGGAAGTAGAACAAGTTGTTGAGGAAGACAAGGACAGTGATTCTAGTGATGAATAGATATTATCACTCTCTTTATCTGCCATAGAAGGAGTCCAGGGCATGAAAACAATAAAACTTCAAGGGCTCATCAACAATCAAGAGGTCCTAATACTGATTGATTTAGGCAGTTCTAGCACCTTCATTAGCTTAGTAATAGTGTAAAGATTGAAATACAAGCAACAAGTAGCACCTGAAGCACTGGTGACAGTGGCTAATGGTGACAAGTTAACTAGCAACAAGATTGTGCCTATAGTGACATGGTGGACATAGGGCCATACCTTCTCCACAAACCAGGGTGTTAGACCTCAAATTCTATGACATTGTGTTGGGCATGGACTGGTTAGAACAGTATAGTCCCATGTGGATACACTGGAAGAAGAAGAAAATGAGATTCACACATAAAGGGAAAAGGATAAGATTGACTAGAATCAAAGACTGCACAACTAAATGCCATAAATTGCTAGTCAGAAAATTAAAAGGACTCATAAGAAAAGGTGGTGTGGCTCAATTGGTGCACTTAAAAGCTGCTCAACCTGAATACGAAGAATCCAACATCCTTGAAGCGGTATAGCAGTTAGTACAAGAACACCAAGAACACTTCAAAGAATCAACTGAATTACCACCCAACAGAGCACTGGATCATCAAATCACACTAATACTGGGTGTCATACCAGTCAAAATGACGCCTTATAGATACTCAATCACACAGAAGGATGAAATTGAAAGACAAGTTAATGAGATGTTGATCAATGGGGTAATCCAGCCAAGCACAAGCCCATTCTCATCTCCTGTGTTGCTAGTGAAGAAAAAGGATGGATCATGGAGATTCTGCATTGATTATAGAAAGCTCAATTTTATAACTATGAAGAACAAGTATCCCTTGCCAGTAGTCGATGAGCTGTTGGATGAATTAAGGGGAGCAAGTTGGTTCACAAAACTAGACATGAGGTTAGGATACCATCAAATACGAGTCCTACCAGAAGATGTACAGAAAACAGCATTCAAGACACATCATGGCCATTGGGAATTCAAGGTGATGCCCTTTGGACTCACAAATGCACCAGCAACATTTCAAGAAACAATGAACACTATCTTTGCACACATATTGAGGAAGCATGTTGTAGTCTTCGTGGACAACATTCTCATCTACAGCAGATCATTGGAGGTCAAAAGATCACCTGCAGCATCTGAGGGAAGTGTTTAGCATCCTCAAGCAGCAACAATTTCTGCTGAAGTTATCCAAGTGTTCATATGCACAACAATCATTAGAGTATTTGGGCCACATAATCAGTGCACAAGGGGTGTAAACAGATCCTGCAAAGATACAAGCAGTAGCGGAGTGGCTGGTTCCAACAGGCATCAAGGAATTAAGGGGATTTCTAGGTTTATCTGGATATTACAGAAAATTCATTCAACACTATGGGGTGATTAGCAGACCACTCACTGACCTTCTTAGAAAGGATACTATATTTGCATGGACACCGGAGCATCAAAAATGCTTTGATTCACTCAAGAAAGCTCTAATGATAGCTCCAGTGCTAGCACTTCCAGACTTCACCAAAAGCTTCTCAGTGGAAACTGATGCCTCAGGAATAGGCATAGGGGCATGCAATACAAACACCCAATTGCTTACCTCAGCAAGGCATTGAGGCCAAGAGCACAAGCATTGTCAACCTATGAAAAAGAGTGCCTTGCATTGATAATGGCTGTCAATAAATGGAAACCATACTTGCAGCATAGAGTTTTCCATCTTGATAGATCAAAAGATCTTAGTCCACTTAGGGGAACAGAAAATTCATCAAGCAATGCAGCAGAAAGCCTTCATCAAACTTTTGGGTTTATAGTACAAGATCATTTACAAGAAGAGAATGGAAAACAAGGCAGCAGATGCATTATCTAGACAGCAACACCAAGACTCTGAACTCAATGCCATATCAACCAGTACACCTAAATGGTTGGAAACTGTGATTGAGGGCTACTAGCAACCAAGCAGTTATTAACAGAATTGAGCATCTCAGGCTCAAATGACAAGGGCTTCTCATTGGTAGATGGTGTTATTAAGAACAAAGGAATAATATGGTTGGGATCACATGTTGAAGCTCATCAAGCAGGCTTTACATGCTAGTGGTTTGGGTGGTCACAGTGGTATAATAGCAACCTACAACAAGATCAAGTCATTATTCTCATGGCCTAATATGAAGCAGGACATTTAGAAGTACATTACTGCTTGCAAGGTATGTAGCCAAGCCAGACCTGAGCACTGTAGACTACTTGGGTTAGCCACCTCAATCTTGGCATACTATGAGTCTATATTTCACTGAAGGCTTACCCAAGTCAAAAACATTTGACACGATTCTTGTAGCCATTGACAAATTCTCAAAGTATGGAAACTTCATTCCCCTATATCATCCATACACAGCATTATCTGTAGCCCAGCTATATTTGAACAATGTTTACAAACTACATGGCATGCATAATGTCATCATATCTAATGGAGACAAAGTATTCACTAGCACCTTGTGGCAAAAGTTGTTCATGCTAGCGGAAACCATACTAAACATGAGCTCAGCTTACCACCCTCAAACCGATGGACAAACTGAGAGACTCAACCAATACTTAGAAACATATATGAGATGCCTTGTGAAAGCTTGCCCAGCCAAATGATCACAATGGTTATCCTTAGCTGAGTACTGGTACAATACAACGTACCATTCAGCACATGGGAAAACACCATTTGAGGTTCTATATGGTCACCAGCCACGCCACTTCGGTATTGTACCTTCTGATGCCGCAACAGTCCCTGACTTGAATGAATGCCTTAATGAACGTGATGCTATGACTAAGGCAATTCAGCAGAATCTTCTCAGAGCACAATAGCAAATGAAGACACAGGCTGACAAAGGAAGACAGGAAAGGGAATTCAATGTGGGCGATTGGGTATACCTGAAACTGCAACCATATATCTAGCAATCAGTACATAGAAGATCTAATCACAAATTTAGTTTCAAGTATTTTGGGCCATATCTCATCATGCAAAGAATAGGCAAAGTCGCCTACAAGCTCCAATTACCACCCACAGCACACATACATCCAGTGGTGCATGTATCTCAGTTGAAGAAGGCACTACTGATGAACAACTCCAGTGTTTAACAATGGACCTACAATCATCTCCGGTGCAAGTCATCGACTTCGGACTTCAGAAGAAGGGTAACTTGATGATACCTCACGATTTGGTGGTATGAGATTCTTAGCCATCTTCTTGGGTGACATGGGAGAACTTATTTATGCTCAATACCTGGCATTCTGCTACACACAAAGCTATAGTGTGATTGCATATCATGTTTTGATGGCTCAAGCACTTGAGGACAAGTTGCATCTTGTTGGGGGGGGGGGATGTCACAACCTGGGCTGAGCCTATGTAATAGGGTAGCAGGCCTACGAGCCGTGGTTTGGGCCAAGAGCTTGTGTAAGCGCCATTAGGTCGGTGGGCCGTAAAACACTATGTATGAACCTCAGAACTGAGAGGAGAGGAAACAAAGAAGAAAAACCCTAAAAATCATCCCCTTCCTCCTTCTACCTGCTCGAGGTGGTGCCGCCGACCTCACCGCCGCGCGCCATTTACCGGCAAACCTTCCCCTACCTAGATTGTTACATTGGAATGTATTAAATCCCCAACAAGTCAAAATGATCTCAATCCACTTGAGAATGGTATTAACCGAACAAGACCTCATGCAGGTGCAGCACGACGGTGTCATCAGATGCACGCGATACAGTGTTGCGCCTCACCTAGCTGCAAATGCGACACGGGCTGCGCTCCTGGCGACACATGGCTTTGCCATGGCCGTCTTAGCGATTTGGTATACGCCGACTGCCGTGAGCTGAACTTGTGTGTAGTAGCTGCGTGATTGGCAGCGTTCTTGAGCAATGACGCGCGAGAGCATGAGTGCTTGAAGCAACACACGTTCCATCACGCTACAAAAGTACTAGAAAACAAAGCGGCGATTCTGCCGCCGCTGCCCTCCGGCACCGACGTTGTGGCTCGCTGCGCCATGCTCGCGGCAGCGTCACGTGATCCATTATGCCATCGAGGCAGAAAACAATCGGGTCAAGGTGGTACCCTTTGCGAAATCAAGGCCACACGCGTCCGATCGGGCGGTTTGGATAGATCCAAGGGATGGAGGGTAGTTGAAATACCATCCACCCCTGACCCCTGCCCGGGCACCGCCTCTGCTCCGTGCCTCGACAGTCGTCACGCCAGAGTGCCGCCGTGTCCTCGCCGCTACTCGCCAGTCAGCCTGTCTGGCCGTCCGCGCACCGGTCTCCACGACGTGAGTGTCGCCAGCACTTCCTATGTTGCTGGTCGTGGCCGAGGATGGGCATTGGCATCCCAACCAGCCTAGAAGGATGACGCCGTCGCCATGTGCGCTATCCAGCGCCTCCAAAGCCTTCGATGTTACTTCCATGGAGGATTGCTCCAGGCGCCCAAGCGTGTAGAAGGCTATGCACAAGGCTGCGTCAACAAACCAAGACGTACACTGCAGCCGTAATGGAAGCATCGCTGAGACTGCCGCATCCTCCGGCATCGAAATTACAAGGTCGCCAAGCCAAGTCCGCCACGGTAGCATGGCATTGCTGATGTTGGTTCTTTTTGTGAAGCATGAATTGGGTCCATATGAATTGGGTCCATATGAACTACTCCCTCCGTCCCATAATAAGTGCATTTCTAGAGTTCAAAATTATCCCCAAATAAGTGCACATTTAGGAATTGGACTACCTAACTCTAGTTGCCTTTTTCTACTTTCTCTCATTCCAAAGTGCAATGATTACATTTTTATAATGGTATATATGTAATTTTTCACTAACATTTAAAATCACCCAAACTCAGGAAGTGCATTTATTTTTGGACGGTGGGAGTATAGAGTATATTACCCTGATGCAGGGGAGCATATGGCATTATTGAATTGGCTCCATATGCTCTTTGATGGCTCTGTCTCTGCGCAGCGTGCAGTAAAAAATCTTCGCTGGAATGACAGCAATCTTGCTATTGCTGATCCTGAGAACTGTACACAAAATTTATATTGCAAAGGACAACCTGAAAATCCTGTCGAACTAGGTCCTAGATAGGTCAATCCCTGAATACATTCTACGATGCACAGGTCAAGATAACATGCAGCAGCTTTCACTCGGGGTCCTACTGCCGATGCTTGCTAGCTAGATCCGCTGGTCGACATCGTCCGCGGTGGCGGGCCGCTGACGCTGCCGCTGCGCCACAGGTCCTGGGCTCCCGGCACAGCGGCATTCAGGCCGGCCTGGTCCTGCTGCTTCATGATGAGCACCGAGTAGGGCGTGTCGAAGTCGGAGGACGCGAGGAGGTCGCCGATGACCCCGAGCTCGGGGCACTCGCTCCAGTCCGACAGCCCGTTGGCCGGCATCACCGGGTACCACCTGTGCCTCATGCCGACGACGACGAGGTCGTAGCCGGCCTTGTCGAGGCCCCTCAGCACCTCGACGATCCTCTCCATGTCGCCGACGAGCTCCTCCCGGACCTTCATGTTCCTGCTCCTCGCCGCGAGCGCCTTCACCTCCTCGATGGCGCGGTTGTCCACCCGCCGGTCCGCCGGGTCGTCCTTGATCCCTCGCGCCGGCAGGAACCGCACGACGGCAACCGTCACGCCCGGGTGCCGCGCCATGCGCGCCACGTAGGACATGGCCTCGCGGTCGTCGCCTCCGCCGAAGAAGAGCGCCGCCACGGCCGCGTGGAACTGGGGCGCGCCCGTCGAGCGCCCGCCACCGCTGCCCGCGGAAGAGCCCGAGTAGTCTTGCAGCGGCCCCGGGATGAAACTGGACAGCCCCACGCAGCCGGCGTTGCGGTCGACGAACACTGCGACCGAGCACGGCGCGACCTCCAGCACCTTGCGGTTGACGACGCGGAGCCCGGCGGCGGCGTGCGCGCCGCCGGCGAGCATGTGGCGCTTGTGGTGGTGGAGGAGGATCAGCGACGTGCGCTTGTCGACGGCGAGGCGGCACACCTCGTCGTGCATGGAGGAGTAGGGGGAGATGGTGGTGAACGGGTGCACCGAGACGGCGCCCTCCGGGTGCCGGAGCTCGTGCCGGAAGAAGGCGTTGATGACGCGGTCCGAGTCGGAGGACGGCGCGCCGGGCGCGCCGATCCGGGATGCGTTGCGGCGCGGGTTGTGCGGGATGAACACTGGCGCGGACCGGCCGGCGATCTCGACTAGCTGGAGGAGGTAGAGGCCGATGGGCGTCTGCGGCGTGGCGTGCGACGCCTCCAGCAGCGCCAGCGTCCCCGGGACGTGGGACTGGTCGTGGACGCACGCCAGGATGCGCAGGTCGGCGTCCGCCTTGAGGTGTTGCAACGTGCGCCGCTTGTACACGGCGTAGCGCCGCGCCGGGTCGTATAGCCATGCCGCCACCGGCACCGATACCGCCGTGATCGCCACCGACGAGCACATCAACACGCTGAACGTGCCCTTGCCGATCAACTGCAAACCAAACCGAAACAGATATTTTAAGATTCTACGCATAGGATGTTGATGGTTGCATTTGATGCTTGCGGAGCTGATGGATCAACGATCACCTCGTTGGTGAGGAAGAAGGTGAAGGTGATGACCTCAACAATCCCCTTGGAGTTCATGAACAGGCTGAGAGACACGGCGTCCCGGAGGGGGATCTCAAGGTACAGCGACGGCACCATGACGCCGACCAGCTTGCCAAACCACCCGAGGAATATGACGAGCTGCAGCCTGCCCCAGTGCAGGCACCACACGTCGGTGCTGAGGCCGGTCATGGCGTAGTACAGCGGCAGGATCAGCCCGGACACCATGGCGTCGATCTTCTCCCCCAGCGCGGTGCCGAGCGGCGGCCCGTCGGGGATCGCCAGCCCCAGCATGAGCGCGCCGTGGAACGAGTTGGTCCCGATGATGTCGCTGTAGAACCCAACGAGGAGCACGATGAGGAGGAAGAAAAAGACGTAGTTTTCGTCCACCGGCTTGCCCGGCGGCGTGCGCTCGATCACCTTGAGCGCGACGGGCCGCACCGCGAACAGTATGACCGCGGCGAGCGCGGCCACCGAGAGGAACGCCCAGAGCGACGTCGCGGGCGACACGAGGAACGCCTCGGCCAGGGTGTACCCTACCATGATGAGCCACGCGATGCCGTCGGTGGTCATCGACGCCGACATGGCTGTGCGGCCGAGGTCGGAGTTGAGGAGGCTGAGCTCCGACATGATCGGCGAGAGCACGGCGAAGGACGTGACCGAGATCGAGGTCGACAGCGCGAATAGGAACGTGGACCGCCTCGTCACGTCGGCCTCCGCGGCCATGGCGGCGCCGGAGAAGCCCACGGCGGTCATGGCCAGCGGCAGGACGAAGCCAGAGAGGCCAATGATGACGCCCTTCTTGCCGGACCGGACGACGAGCATCGGGTCCATCCGCACGCCGATGAGGAAGATGACGTACATGAGGCCGAACGTCGCCACGGTGTGCAGAACCGGGTCGCCCCTCGCCGGGAACACCGTCTCCTTGAACGCTGAACAGCGTGACAGCACGGAGGGGCCAAGTATGATGCCGCCCTGGAACATCAGATCCAACGTCAAGTTTCGATTGGTTTGCTCCAAAAAGCTTCGAAATGATGCGTATGAAGAATTTAAATCTGTGGACGTGCCATGATCTCGGACACGACGCGGGGCTGCTTGAACGGCTTGAGGAGAAAGTAGAGGACGCGGGTGACGGCGACGATGAGGACGAGCTGCACGCCGAGCAGCGGCAGCGACTCCTGCAGCGGGCTGCCGCCCTGGAAGATGTTCCGCCCGGTGCCCGTGGTCTGTGGGACCACGTAGCAGTTGATGCCGTCGTCCATTGCCCCTGCGTCTCTGCCGGCGTCGGTGACAATGCCGCGGTCGCCTGTCGCCGTGCTTTTCGCCCTGCGCACCTCTTGTCAGGCCGTGTCTTCCATGGAGGTTTGCACGGTGGAGTGGAGAAGGGGCGAGAGATGGAGAAGAGGAGAGGAATCAGTGACATGCCAAAAAAGTTTTAAAACTTCATAGCCTCGAGATTTTATTGAGCTCTGATTCTTCAGTAGAATTTCCGTGGCTGGAAACCACTTGTTCAGGAATAGTAAATCTAAAATTGGACCGGTGAATTTGTTGAGGGTATGATTGGTGCATTGTGTACTGTGTTCTTTGCGTAGAAAATATGACATTGTTCGGAGCAAACTGTACAAATTTTAGACCTACGGTAAACGGACTCTTTCAAGTTAGAAAGGAGTGCTTTGTACGAAGACCAGTACTAGCGTTTCAAAGGCCTGCTGACTCTATTGTGCTGCTGTTCAATCCAGTCTGCTGAGAACAACCTGGGAGCATGGCAAATCGACAAGTCTGTATCAAATAAGCATTTCATGACATCAGGGGCATTTCTGCATTCTACAATAACCAGGATCAGGATATTAATGAACAAAACAGTCACCATGGGTCTCTAATCCTATACAGGATGACCATCTGCAGATCACTACAGTCGAGTACCTGACAAAAGAATATGCAGACAAAGACACCACTGACTACTGTCCTACACGCAACGAAGTTCAGCTAACTAGAACAACCTGACGAGACTACCAACAAAGCCAAGTTCCATTCCTAATCCTGCCAGAAAACCATCAGAAGTTGTCAGCGAAATGATCATCTCGACCTGTCTCAGCAGATAACATCTCAGTCACCCAGCGGCCACAGCGGAGAGTGGATGGCGTCGCCGTCGAACCCGTCGGGCTGGCAATCCTCTATCTTGATGCCAGGATAACAGGGCACCATGTGGGCAACAGCATCGAAATCGATGTACATGGCAATGTCATTCGGGTCGTCGTCGAACAGAAGCTCAGGCGAAAGCCAAGAAGCGCCCTGCTGCTGCTGCTGCTGGCTGACGGTCTCCGCTCCGCCCCCACCCTGCGAAACAGCAACCAGCGGCTTCACCTCATGTTCCTCGAAGACGTCGGCGGTTGTGGCGGGAGCGCAGGACGAAGGCTGCCGCTGCGCCGGTGCGGCGGTGGCGATGGTGACGGCGGCGGCATTGTCAGCGGGGAAGTTGAGGCGCGCGAGGTTGCCGTGGTAGGCCACGGCCGCCCGGTCGTAGGCGAGGGCCGCGTCGACAGGGGTGTCGAAGGTGCCCAGCCAGTGGCGCCTGCCGCAGTTGGGCTCGCGGATCTCGGCGACCCACTTGCCCCACCGGCGCTGCCGCACGCCGCGGTAGTTGTGGCGCGTGTTGTCAGGGCCACCCACCCCTCGCTGGGCGGACACGGACCGAGACCTTCCAGCGCCGGGCGTGCCATTAGCACCGCCATTGGCGCGGGCTTGCTGCGTTCCTGTCCCACTGCACGTGCACAACACAAAGCATATCTCTGAATACCATCGAAACCAAGATAACTTGTCAGTGTCAATGTTACAAGATTGGTTGAAGAAGCACAAAGTAATCAGCAGGAATATAAACAATAAGAACCAATAGCAATCGAGATGAACCGGGAGTGCTTGGTCGTTGCAGCTACAAATTAGTTCTTAGTACTATATGAAATGCATGCAGATGGAGAAGAATTTACCATCTGCTCTGTTTTGCTCTGTAACCATCAGGGATCAGAAGGATTGCAGGGAAGCAGAGTTCTTAATTTTGAGTTTAGTTTGAAGGTCCTATCATTTATTTGTTCACCCTTCTTATTTCAATGCAATTATCAATCCTGGTTGATGATAATGCTAACAGACAATGACATAACAGAGTATATAACACAATGCAGTTACATGTTCAGCTTCTGCAGAAATATTTTCCACAGAGTGTAGCCTCTAGAAACATAATTGCATAGTGCCTAGCGAATCAAGCATTCAAATTTAAGGAGAAAAATGATGTGGTTTTGGTTTAATGTCTAGCACAGATAATGACATAACAGAATGCAAATTTTTTTAGAGAGTTAATAACACGGTGCAATTTTCTTTGAGAGTATATAACACAATGCGGTTACATGTTAAACTTCTGAAGAAATATTTTCCTGAGTGCAACCTCCAGAAACACAAGTGCATAGTGCCTAGCGAATCAAGCATTCAAATTCAATGGTTTTGATATCATGTCTAGCAACATAAATATTGTTCCAATTTCGTTTCAGTCCTTCAGACATTGTTCCAATAACACCCAATCTGCACTAGTAAGTTAAGGTACGATTTCCCCCACTTGATTTACAGAAATTTCACAGGGAAACTTCGCATATTAGGCTGAATATTACCCCTTCCATATCGATTTAAAAAAGAACACTACCAAAACTCGCGATTTTCCCACATCAAATTCGGTCCAAAAAGCCCCACATCAACATTTCACAGTTCTACAGATACGCATCACATTGCAAATATAAACACATTAGACTATGCTAAGATCGATCCATCCGCCCATCAGAGATGAACACCCCGGAGCAGAACAGAGCGGCAGAATGCGCACCGCAAGCAGTCAAGAAGCACCGATCCTCATCCTCCACAGATCACGCCCGACCGACCCCGAAACCCCGGAGCAACGACGCGCAAGCGAAGCGAGCAGCACAGCGGAGAGCAGCAACCAGAGAAAAGCGACAAGGGTTACCTCGACGTCGGTACCGCCGCCGGCGCCCGCCCCATTTCCTTGCTCCCCAACCCCACTCCCATGGCCCCTTCCTCCCGCGAGAGAACAACCCTCAGATCCTCGACCGATCGGCCGCTCCCCTCCCTCGGCGGCTCAGTCCCTCTCCGCCTCCCCTTTGTTGTTTGTTGTGTGCTCTCGGTGTCTTGCGCTGGAAGATGGAGAATCTGAGTCGACCAGGGGGACCGCAGGTGGATTCAAAGTACCACGCACGCTTTGCAGGACACGGTACCAATCAATGAGACGCGGGGGGCGCTTGGAACTTGGCGCGCAAGGCAGCTGGCAGCGAGGCCGAGGCAGGCGATGGCGGCGTGCTCGCCTGGTTGCGGATGGAAAGGCGTGTCCGTACTTGCGGGATGACGTGGCATGGCACTAGGGTGTCCGTGGGGCCCACGCGCTAGGAGAGGTGGGCCCGGCGCCGCGAGGCATCGCTTTCTTCGGCACCAAGCATCATCGGTCGCGTGATGGATGACGGAGCGCAGGCGCGCGGGGCCCCGGGCCCGGATTGACCGTGCCGTCGCTTTGGTCTTGGCTGCGTGCCGATCGCGGTGCGGCGTGACGGGAATGCGAGGGTTTCCGTTCCGTTCCATTCCAGTTCCAGCCTTCCAGACATAGGCATGGAGAGTTGGTTGGGACTTGGGTGAGCCTTCTAAGGAGCATCTCCAGTTTCGTCGCATTTGCAGTGCACACCTTCGACTATCCTCTTCGCATCGAGAGCTGTCTGACCTGTGGATCGTCGATCCGTGGAGAACACGGAAATTTCTTCAATCTCATCCCCTCCGGATGAACTCTGACTGTTTGGGGGCAAAAATTCACAAAATCTATGTTTGGGCCTAAGCTGGTTTTATTTTTCTTTTTCTGCCCCGAAACTGTTTGGGCCTAACCTCTTGTGGGTTTGTTGAGTTGACCACGCAATGTTCACTCCGGCCGGCCTCTTTATGCTAAACCAGAGCCCAATTGACGCGGCCCATCTCAGCCATTTTGATTAGTGCCTATACAAAATGGTCGTGCAATTTTTTTTGGGCAAAAAATGGTCGTGCAATTAGGAGGAGGATTACGTCACGGTGTGATTCTTTGGATACAGTATAGTGACCATCATGTAATCTAAAAAAATTGTCACCTCATCAGCCCGTTCTAAACAATAAACCACATCCCTCTGGGCTCTGGCTACTTTTCTTTTCTGCGATTACATGACGGCATCTAACTCGCAGCATGCACGTTGATATCCCTGTGCTTATCTACACTCTACAGGCTGCGAGATCCTGCTTACCGAGCTCTTCCAATGGAACAGGACCTGATGTCTGATTGCATCACGCACGAAGGCGACGACTCCATCAACCGGCAGCTAAAGGGTTGTATTGCATCATGGCGATCTCTAGCTAGGAAATATCGTGGCGAAGATCATGTCTGAAACTTTCAACTAGGCGCGACCAACAAATTAATTAATACATACAATCCCTGTGATATCACCGTCCCAAATAAAAGAACACTGGCCTGTGCTATCAGCACCAGTATAATAACCCATTTGCACAACGCTTTCTGACTTTTCGGGAGGAAACAAGGAGAAAGAAAATCGATTCAATTTGGATGCGACCTGAAAAGAAGATAAAGAACGGAATCGCCGAATTGTTTAGGAATTTTCGCAACCCATTATTAGCGTCTGCGGGCAATAATGTAGCATCGACCAGGATATCATTGTTTTAGCTGCGAGCATTGTATTTTGCAGCAAAATGTGTTCCGGCTGATGTGCGCTTTTAGTTGCAAGCATGCATGCACTGTATCTGCCTCGGATGTTTTTATCTGACGCAACCTTTTTAGAAAGAAAAGAGCGGAAAGGCAAAAGGGTCAGCTGATCCTTTTTCTTAATTCGCCGAGCAAAGAGTCGGTATGATTCCGTTATTTCTCATCGCGTAGCTCCATTCTCACTTCTTTTGACCCAATTCTAACATGACCTTGTCACTCTATTGGTTAGGCTCTTTTATGCCTTACCTGCAATTTAATTCTGAAGGAAAGCAGCTATACCTCCGTGCGAGGCCGGCGTCATATCGCAAGCAATTTTTTAAAAACAAACTGGCGGAGAGCTGCATGTTTTATATTTAAAATAATTAGGACCAAACAGATTGATTTTTTTTTGTCACAAGCAATTTTCATCTTATCATAATTAGAATTAGAAACCACCAAGGTTGGAGCGGAGGCACGCCAGGGCCTGGCCACGTCGCCCCATGGCTGCACCGCTCGATCACATGTGGATGGCCCGCGATGGCGCACTCTGCAGATAGGGTGTGGCTTCCCCCAGCTGGTCCCTGCACCGTACGTGTGTGATTTACCGACGGGATGACGTCTCTCCCATTTGCTTGCATCGCCGATGTTCTGCAGTGCACGTCGCCTCGGCTCCACTGGTTGGCCTGTGAGCTCCGACTCGCCCTCTCGCCTTCTCCTGCAGTCCGGGCAGACGGCGACGGCCTAGTTGCTTGTGTCGCCAGCATTCCGCGGCATGGGCGCCTCACTTTTAGGTGAGGGCTACGTGCTCTTGCAGTCCATCGAGGACGCCTGTCTCACATTTGCTCATTTCATCCATTGGAGACCTTAGTCTCTCCTCTTTTCTTCCCTCTTGCTAGGTCTCCGATCCGACGGCAGCGGCAGCACACAGTCATCCCGAGGTGCCGACAGCGCATAGCACCTCCTTCTACACCTCCCTTCAGCCTTCATCCATCCCCGATGCTTGCTGTCCACCGGTCCCCGAGGAACCAACTCAGTGTTCCCGTAGGCACTGCGCAAGGTGTGCGCGGGTGCAATGAAGACATGGGACGTGCAAGCGTGGTCAACTCCCTCACACCCCCGTGCGACCTCCCATGGCGTAGAGCTCGCCGGCCAGACCCCAGCAGCTAGAGTGGCTGAATATGGATGACGCCTAGAAGGTGCTTGAGGAAATGCCTCCAAGGTAAGCTGGTCACTGAATAGTTTGTATTTTCAGTTTTAGCAAGTACCAACTGTGTAGGGACATCTCGTATCAGTCAGCTCTATCCATTTTCTATTCACACCAAAGATTATTCATGCCCTATTCTTGGGGTTACAAGTTGCCATGGATTTGTGACTCACCAAGGAGCAACACCAGGCGAGGATGTGTTGTGCCATGGCTACAAAGACCATTTGTTTGTGCTATTGCTGCAGTAGCAGGTACAACATTCCTTTCATTCACTTTCTGCTGCTCCCGAAGGCTACTCATGGATTCTCCCTTCTTGGTGGTGCAAGGTGCCATGGATTTAGGTTAGAACATCTCCGGTAAGTGGAATCAAATCCTTTTGATACTAAGGTTTCCACTAATTTTATTTTTCCCTTTTGATTTGGGTTCCCTGGGCCTTCAAACCATTGATTCACATGCAAAATGGCGTGCGTATGATTTGTTTCCCAATTCAAGTCTTTCTGCTAATTTATATCTTGAGGCATTACCCAACAGACGAGCACAATTTCTGTATGGTTTGGCTTCTGCAGTAATAAAGAAAAGGGTGCTTACCTTTTTGTTTTTCGTTGTGGTATTGAAATTTGGATGGCGCAAAATGATCTAGAATCTTTAAGAAAATGTTCTATACTAAACTTTTATGGTCCTTAGTATTCTTGCAAAGATATGAACTATAGTTGTAGATATGCATACCTATCAATATGTGACTTGCAGTAGTAGGTCAAATGCTCGGTTGATTTGTAGCCTATTCTAACAAGGACAACCCTATCTTTCATTAAGCTTTACAGTACCGTACTACTATGGAGTTTATGGAGAAGGGGACCACACTTGCGATGAAATTAGTTCCCACATCAATAACCGTTCTGTTTACACGCTGCCCCCATGAGTAGCCAATAGCTCAAGACTTTTAAGTCATAGCATCTTCTCTGCTAATTTGATAAAATGTGTAACTATATTAGGTTTTCAATTCCCAGTGTTAGGGATGCTAGATATGATGTGCATAAACTTAGAGTGCACATTCAGAAGAAAATTGCTCTTGCTGCTTATTTACAAATTAAAAACACAAGTGAGCATGTTAAATTCAGGGTAGTGACTAACGTGAAGTAATTTGATATTTGTTCCACTATTGGTTTATTTATCTCTTGCATCTAAGATGTTCATTGATTTTGCCTTTAGCAAAGAGCTATGATGATTAAACAAAAGACTTTCTGTTTGGTATGGAATGAAATCGTATGAAGCCATGATACCTTGGTTCTAAATATTAATAATATTTGATCCATATTGTTTGTTAGTTTGTGTCTGCGGCATCTTTTATCATCACCTTTTTAGTAGAGTATGTTTTGATTTACTTTTAACATAATATGTCTAGAATAATATTTACATTGCTCCCCTGAAAAAGAGTTTGTAGAGCTTGATAATTTATTTTAGTTGGATTTTGAGCTGCCTCTGAACATATGACATCAATTTTTAGGGTGTCCAACAATAAATTCTAACGTGGACAAACATAGTATCTATTTACTATATATCTATCGTACAACTGCTCTTTTCATGTATCTTGAAACACTGGAAAGGTTGTGGGAGAGTCAAATGCACCATATTCAGTTTAGAAAGCAATGGGTGGTTTAATCATGGCTGACCTTTTTTACTGAACATGGCTGCTATTCTTGCTTTTTCTTAGCTTGAAGAAAATACAAAGGCTTATATAAAAATAATTGGTATAAAGGTGCCATGCAAGTGTAGGTAACTTCAAGCAAATAAATGGATCTACCAATCTGCTGGCATTGCTCGATGGTCATCACACCTAGCAAATCAACCAAGGCCTGGAAGCGATCTTTTAAAATTCACTTAAAGCGATTCAATAAAGCTAGGCCCTAAACATACACAAACATTAATAATAGTGTTACTCAAAACTAAACACTTTTGCTATCCTAAGGGTACAGTTACGATTTGAAGATGGAAAATATGCTTTGATGCAAGGAAAGCCAAAACATTGTTATAGAAGGTGGTCGAGATAACAAGAGTTAATGTTTCTTTACCAAATTGAAATCACCATGCTAAAAATTTAATGTTCTATTCTTCCATTGTAGGCATAGCTTTTTCTTCCAAGAAGCTCATAACACAGAAATACTATATCTGACTGAAATATGTATGTTTCTGTTCATAATGGAGAAATATTGTAGTACTATTAAAAATTTCTTCCTATGTTTGATGAAAATATCATTGCTCAGCAAGTGTGCTTTCCCTGAAATCATTTAAGAGAATAATTGTTTCAAGGAATAGTGCTGGAGAGATGAAAATTTTTGACACAAGTCAGTCTCTCTTTTTCCCTCATATGTTTGCTAAATTGAGTGAATGCTCCTTTATATTGCTTCAGACGATATTTCTTTCCACATTTCTTTGTATGGTTTGCAATTTCCATACATTCACCTCCTATACCATTGGATTTCTGCTGACAAACTTACCCATGTATTACTTCTTTCTAACAGTGACCACAAGGTTTGTCAGATGGTTCCTACCACTATCTGAACTGAAGCTGTGTGAAGAGATACATCAGTTGTACAATGTGTATGTAAATGGGCTGTTTATCTTTTATAATTTTGTGATTCTTATGTATGATGTTTTGATTAACCATAAGGACTCTTATAGTCCAGTATATAAACCACCTTGCAGTCAATGTTGATATGTTTATTCCTAGCTGTAGTGCACTAGAGGAGAATTGTTATAAAAAATTTAGTCTGTAATTTTCAAAGCAGTTGCTTCATTTATTTTTTACACTAGCTGCCCAGCAAAATCGATGCATGATCCAGTGCTTGGATTGGATGTGCTTATGATATACGCATTTTTCTTTTCCTTTCCCAACAACTATATGTGTACTGATGTTATGCAGTATTGGCTTTTATCCCCATATAAGATGGCCCTTGGATAATCTCATTTCGAGACCACAGACCGAAGCTGATCTACAGAAGAAAAGGTGGAACAGAAGGCTAAAGAATGCATGTGGATCAGAATGCCAAGCATTACAATTTTCAGTAGTAATGATGACTCAAAAGGTAGCTATGGGAATGAGAAATAAAGCTGAGAAGAAGCTCTACTTATAGGGGAAAGTGTACTCAAGAAATCCTGACTGAATTCTATTTATTTCTTATGCAGTTTGTGACATTTATGGATGACGCCTAGAAGGTGCTTGAGGAAATGCCTCCAAGGTAAGCTGGTCACTGAATAGTTTGTATTTTCAGTTTTAGCAAGTACCAACTGTGTAGGGACATCTCGTATCAGTCAGCTCTATCCATTTTCTATTCACACCAAAGATTATTCATGCCCTATTCTTGGGGTTACAAGTTGCCATGGATTTGTGACTCACCAAGGAGCAACACCAGGCGAGGATGTGTTGTGCCATGGCTACAAAGACCATTTGTTTGTGCTATTGCTGCAGTAGCAGGTACAACATTCCTTTCATTCACTTTCTGCTGCTCCCGAAGGCTACTCATGGATTCTCCCTTCTTGGTGGTGCAAGGTGCCATGGATTTAGGTTAGAACATCTCCGGTAAGTGGAATCAAATCCTTTTGATACTAAGGTTTCCACTAATTTTATTTTTCCCTTTTGATTTGGGTTCCCTGGGCCTTCAAACCATTGATTCACATGCAAAATGGCGTGCGTATGATTTGTTTCCCAATTCAAGTCTTTCTGCTAATTTATATCTTGAGGCATTACCCAACAGACGAGCACAATTTCTGTATGGTTTGGCTTCTGCAGTAATAAAGAAAAGGGTGCTTACCTTTTTGTTTTTCGTTGTGGTATTGAAATTTGGATGGCGCAAAATGATCTAGAATCTTTAAGAAAATGTTCTATACTAAACTTTTATGGTCCTTAGTATTCTTGCAAAGATATGAACTATAGTTGTAGATATGCATACCTATCAATATGTGACTTGCAGTAGTAGGTCAAATGCTCGGTTGATTTGTAGCCTATTCTAACAAGGACAACCCTATCTTTCATTAAGCTTTACAGTACCGTACTACTATGGAGTTTATGGAGAAGGGGACCACACTTGCGATGAAATTAGTTCCCACATCAATAACCGTTCTGTTTACACGCTGCCCCCATGAGTAGCCAATAGCTCAAGACTTTTAAGTCATAGCATCTTCTCTGCTAATTTGATAAAATGTGTAACTATATTAGGTTTTCAATTCCCAGTGTTAGGGATGCTAGATATGATGTGCATAAACTTAGAGTGCACATTCAGAAGAAAATTGCTCTTGCTGCTTATTTACAAATTAAAAACACAAGTGAGCATGTTAAATTCAGGGTAGTGACTAACGTGAAGTAATTTGATATTTGTTCCACTATTGGTTTATTTATCTCTTGCATCTAAGATGTTCATTGATTTTGCCTTTAGCAAAGAGCTATGATGATTAAACAAAAGACTTTCTGTTTGGTATGGAATGAAATCGTATGAAGCCATGATACCTTGGTTCTAAATATTAATAATATTTGATCCATATTGTTTGTTAGTTTGTGTCTGCGGCATCTTTTATCATCACCTTTTTAGTAGAGTATGTTTTGATTTACTTTTAACATAATATGTCTAGAATAATATTTACATTGCTCCCCTGAAAAAGAGTTTGTAGAGCTTGATAATTTATTTTAGTTGGATTTTGAGCTGCCTCTGAACATATGACATCAATTTTTAGGGTGTCCAACAATAAATTCTAACGTGGACAAACATAGTATCTATTTACTATATATCTATCGTACAACTGCTCTTTTCATGTATCTTGAAACACTGGAAAGGTTGTGGGAGAGTCAAATGCACCATATTCAGTTTAGAAAGCAATGGGTGGTTTAATCATGGCTGACCTTTTTTACTGAACATGGCTACTATTCTTGCTTTTTCTTAGCTTGAAGAAAATACAAAGGCTTATATAAAAATAATTGGTATAAAGGTGCCATGCAAGTGTAGGTAACTTCAAGCAAATAAATGGATCTACCAATCTGCTGGCATTGCTCGATGGTCATCACACCTAGCAAATCAACCAAGGCCTGGAAGCGATCTTTTAAAATTCACTTAAAGCGATTCAATAAAGCTAGGCCCTAAACATACACAAACATTAATAATAGTGTTACTCAAAACTAAACACTTTTGCTATCCTAAGGGTACAGTTACGATTTGAAGATGGAAAATATGCTTTGATGCAAGGAAAGCCAAAACATTGTTATAGAAGGTGGTCGAGATAACAAGAGTTAATGTTTCTTTACCAAATTGAAATCACCATGCTAAAAATTTAATGTTCTATTCTTCCATTGTAGGCATAGCTTTTTCTTCCAAGAAGCTCA
The DNA here is from genome assembly GCF_005286985.2 of Setaria viridis. NCBI lineage: Eukaryota > Viridiplantae > Streptophyta > Magnoliopsida > Poales > Poaceae > Setaria > Setaria viridis. The sequence continues at coordinate 15,727,888 of NC_048265.2, forward strand.
TAACACAGAAATACTATATCTGACTGAAATATGTATGTTTCTGTTCATAATGGAGAAATATTGTAGTACTATTAAAAATTTCTTCCTATGTTTGATGAAAATATCATTGCTCAGCAAGTGTGCTTTCCCTGAAATCATTTAAGAGAATAATTGTTTCAAGGAATAGTGCTGGAGAGATGAAAATTTTTGACACAAGTCAGTCTCTCTTTTTCCCTCATATGTTTGCTAAATTGAGTGAATGCTCCTTTATATTGCTTCAGACGATATTTCTTTCCACATTTCTTTGTATGGTTTGCAATTTCCATACATTCACCTCCTATACCATTGGATTTCTGCTGACAAACTTACCCATGTATTACTTCTTTCTAACAGTGACCACAAGGTTTGTCAGATGGTTCCTACCACTATCTGAACTGAAGCTGTGTGAAGAGATACATCAGTTGTACAATGTGTATGTAAATGGGCTGTTTATCTTTTATAATTTTGTGATTCTTATGTATGATGTTTTGATTAACCATAAGGACTCTTATAGTCCAGTATATAAACCACCTTGCAGTCAATGTTGATATGTTTATTCCTAGCTGTAGTGCACTAGAGGAGAATTGTTATAAAAAATTTAGTCTGTAATTTTCAAAGCAGTTGCTTCATTTATTTTTTACACTAGCTGCCCAGCAAAATCGATGCATGATCCAGTGCTTGGATTGGATGTGCTTATGATATACGCATTTTTCTTTTCCTTTCCCAACAACTATATGTGTACTGATGTTATGCAGTATTGGCTTTTATCCCCATATAAGATGGCCCTTGGATAATCTCATTTCGAGACCACAGACCGAAGCTGATCTACAGAAGAAAAGGTGGAACAGAAGGCTAAAGAATGCATGTGGATCAGAATGCCAAGCATTACAATTTTCAGTAGTAATGATGACTCAAAAGGTAGCTATGGGAATGAGAAATAAAGCTGAGAAGAAGCTCTACTTATAGGGGAAAGTGTACTCAAGAAATCCTGACTGAATTCTATTTATTTCTTATGCAGTTTGTGACATTTAGGTTTCTTAGATAATCTTAGCAAACTCAAATACTGAACCTATTGCATCTTTTTTCCACAAAATGTATTTCGTAACATATTAGGATGCCTGGTCCATTGTGAATTTCATAAGATAACAGTGCCCCGGTCTGTTCTGTATAAAAAGAACTACATGGCGAGGAAGAAGCAGTAAGTTACTAATAAGAAAAGATGAAAGATTACATTACATGGTGACCCATACACAACTACAAAACAAAGTGCTGGCCTAAATATAATATCAGACAGCTAAGCAACAGTGGCAACTGGGCCAGCAATGAGAGGCCCGATGTGATGAGTTAAACGCCCAGCAAACTCAATTTATTCATTTTTAGGACTGAATCTAATTTCGTACCTTAAAATAAAAATGTCAACAACAGATTACTAGGAAACATTTCGACTTTGAAATGACCACTCCCCACCAGTAAAGAATTCCAGAAAAAACTCAAAAATTCCATCTTCCTATTCGAATGCGCACATAACTATTTAGGATATATAAAGGTATCCTCTATATATGCACGTCCCAGAGCAATGGTTATATCCGAACAATGTAGCACGTGGGCCCAAATTGGCAAGTCTATTTAGACCGCATCTAGGAGAGCACAACAAAATTAAGGCCCGATAGCTTCTTTAACTCCAGCTATAGATAAAAAAATATATATGCAAGCAGATAGAAAACAAACAAAGGTTTCTGAAATGGTGTACAAACTCAACCAAGCCAAAACCAAACCCCATGCTAACGACATGTTCTTGATATTGATTGAGTTGGAAGGAGTCAGAGATTACCACGTAATCCTTCCATAGTTACGCCGATAATCTTCATCACCAAAGCACCATGACAGTTTCCAAAACCCTTCATATAATCTCCATAAGTTAATTGTTTGGCTCATTATAGCCACCCGATCGTCGGGGGTACGTGTAAGGCTCACGTTCGGGTTGCCCTCCATGGGTAACATCCACTCTCTATCGATGTATCTTGTAACGACGGTGTTAGAATAGCAGATAGTTTCGGATCATGTAATGTAATGTGCACGAATTGTATAACATGCATATGTGCGCCTGGAATAGGTGTTCGTGATAGACTTGGACTCGGCTTAGAGATAGAGATAAACATGTATTAGAAACCATGTGTCCTTGCTATACACGATGTAACCAACATGTACTCTTGATGAGGGATTCCCTCTATATAAACACGGAACCGATGGCGAGCCGGGTAAGGCAGCCACGTTTACCAACCTACCACAAATCTTTCATGGTAATCAGAGCTATCTTCTTCCAGTACATTTGATTGCCTGCTTCGGTCATGGCATCATCTTCTAGCACCGACTCTGTTGCGCCTCTAGGACCCCAGGTCACCGAGAAGCTTACTCAGGATAATTACGTCCTTTGGAAGGCGCAGGTTCTTCCCCCCATTAGAGGCGCTCAGCTCATGGGGATTATTGATGGATCATCCAAGTCGCCGTCAATGACCATAGAAGTCGTGAAGGACGACAAGACAAAGGAGGTCCACGTCAACCCGGCTTATTCTGCATGGCTCGCACAAGATCAACAAGTTCTTGCGTTCCTTTTTAACTCTATCTCTAAAGATGTGTTGGGACAAGTTGCAACCTTGGAATTTGCAGTCGAAGTATGGACCACGCTAGAAGTAATGTTTTCAGCGCAGTCGGGTGCAAGGGTAACAAACCTACGCATGCAGCTCTCGACTTCAAAGAAGGGGAGCATGACCACGTCAGAGTAGTTCAACAATATGAAGGCTTTGGGTGATGAGTTAGCAGCGGTCGGGAAGAAAATAGAAGATGATGAGATGGTGTCCTTCATACTCACTTGTCTAGATGCAGATTACAACCCAATAGTGACCTCGGTTATGGGCAGATTGGATTTGATCCCTCTGTCTGAACTGTATGCACAAGTTATGTCATATGAAACAAGACTTGAGATGCTACATGGTCAAGGAGAACAGTACCAATCGTCGGCAAATTTTTCTTCATCTCGCGGTCGTGGCGGCAATAGCAGTTTTAACCGTGGGCGATCAGGAGGTTTCCGCAGTCGAGGAGGTCGTGGAGGCTGAGGTACTGGCAGCCGGCAGCAAAATCAATCTGCTAGCATGAGGACTGGCGGACAAGGCACCTCCAAAACAAGATGTCAGATCTGCGATAAACCAAATCACTCAACCCTTGAGTCTTGGTATAGGTTTGAGGAGGATTTTCAGCCAAACATCAACAATAAAACAGTAGCCAATGCCACAACCGCATACTATGGAGTTGATACAAATTGGTATGTTGATAGTGGATCGTCTGATCATATTACCTCTGATCTTGACAAGATGACAGTTCGAGAGAAGTATGGGGGGCGCGATCAAGTCTATACTGCTAGCGGCACAGGTATGAGCATTAATAATATTGGTCATTCTATTTTCCCCTCTCCCATCTGAGATCTTTATTTAAAGGATGTCCTGCATGTTCCTTCAGCAAACAAACATCTTGCCTCTGTTCACCGCTTAGCCCGTGATAATGATGCTTATTTTGAATTTCATCCTACTTTTTTCCGTATTAAGGATCGGGCAACGAAGAGAATTCTACATCGAGGAAGATGTGAAGGTGGCTTTTATCCCTTGGTGCCGAGCTCCCTAGATCATAGTTGGCATAAACAATCTTTTGTAATCACTAAGCCATCCACTGAGCGATGGCATAGCCGTCTAGGACATCCTACTTTTTCCATTGTGTCTCATGTTCTCAAAAATAATGATCTCCCCTTTATTAATGATGATTTTGTTGAATCTATTTGTGATCCTTGTCAATGTGCTAAAAGCCATCAGCTCCCCTACTCCAAGTCGCACAATATCTCCACTAATCCACTTGCTCTCATACATTCGGATGTCTGGGGCCCAGCACCAACATCAGTAGGAAGATATAATTACTATGTCAGCTTTATTGATGACTACAGCAAGTATACCTGGATATATCTTCTTCGCCAGAAGTCTAATGTCTTTGCTGTCTTTCATGAATTCTAGAAACTTGTAGAAAGGAAATTTAATCGAAAAATTCTATCTGTGCAAATTGACTGGGGGGAGAGTATGAGAAACTAAATTTCTTTTTCAAGCAGATAGGAATTACCCACTGATTTTCCTGTCCTTATGCTCATCAACAAAACGGCTTCGCGGAAAGAAAACATTGACACATAGTAGAGGTTGGCCTTGCTCTCCTTGCTAAAGCCTCTATGCCTTTAAAATTTTGGGATGAGGCTTTCCTCACAGCCACACGCCTTATCAATCTTATACCAAGCAAGGTTCTTAATTTCCATACCCCAACCGAGCTTCTCTTTCAAGAAAAACCCGACTATATGTCCCTTCGCGTTTTTGGTTGCGCCTATTGGCCTAATCTGCAGCCCTTCAACAATAAGAAGCTCGCTTTCCGATCCAAGCATTATGCTTTCCTTGGTTACAGCTCTCTTCATAAAGGCTTTAAGTGCTTAGATATCCCATCAGGGCGTGTGTATATCTCACGCGATGTTGTGTTTGATGAGGCCATCTTTCCCTTTGAGATGTTACATGAAAATGCGGGAGCTCGTCTTTGTCACGAAATCTTACTCCTTCCTGACCATCTTCACAACACCAATCAAGGGGGGGGGGAATAGTGATGTACCGATTATTACTAATGACCATAACCTTGTTGTTTCTCCCAGTCATGTGTTCGGTGTGCAGGAGTTAGATGGAGAACTCCTAGATGAATTAACAGCTCATAGCGGCCGGCAGCAGCAAAATATGCCATTTTTGGCTAACGACACGGCTGCTGAAAGTGAGGTGGATCGCCTAGTCGTATCTGGCGCTGACTCCCATGAGGATTCAGTGGCGACAGGGAGTAGCGTGCCAGCGCCAGCGCTAGGCGAGACTGCGCGGGACTCCCCTCCGTCGTGATGTACACGTGCCGGGTCGGAACTGGCTGGTCCAAGCGTGGGAGGCTCCAACTCCGTACGATCGCCTGCGGTAGAATCTGGATCGAATGCGAGCGGAAATTCTGTGACTGAGTCTGCACCCCCAGAAGCTGCTCGCCCAAACAGAAGGTCACAATCTGGGGTCTTCAAACCAAAGGTGTTCACTGATGGAACAATTCGGTACTCTAGCTACTGCTCTACAGGAGAGCCTGATGATCTAACTGAAACTCTATCTAATCCAAAGTGGACTCGTGCAATGGAAGAAGAAATAATGGCGTTACACAAAAACAGCACCTGGCATCTTGTTCCTCCAAGGCAAGGAATAAATTTAATTGATTGCAAATGGGTGTACAAATTAAAGAGGAAGTCTGACGGAAGCATTGATCGATACAAGGCTCGATTGGTCACAAAAGGCTTTAAGCAACGATATAGGATTGACTATGAAAACACCTTTATCCCTGTGGTTAAGATTGCTACAATAAGATTGGTATTGTCTATTGCAGTATCCAAGGGTTGGTGCTTGCGGCAATTAGATGTGCAGAACACATTTCTACACGGTGTTCTGGAAGAAGATGTTTATATGAAGCAACACTAGGATTTGTGGATCAATCAAATCCAAATTATATTTGTAAACTGGACAAGGCATTGTATGGATTGAAACAAGCTCCAAGAGCTTGGTACTCATGGCTGAGCACAAAATTGTGTGCTCTCAGTTTTCAACCGTCAAAGTTAGATACGTATCTCTTCATATATTCCAATGGAGATATCACTATATTCATGATCATTTATGTAGATGATATAATTGTTACAAGTTCCTCCACTCAAGCCGTGACTATTTTGCTTAACAAACTTCAAGAAGAGTTTGCCTTAAAAGATCTAGGAGATCTGAACTATTTCCTTGGCATAGAAGTGAAGAAGGTGAATGGCGGCTTGGAGCTTTCGCAGGGAAAGTATGCGTCTGATATCTTAACAAGGATTGGCATGCTGAAGTGCAAAAGTTCGCCTACTCCATTATTGGCAACAGAGAGATTATAAGGAGAAGATGGCGTGTTATTGTCACCAGAGGATAGGAAGAGATACAGGAGCATAGTAGGAGCTTTGCAGTATCTAACTCTTACCTAGCCTGATCTTGCATATTCAGTGAATAAAGTCTATCAGTATCTACATGCTCCAACAACAGCTCATTGGAGTGCAGTAAAAAGGATCTTGTGGTATATCATAGGAACCATAGATATTGGTTTAATTATCAGGTCGTCCAGTTCAACCTTGCTTAGTGCATTTTCATATGCAGATTGGGCGGGCTCGATTGATGACAGGAGATCTACAGGTGGTTTTGCAATATTTGTTGGGCCTAACTTGATATCGTGGAGTGCTAGAAAGCAATCTACTGTTTCAAGGTCGAGTACATAAGCTGAATATAAATCATTGGCAAATGCTATTGCCGAAATGATATGGGTTGAAGCGTTATTACAAGAACTTGGTGTGCAAAAAGATCAAATTCCGTGCTTATGGTGTGATAATCTTGGTGCTACTTATCTCTCAGCTAATCCAGTGTTTCATGCAAGGACAAAGCACATTAAGATTGACTTTCATTTTGTGAGAGAAAGGGTTACCAGGAAACAATTGCAAATTTGGTTTATTCCCTCTAGGGATCAATTGGCAGATGGGTTTACAAAACCATTGGCAACTCAGAAGTTCATAAGAGTTTCGAAACAATCTCAACCTTAGAAGCAAGATCAGATGAGATTGCGGGAGGCTGTTAGAATAGCAGATAGTTTCGGATCATGTAATGTAATGTGCACGGATTATATAACGTGCATATGTGCACCTGGAATAGGTGTTCATGATAGACTTGGACTCGGCTTAGAGATAGAGATAAACATGTATTAGAAACCGAGTGTCTTTGCTATACACGATGTAACCAACATGTACTCTTGATGAGGGATTCCCTTTATATAAACACGGAACCGATGGCAAGCCGGGTAAGGCAGCCACGTTTACCAACCTACCACTAATCTTTCAGACGGAACATGAAATTGCCCCGAACATCTAGGTAGTAGGATAGGCGAACACTTTCTATCAAGTGAGGCGTACGACGATAGAGGGAAAGGGGAGACGATGGCGTAAAGGAACTAAAGAGTGTACTAACAACAACGACACTGAAAAGCTTTAATCATTTAGGATATTATACCACGACACACATAAAGATAAGATGTATTCATCAAATGACAGCGGCGCGCAAGTGCGCGCCCCAACCACTAGTTCAGATATCCGAACGATGGCACGAAGCCATGAACGCACGATAGCAGAGTTGGGATCCTCACGTGCCGAGTCATGAGCTGAAGCACATCGAGGCCCAGAGTCCCATAGGCCAGTGGGCCAGAGGCACGACCGCACGGGCAGACGGTAGGCGAAGCAAAACCCCCGGGGCCCCGAGTGCATTCTGACGTCTGTGAAACGGACAAATCGTAGCAGTATCTGGCTCGGTTTCACCAGACCAGATCGGATCAGATACACGCCCGGCCCCGTTCAGTCAGATGGAACGTCCTGGCGTTCTCGGGGGGCCCGTGGCCGAAGCCTTCTTCTCACCAATCACCACCACCGAAACCGAAGAAGAAGCTACGGCGACAACACGATGGAACAGGCGGTGGTCGGTTGCTGTCCAGCCAGGACAGGGCTTCGACGTTCTTCCTCGCTACCCGCTCTCCCATTCGACCACTTCGATCGTGCGAGTTCGTCGAGACAGGTCGATCGCGGAGACAGGGCGAGGTATTTGCCCAGCGAGGCGCCAGTAGTGAGTGCCGGTGCGGGACACGGGACGCGACGAGTACAACCGCACGGATGGGTATCATGGATCACTCGCTCTCGGTGCCGGCCGCACCATACTCCATGCCACACCAACCAACGAAGAAGCCATCACCACCAGCGCAAAAAAACGACGAGCATTACCGTCGCCTCCTCCCGCCGCGCAACAAGTGGCCGGAGCCGGACTGACTGATCGATCGACACGCCGAGCTCGACCCGGTCCGTCATTCTAGATAACCCGCCAAGGCGCCAACTAACTTTTATCCCCCTCTTGTCATAGTTCTTTTCACAATTTCACAGAGCCTTTTGGCACGTTATATATAAATATAATATGTAAGTATATACTCGAATTCCTTGGCGAATGGCAATTAGATCGATTGATTGTTACATCTACTCCCACAAGTTGGCTCATAAACAAGATCAACCAACCTTAACAACGAATAAATCGATCCCCCCGCGATCTTCTTTATTCGCTCGCCAATGGGCATGCGCGTCGCTTTCCTCTCCCCCAATTCTAATTTGACCCTCCCAATTGGCCCCCCCGCGCTGCCCCCCTTGCGGCCTTGCCCCAACCAACCACCCCAACCCGGCCAGCTTTCCCTCCACGCCCACCACCCATTGGAAGGCTCGAGCCCGGGAAGCCAAACCGCCATCTTTCTCCCGAGAAAACTATCGGCGAGGCAACAACTCCCCCCAACTGACCCTAAAACTAGTCCCCGCAACTTGCTGAGGCCACAGTAAGGAATGGCAACTAGTGCCGCCTGCTTGTGCGTGTGCCGTGGCAAGTTGCGAGGAGGAGTGACCATGACCGCCACCACCCACTTGTTCGTCCCAGGTATATAACCGCCCGCCTCTCTCCTCCGGCTCTACCAGCTCTCTCTCTCTCCCGGTCTCGGCTCCCCTCTTGCGAATCTCCCGTGAGGAAAAATCAAGAACCTTGAGGTGGAGTAGGGGTACATAGAGGAGCAGGCAAGCAAGCAGCAGCAATGCCGTACACGGCTCCGAGGCCGTCGCCGCAGCAGCACAGCCGGATCACTGGCTGCGGCGGAGGAGGAGTGGGGAAGGCGGCGTCGCACGGGCCGTCGTGCGCGGCGGTTCCGGGGGAGGTGGCGCGGCACCACGAGCACGCGGCGCGCGCCGGGCAGTGCTGCTCGGCGGTGGTGCAGGCGATCGCGGCGCCCGTGGGGGCGGTCTGGTCGGTGGTGCGGCGCTTCGACCGGCCGCAGGCGTACAAGCACTTCATCCGGAGCTGCCGTCTCGTGGACGGCGACGGCGGCGCCGTGGGCTCCGTGCGGGAGGTGCGCGTCGTGTCAGGCCTCCCCGCCACCAGCAGCCGCGAGCGGCTCGAGATCCTCGACGACGAGCGCCGCGTGCTCAGCTTCCGGGTCGTCGGCGGGGAGCACCGACTCGCCAACTACCGGTCGGTCACCACCGTGCACGAGGCCGCCGCCGGCCACACCGTGGTGGTCGAGTCGTACGTCGTCGACGTGCCGCCCGGGAACACCGCGGACGAGACGCGCACGTTCGTGGACACCATCGTGCGCTGCAACCTCCAGTCGCTGGCGCGCACCGCCGAGCAGCTCGCTGCCGCCCTGGCGTAGCGATGCCCGTGTCAACGGCCGCCGGCCGGGGTCCGGCCTTTTTGCGGGACGTTGTTTCTTGACTTCTTCCTGCTCTTTTGCCCTATTGGGTTGGGGGAGATGGATCCATGGATTCGTTGTTCACCAGTTAGATTGATTTAGCTCGTGATTTGATTTTTTTTTCTTTTTGGGCGACACATAGTAAAAAAATCATTTGTGTGGCTGTTGCCTGATATTTGACACCTACCCACATACATGTACAACTTTTAGTTGTCTAGCTACTTCTTGACCTTAATGTTCAAAAAAACTTCTTGACCTAGGTAAATCAAATCATCGTACTCTTAATTTACCCCGTTCTATAAAGTAAAATCACTGCTTGGTGAGCATTGTCCTTAGTTGCATATGTGTAGCTGTTAGCTATTACTAGTTCCTGCAGTTGAATGCCAAATTTCTGCAGAGAAAGCTATTGAAATCTGAGGGGGAAATCCGGTAGGTGGTTCATAAGTGTTCATTCATGGGATGAATTAGATGCAGTTGCACAACACACAGCGGCACATGGACTAGAGCCGTGATGGAGTACCTCATGGGGCTTGATCAAGCATCCTAATCTCGGTTTATGTGTTGGGGAAGTACTAGCTAGAATTCATCATGAACTGCTTGTTAACATATCTACTCCATGTTGTGTACAAAGTTACACCACACACTGAACGAATCATGAATGGTTAAAACCCATCAATGGTGTCCCATTATATACATTCTACGACTCAGGGGGTGTTTGGATACGAGGTATTAGGAGGGTCACATCGGATGTTCGAACGCTAATTAGGAGGACTAAACATGAGCTAATTATAAAACTAATTGCAGAACCCCTATACTAATTCACGAGACGAATCTATTAAGCCTAATTAATCCATCATTAGCAAATGGTTACTGTAGCACCACATTGTCAAATCATGGACTAATTAGGCTTAATAGATTCGTCTCGCGAATTAGACTCTATCTGTGCAATTAGTTTTGTAATTAGACTATATTTAATACTTCTAATTAGTATCTAAACATCCGATGTGACAGATAGTAAAGTTTAGAAGTGTGTTGCCAGAGCCTCACACTCCCGGCACAACTTGAATTCCAGGCCCACCTCTCAAGAAAAATATCTATCAGCTCAAAATGTTGGCCTTGCCACTGCTGTTCTCTAATCCTCTGACTTTGCATTTCTTCCCCACAAGACATAATTTTTTGTCCATTGTTCTGACTTCTGAGAGATCTCAGGTGCCATGCCAGCCGTGTGCGTGCACGTCAAACAATCTTTAAAGATGCACATCTCTGTGTGCAGATGCGCAGTGCTGCTGCTCTCTATTCGCTGACTCCACGGTACTAGCATGTGTTTGCAGATCTATCGATGCCCTAGCCCTACCATTGGCTCAGCTCCTTCTCCAGCATCATTTTCAACATGCCCCCGACCCCTGATGAGCTGCTAATTCAAGAGAACTGGCCTGACTCTCAACGGTCGAAGCGAACTGCATGGCAGACACATATACTAACAGTAAACGGAGGCTTCCTCGTTCCTTCATCGATTCACGTACGCAGACAGCAACGTTGGCCGGAGCCAAAGGCCCGCGCAGTGTGTCAATGGGATTGTAATTGCAGTCCCGTACGAGGAATTCGGGAGGCGTGCCCGTGCCCTAGGATTCCCTGCAGGAGGATTTCACTGGCGATAGCCTGACACGGTGACACCACCCCGGCGCGCCCCAAAGCTTGGAGGAGCAACCGAGCAGAGTACAGTGCAGGTGGAGCTTGACCTGGTGCCAGCCGTGGATCTGAGCCCGCCATTAAAAATTTAGGCGAACACCCTGGCCGATATGGGAATCTACACGCGCACGTACGTGCGGGCGTACAACGCCCCCGCTCGCCTGTGTTTCCTGCAGCAGCTAGTTGGCCACAAGCCCACAAGCTAGAGTTGTTCTGGAGGCATTCATGGTGGTGTTGCTGTAGGAGAAACTGCACATTCACAAACCTAGCTACTCGATCACGTTGCATTGATATTCTTGGTCCTTGCTTCCCCGGTCTACTGTCTCCCGTGCGTAGCTCCTGCTAGGCTGCGCTGCTACAGACGGTCAACCGGTTTCTCTTGCCTATTTTTTACTGCACAAATGGCATTTTGATGTGTTAGCTACATGCATCGTGTAAATGCTTCTCTCTACGGTCTGCTGTTGGTAATTGACATAAGTACTATTGCAGATTTGCAGCTGGAATTGAGCGTTTCAAAAGATGATACAAGGGGTGTTTGCTTTTTTAGTCCGGATTAAAATTTATGTCACATCGAATATTCGGACGTTAATTAGGAGGATTAAACATGCTCTAATTATAAAACTAATTACATAGATGGAGGCTAATTCACGAGATGAATCTATTAAGCCTAATTAATCCATCATTAGCACATGTTTACTGTAGCACCATATTATCAAATCATGGACTAATTAGACTTAATAAATTCGTCTCGCAAATTAGTCTCCATCTGTGCAATTGATTTTATAATTAGTCTATGTTTAATACTTCTAATCAGTATCCAAACATTCGATGCAACAGTAATTTTAGGAGATCCTAAAAACCAAACAACCCCATATTCTCCTTTAGAATTGAGAGAGTAGATATTCTGGGCTCTTCTGGAGCAATGGGGCAAGGGCAATGATTGTATAATGCCATGCTGGTACTATGTATGACCTACTAAAACCCGCAGCTTGCAGGGCGGTCTGGTCTGCCAAGTTCGGTTTTTTTTTACACAAACAAAGGAGCGAGCTGAAGCACACTTGGCATAAATAAACAAACCGAAAGCTCCGCGACATGGCGCGAACGAATACATGTAAGCGGCTACTTGGCCAAGTTGGCGCAACCAGAGCCATCATTTGCCTGCCGCGCCCATCCAGCACGGTCAAGGAGAGCTGCTGCAGCTGCGGCCCTTTTCCCCCGACCCCGATTCGATTCGTTTCTTTTTCCTTATCATTTCAAAGCAGGTTGGTTGCATTGCGCCATCGCGTGTGCAACTCGGCGCGCAAGTTGGTTGGGGGCTTGGGGCAGGGCGGTGTGCTTATCTTGCACCGTGGTGAGAAGCCTCAAGCGGTCAAGCCTGCTTCAATTCGGGTGCGATCTGCCAAGGCTCCGAGTTGGCGAGAGTTGATTGGGCTCGGGCCATTTCCCATTTGCGACCGCTCCGGCTCGGCACTTCACTGCTATAGCTGCTGGCTGCTGCCCACGCCCCACTGTGCTTTGGTCAGTTGGTCTATTCCATCGGCGTTTCCGAACACTTCGACAGCGGCTCACTCGAGCGTGTCTTCTCCGATCATGGTCGAGTTGTCCCCTTGATTGAAACGGGTACGCTCGTTTACGAACTCACTGTAGAGTGTAGACTTTGGACTCACGCCATGACCCGCCGCCGTACGCAAATCAAGCTGTCCACTGTCCTCCCCCCCCCCCCCCCCCCCCCCCCCCCCCCCCCCCCCCCTCCTTTCGAAAGAGAGAATCTCAATCCCCCACAACTGACAAGTGACAACCCCACCGGCGCAAGCGCAACTTGCCAACTTGGGCCCCAGACGGTACGGTAGTACTCCCGAGCCATATCTTATCCGTACGGCATACGGACCCGACACTGGCGCATGCGTCACCGGTTCGGTTCCGTCGTAAGCCCTGGCCGGCTGACCCTGACAGCTCCGGCGGGGCGTGCCCCGCGTGCATCAGCGCTTCGGCAGGCAGGCTGACTACAAAAAGGCCCGTCGACTGCCGTGCCGACTACTAGCAGTAGCAGCTGGCTTGGCTGTCTGCTGCGTCCGGGCTCCAGCCACCAGCCCACCAGAGTCCGGTTCCAGGCCAACCCGGCGCCAGCGAGCACGCAGGCGGCTTCGTTTCCTTCCTCGTTCGGGTCGGGCGGGGAGCCGGGGAGGGACCCCGAATCCGAGGGAATCTGCCGTGCCCACTTGCCCGGACGGACCCTGCCGCGCGCCTGCGCCACGAGCGGCCGCAGAGCAAATCTCGTACGGCGGCGGGGGAGATTTCCTTCCCTCGGCGGTAGTATACGCCGCTCCAAACTTGGAAGGTCGCATGTGCGTCGACGACGGGCCGGCCGCATCCTATCTCCGCCGCGATTTTATACCACTAATCTGGTCGCCGCCTAGTTGCTTACCTGAAGATGTGAAACTCTCTCTGATTTGTTCTTGCTTGCCGGCGCGCTCGCTCGCTCACTACCATTTCCCACGTTGGCTCTTTAGCGTGTGTGCAGCAACAAGCACGGCAACACCACTTCATCTCTCCCTCCCTCCCTTTCTTTATTGGTGTTTAAACCCGGCAGCCTATTAAGGGGGTGCTCAAGGTAGTGTTTTAGTTAGTGGGGTTCATCAAGAGCAAGAACTTGAAGGTAAACGCAGACACACGATTTAAACAGGTTCGGGCTGCTAGATTGCATAATACCCTACGTCCCGTGTGTTGGTTGGATTGAATTGCTTTGGAGGGGTCCTGCCTCACCTTATATTGCTGGGGGCAAGGTTACAGGTCGGTAGGTCACAACAATACTAGTCAGATACGACTAGAGGAGTTCTACTCTTACTATATAACGTGTACTTTCTTAATTCTCGACTAATTCTCGACTAGTTCTTGTCTTTTCATGTAGACTACGCCGTCCTGCGTCATGGTCTTCATGTCAGATATGTCTCGGTGTCCAGCCTGATATTTAGGACTGTCCAAACCTTCTGGTGGGTCCATAGATGTATGTACGACAAGCTCTCAAGTACTTTTTAATCAAATGCAGCAGTTCCGAGTACTTTTGTAGACTTCACCGACTAGTTTTGGTGCTCTTCAAGTACTTGATCTGGTTGAATCTTCAAAGGTACCTGAAAACTGCCATGCGGTTAGAATGTACTCAAGTCTCATTTAACTTAGTCTCGCATCCTTCGTCCTTGAATTTTATATGGAAGTGTGACGAAAGTCGCACTCAATATGGACTACCTTCTAAGCCTTAGGTTGAATCGAAGAATCGAGCTGAGGGTCAATCTGTAATTTGCATCACTTTCCCCTTAAGACCTAGAGAAAAAACTTTTTTATCAATGGACACGTGGCACACAGCCCGCGAGCCTTTAGCCGACTAGTTTGGTGATTATATGGGTCAATATTTGGTTAACGTGGCCATCTCTAGGAAGAGATCTTATCTCCTCCTAAAATAGAGGTGCTGCGTCTAAAGCGGGCGAAGGCGAGAAGAAGAAGAGGTATGACAAGATGAAAGAGCCACAGTTGCCGGTGCCCAAATATGGGACAACTAGTCAGACCGCGCCGCTAAATCCCGTTTGTGCCTAGAAACGACCAACTTTGAAAGAGGAGGAAATCAAGGCGCTCGTAGCTGCCAAGTTACTCCAAGATCAGAGCTTCCTCAACTGGAGATCTGCTTACGGCAACGCCTGCCTGTTGGACACTTATCCCAATGAAACGGTAATTTTTGCCCACTTCATTGAGCGAGGTCTTGCATTGCCGGCATCAGATTTCTTCCAAGTTTATTGGATTACTATAAAATGGAGTTGGTGCATCTAAACCCCAATGGGATCCTCCATACTGCAATCTCTATTCATTTTTGTGAAGTATTTCTAGGGATCAGGCTGCATTTCCAATTGTTTCGGAAGTTCTTCCATGTCAAGCCGTAGCCGTCGAAAGATCACACACTCCTGGTTGGAGGCGCTGGGATTCAGATGCGGAAGAGAGCCGACACCTAGTACTTGGATTAGGATTTAATAGCTCTAATGCCAGATGGAAGGAAAAGTGGTGCTACATTGGCAAACACGATCCGAAACTACTCAAGCTGTTAGGACATCGCCCCTCATGGAACAACCGTTGGCTAGATGAACCAAAACATGGAGATTGCCTCCAACTACCTGAGCTGATGGGTAGAATAGCCCAGTTGAAACAAGAGGGCGAATCGGAGTAGTGTTCAGCTTTATGAAGCGATGCATCAAGCCCCTGCAGCAGAGGTGCCACTGTGACTACCAATGTACTGGTCTGGACGATCCCTCCAGATTCCCTCCGGAAGAGATTAGCACTGATGAAGTCATGGCGAGGTCCAAACAAATGTTCAAGAATGTGAGCAAGATCCCCACTATTGTGCGGGAATTCAGTGTCGCCAATCTGCCAAAGCCTGTAAGTACCCATGGCCGTAGTCCCCGAGTACTTATTTGAAACTGTTGGGTTTGCTAACTTGTCTTTCTTTGCAGGAATATATTGATTTGTATTTCTCTGCTCCTCCTCCTCCCTGATAGTGCATCTAGGTCCCTAAGTGGGTTTTGGTGAATTGATGACAAAACGATTAAACGACTAACTTGTTTGCTTAAGATTGTAAGCAGGGTTTTATTCTCATATTTATGATATGATATTGTCTCTTAAGTTAAATGTGTATTATATGGCTCACAATAAAGAATAGCAAGCAAGTGTATGATCTCGTGATAAAATTGTATGATCAATGACAAGCAAGGGTGAAGTAAAACTTGGGGATATACTTGATGGTTGATCTATAAGTCTCCAAATCATATGATAGCTTGATTAACAAGTAAAGGGATCATTAAGAAAAGAATAGCGATATTCACAAATGGATGTTGCAAGACTTCATGTGTATATGATAAAAAGACATGAGCTTATGTGCTACATATTGGTCTTGTTAGTGGAAGCTTGAAATTCATGAGATATTCTTTATCAATCAGGAACAAGCATTCGAAGAGGATTTCAAATGGGATTTCATTGTTGATGTCAAAGCAAAGCTAAACTCAAAGTGGCAAGAATAGGTGAAGAAATCAAGCGAGATACTAGAGTGAGGGACTAAGCAAACTTTGGACAAGTGATGGCTTGGACCATGTGCGTTTTGCTAAGGTGAAGTGGCTAGTATCCGGGGGTTTCGAAGTATCATATCTAAGCCTTACCGAGGGAAGCAATGCAATGCATTCAATCTAGTGTGATTGATAAAATGAGTGACTTAAGGATTTAAGTATATCTTATCATGAACAAGAGAGAATCTTCAGTCACTAGCTCAAGATGATAGCTATGTTGAGAGCCCTCAAATGACCATTGATCAAAATATGGCATGGATGAAGACTTACAAGCTCAAGTGGATGATATAATGTTTATATTTATTCTTAAGTATTAGTATGCCGTACTATCGAGAGGGATGCAACCTTAGCTAATTGACAACACCAAAAATGCTCCTAGTTGACCGATGTGAGATTGACCTTGAAAAACTCTTGAGTGAGCTAATTGTCCCAGCTCAACTAACAATGGCTGTTTCAACCAGTAGGTGAACCGTAAGTGAGTGTTTGAGAGTTTTGGGGCTAACTCAGCCAAACCGGTCTAATTGGTTTGGTAGATCGGTCTGAGGTTCAGTGAGCAAACAACTAACTCAGCCAAACCGGTCAGACTGACCTGTTTGGCAGACCGGTCTGACCGATCTGAGGGCAACGACTAGTTTTTCAAACTAGACCGGTCTAGCAACCGGTCTGACCGGTTTGAGCAGCTCCAACGGCTAGTTTCTTGTTTGTGAGCATTAGTGAGTTGAAAAGAGCAATCCATCGCTTGAGCACTTGTGGTTCACGTTGAGAAAGCCTTTGAAGCATTTGTTACTCTTGGTGGTGTGTCTCCTAGACAGCTAGGTGTCGCCAGTTAGCTCCCAAGGTGTGGTGAGCAGCGTCAAGTTTGTGAGAGCTGCGATCTTGCCTCCGCAAGGAAAAAGATCAACTAGTGGAGATGAAAAAAGTGGTTGAAAGAGATCCAGCTTGTTGGAAGGAAGTTGAAATAGACTCATATTCCAATAGGCTCCTCAACGAAGACATATGATTCATTGTGGTGAACCTGAACTTCAGATAAACAATTCCTCAAGTCTTCATTTTAGTTTGCCTCATTTGATTGAATTCTAGCAACTTATTTGTGCTTCCGCTTCAATCTATTTGAGTGTGCTTATCTTGTGTCCAGGGACTATTTTTTCCTATTGGAAATAATCTACGGAAGCCAATCTCCAAGTTTAGTTGGTGCTAGAAGTTAAGGAGGAACTCGAGCAGCACTTGTGTGTCACTCTACCTGGACTGGTTTGACTGGTCTGGTGAGTTGGTCTGACCGGTTTGACCTAGGCAGTGTTGCTGAGTGGGTTGAAGTTTTATAAATTGATCACCTTGCCTATTCACCCACCCTCTAGGCGACATCTCAGTCCTTTCAATTGGTATCAGATCTTGGACTCACATTCAAGTTTAACTGCCGTGAGAAAATATGTCGACAACATGTGAGATATCATGTGAACCACTCGCTTACGATGCATTTGGGACCATGGGTCCATCTGTTGAGCAAATTTTAGTTGCTAGCATTCTTCCTCCGAATTTTGACTTTGACCATATTAATTGGTCCAATATCACTCAAGAGGCAAAGAAGTCTTGCCACGAAGAGGGTATGCTATGGGTGCAATGAGAGGGGACATATTGGTGCTATATGTCCTAGGGCTATAGGTGAGGGTGGCTCTAACCTAGACCGGTCAGACTGGTTCTGGCCAAGACAGTCTCTCCTCACTGCAGCAAGAAGAATGAAGTCACCTCTTCAACCAACATGCCCAGAAGCAAGCATAGGCAAGAAAAGCAAGAAGATAAAGTGTCAAGCAAAAACAAAAACCGTATTTGCTACACTTGCTGACAAAAGGGTCACATGGGTAAGGATTGTCCAAATGGTAACACTCTCAAGTCAAAGCTTGTCCATTATGATTTCAGTAAACTTAGGAATGACAAAGTTGGTACTTGTGCTATAAGAGTGATTGGTTCACCTTGAACTAGCATAAGGGCCATTTGGGTTCCTAAGCATCTTGTGGCTAACCTTCATGGACCTAATAAAGTTTGGATACCAAAGAATGCTTGCTAAGCTTGCAGGATCGTCAGGATACATTAGACACTTGGCTAAAATAAAAGAAATAAAAATGGATCTAATAGCCAAGTGAAAAGCTATGATGTTAAATTCACATAACCAATGTCATCTTGGTAACTAGTACTTAATGTCATGTCTTAATCACTCTCAACTTCTTGTGAACATTTGTGTGTTACAACTTACAAGCATTGAGCTTGTGAAATTCATGAAAGTGACTTTGAAACATTTTTAAAATTTATTCTCTCATACCATATGATGCTTTTAATGGCTCTTTGGGAGAGCATATATCTTGTTCTCATGTAGAAATCTATACAATGACAGGTTCATTAATTCTTGGAGCAAGACATAATCAAGGTCATCAGACTGGCCAGCCCCTGGCTAGGCTGGCCTGACTGGTTTGCCTAACTGGTCTGACTGGTCAGCCTTGAGCAGAGAAAACTAAGCTACTGGAATTTCTGACACAAGGCCGGAACTTTCGATAACCACTAGAAGTTTCAACAAACTTCCGACAGAGGACGCTCAGGAGATTGGATTTATTTTCGACGAAACTTCCGACACTCCATCAGAATGTTAGATGACCACCGGAAGTTTCAGCAAACTTCCGACAGAGGGTGCTCAGGAGGTTGGATTTATTTTCATAGGAACTTTCGACTCGCTATAGGATCTTCCAACAGACTGCTCAAACCCCATCTTTGGTTATGATGACCTTGCATCGATGGTAATAAGATCTTTGGCACACTTTCAATTGACAAAATTACCTATGTGCCTTGACCAAGATTGTGAATAATCTCCTCTATGTCCGTCAATAGATAATGTGCAATAATTAATAAATTCAAATATCTCTTGCACTAATTGAGGGGGAGCTTATTCCAATTCTTGTGTCACTTGTGAGACTAACAATTTCTTCTAGTGATCTTGTAGTCTCGTATACTTGTGCACTTTATGCTATCTCACATTTTCATGCTATGGCTATGAAAAATCCAATAAGAGCTAGTATCATGGTTAAAATAAAATATGCACAAGAATGGATGGCTCAAGCAAAAGGTATGCTCTCATGTACTCTTATTTCTACCTTTACGTATGTAGGCGTTATTCTCATGCTATTGTGTGCACTTGCATGTAATCACTTCAAGTTATCGTTGACGTACCTCTTTTAGATATTTAGTTGATACCTTCCTTAAAATGGACCCTGTGTCATGTGTTCTCATCTTGTATATGGTATGAGCTAAATATACTAAATTGATCGTTGACTTGAATTGATTGCATGCTCTTTCTAGCATAGGAGAGAATTTTGAAAAACTTAACTAGCATGTATAGGAAGTGTGCTTATTTGAAAATAAGTGTGCTTATTTGAAAATATTTGGCTTTTGTTCTTTGTGACCTAATTGACCCACTTGTGACTATTGTTCACTTTGATTGATTGATTGATGGCTAGTCATAAGAGGTGAAATTTTATCAAGTCCATAAATCCTTGTCTATCTCTCACATCTCTCTTGGAAGAATCAAGAAGTAATGGTTTATTTGGATTATTTAAAATTCTTCTAAGACATGTTTACTTTGGATCAATATCTATCTAAAATCTTATATCCAGTCTTGTGAGAAAGTGTGGGACCAAATCTCTCAAATTCAACCTTTCTCTAGTTTCCTGCTGGAAATCGATCTGACCGGTTCCCCTGACCGGTTGACCCCAGGAGTTACCACTTTTATCTCTCCAGAGTTTTAACTACATAACCTTATCCTCCCATACCCTTTCACCACCGACACCTTCTCCTTTCACCCGTGCCATCTGTCCCGTGCGCCCCTACATCGGCCTCACTCTCCCCTTGGTGGTTTGAAGATTCAACCAAGGAATTGCTTGCCCCTTTGAAAGATTCAAGCCTCCTATGGTGGCCTAACCGGTTCCCCAACTGGTTATTTGGATTTCTCTTGATTTCTTCTCTCCAAAGGTATTCAAATCTTGTTCTTTTCTGATCTATCAAATCCATGAGTAGATTTGAAATTCCTTTGGTGAATCATTCCCTGGCAACCCTTAGAAGCTATTCCTAGAGTATCACTCAATTCCATTGGCTACATTATTGGGATTCACTATTTAGGGTTGGACTGCCTGGACCGGTTTGACCGGTTTGCACGGTCAAACCCTAAACTGTGTTTTTCTTGTGTACGTACAACTTATCTACATAGGAATACCTCTAGAATCTAAATTTATATATCCTATTTGATCTGGCTGCTAGGATTGGTGTCTAGAACTATTGGTCCATTTCTGGGTGCAACCAGTCAGACCGGTTGCTCAAGCCGGTCTGACCGGTTTGGCCCAAAAATGCCCTAATTGTTCTAATTCATGTTTCTTTCATCTCTTTATCCATCCAATTTTTATATAGGTGTCTTATGCACTCTTTGTCATATATTAGTGACCTAGGATCAGCAGCTATGCCTAAGGGACCTCATGCCGAAAGGGTCAAAAAGAGAAGAGAAGAGGAGTCGGTCATCCAAGGAAGCAGTTCTAGCAAACCTACCAAGGTTTATAGCAGATCCTTAAGAACGAGAGGATAGAAAAGGGCTCCTTTTGATGATGAGA
Organism: Setaria viridis; assembly: GCF_005286985.2. Taxonomy (NCBI): domain Eukaryota; kingdom Viridiplantae; phylum Streptophyta; class Magnoliopsida; order Poales; family Poaceae; genus Setaria; species Setaria viridis. The sequence goes on from NC_048265.2 coordinate 15,748,754, forward strand.
TTGAGGAAGTTGAGGAAAGTGAGAGAGAAACCAGCAGTGATGATAGTGAGGAAGATGAATATATTGTCAAGCACCGCAATGGCAGGGAGCTAGCTAGCGGTGATGAGGGAGATGGTGATGGTGATGATGGTGATAATGGGAATGATGATGATGATGATGGAGAGGATGATGATGATGAGGGAAGCGATGATAAGGATGTGGGTGACATAGCTATGCCCACTATTCGTAGACCAACATATCCCATTCATAGAGGACCTATGAATTACTTTGGGGATGGGATGACTGAGACAGTGAAGAAGTTGAGGAGTGAGGATCCATACAGTGGTCCTAAGAGCGCTCAAGAATACAGATTTTGAACTACTTTTCAGCAGGATTTCTATACCACTATCATTCTAAAAAAGTCCAAAATCACACATGAGGCACAATAGGTGGATTGGGATTATATGAGCAAGAAAAATGATCCAATCTTCAATGAAATCTTAGAAGCTTGTGCAAACAAAAGAATCAAACATCTCATGGGTTTTAAGCATAGTTGGAACAAGGAGATCATTGCACTGTTTTATGCCACTGTTTACTTTGGATATGTTGCAAATGAGAGGGCTATGTTTTGGATGACAGAGGATGAGAAGCACCATATCACTTATCCCACTTTTGCATCATTGTTCAGAGTTGGAGATGATGATGCTCATCCTAAGATCCATGATGAAGGTGTTCTTGAGACATCAAAGATGCACTTTATGTATCCCAAGAACAAAAGAGGACATTGGGGGAAGACAAAGAGCATCTACACCTATTATGCTATCCTAAACTGACTGTTTAGAAAGACCCTCACTCTTAGAGATGGAAATCCCTCCGATGTGATTGTCTTCCAAAGGAACTTGATGGCAGCTTTGAAATCGGGTGAGCCTCAATTTAGTGTGCGTGAGTTTATTTGGCAAGAAATCAAGACTTTATCAGAAAATCCTCAGAAGATTTGCAGCTATAGTCCCTACATTATGTATATGATTGAGAAAGTGACAAAGGCAAAATTTCCTAGGGATGTGAAGCACAAGCCATTAAAACCTCCTGTGAGCAAAACTCCTAGAATTCCATCTCCTCCAGCAGAAATAGAACCTGAACAGCAAGAAATAGGTCCTTCATGACTCTGCGTAGATTGAAACTATCTATCGCAAAGTGCTTGTGGTATGAGTGCCATGGGCACTGTTTCTTCAGGAGCTCATTGATCGAGGGCCTGTCTTGGTTCTCGCCGCCACCTTTCTTGTACGACTGCGAGATTGCCGCGACAGTGTTGTCTGGCTTGCGCTTGCAGTGCTGACTTCTTGAGTAGTTATTTCGGTTGTCATTGTTGGAGCGATCGTTGCGATTCTTGTCATTGCGTTGGCCATTGTTCTAATTGCTGTTGTTCTGGCCCTTTTTGCGATTGGACTCAAACCTTTCAATCTCCTTATCTTGTTCATCTACCCATGCTTGTGCCATAATCTTGAGAGATTTGACATCAGTGAGGCATCTTCTGCTGAAGTCTTCAAACATCCGGCAGTTGCGGAGGTCGTTCTAGAAGCAGTCAATGACGTCGCGCTTTGTGATATCCATGATTGTGTCCTTCTTGTCGAAAAAGCAACATAAGTAGCTCCGCAAGTGTCGTACATACATCTATGAGCCCACCAAAAGGTTTGGACAATCCTAAATATGGGGCTGGACATCGAGACGTATGTGATATGGAGACCATGGTGCTGGACAGCATAGTCTATATGGCAAGATAGGAACTAGTCGAGGATTAGGAAAAGTACTTATAAAAATAAGAGTAGAACTCATCTAGTCGAATCCGACTAGGATTCTTGTAACCAACCGACCTGTAACCCTACTCCTGGCAATATAAAGAGAGGCATGGAGCCCCTCCAAAGCAATTCAATCCAACCAACACATAGGACGTAGGGTATTACGCTATTCAGCGGCCCAAACCTATTTAAATCGTGTGTCTGCGTTTACCTTTGAGTTTCTGATCTTGACAAGCCACACTAACCAAAACACTACCTCGAGCACCCCCCTCGGTAGGTTGCCGGGTCTAAACACCGACAACTGGCGCGCCAGGTAGGGGGACTCGTCGAGAATCTGCTAGCGAAATCGATGGAACAAGTCATCATCAAGCCAATCATCACGTTCAAAGGAAGCGCAATGTTCATCTTCGGCTCCTAGGTTTGCATCACAGACGGCATTGGAAACTTCCATCGCCACATTGCGTCAAACACGGAGAAGAAGCAACAAATCATGAAGCTCCAGCGCCAAGCTCTCAACGATCTCGTCGATAATTTTGGCGAATTTTCTATTTCTGACCTAGTTAGAGGCTAGGGGGATGAGTCCGAGTACAACTCGACTTTTTCCACCAAATGGATTAACCTGCACGAGCTGGCACATAAGCCATCGTGCAAATCGGATTGCCACCAGAGTTGATTCCTGTTCGAACTCTGCAATGCAACCACTATCTAGATCACAATCGATACAGATGCAATCGAGGACCTCGACTACTACTCGGACCCAGACGAGGAAACTCCTTTATCAGGTCCACAGCAGGGCCTGGTAATCACATCAACCCTCCAAGACAGATTCGTCTACGGGCCCAACATGAAGCCACCTGTCGGTGTTTTAACCCGGTAACATACGAAGGCAGTACCCGAGGTAGAGTTTTGGTTAGTGGGTGTTGCCGAAATCAGGAGCTCGATGGTGTACGTAGGCACGCGATTTAGAAAGGTTCGGGCCGCTAGATCGCGTAATAGCCTACAGCCTGTGTGTGTTTGCTTGTATTGGATTGAACTTGTTTTGAGGGGGTCCCTGCCCACCCTTATATGCTGGGGGAGCAGAGTTACTGTCGGTGTTTTATACCCGGCAACCTACCAAGGGAGTACCCAAGGTAGAGTTTTGGTTGGTGCGTGTCGCCGAAATCAGGAGCTCGATGGCGTATGTAGGCACGCGATTTAGATAGGTTCGGGCCGCTAGATTGCGTAATACCCTACGTCCTATATGTTGTTTGCTTGTATTGGATTGAACTTATTTGGAGGGGGTCCCTGTCGACCCTTATATTTTGGGGGAGTAGGGTTACAGGGTAGTTGTTTTATAAGAGTACTAGTCGGATACGAGTACAGAGTTCTACTCTAATTCGGAAGAGTAGTTTTCTTGTCTATGACTAGTCTCCTGGTAGTTCATGTGGACCAGGTCACCCGATACCGTAGTCTCCATATCCTGATATATCTCGGTGTACTTCTCCTCGTACGAATCTGTACAAACCTTCTGGTGGGTTCATGCATGTATGCCCGACAAGCTCCCGAGTACTTTGTAGTCAAATGTAACAGCCTCGGGTACTTCTGCAGACGTCGCTCGACTTAGTTTCTACTGCTCTTTGAGTACTTTGGTTGTGGCCAAGTCTTCGAGTACTTGAGTGCTATCATGCGGCTGGAAGGTACTCTAGCCTCATTTGACATTGTTTCTGTCTTCAAACCTTTATATGGGAGTGCGATAAAAATCGCACTCCATATGGAGTAGCTCCCGAGCCTTAGGTTGAATCAAAGAATCAGGCTGAGGGTCAATCATCATTTGTTCCATCTTCATCTTGATCTTTAGAGAAAAAGAAATTTTTATCCAACGGGCATGGTATACGCAGCCCCTGAGCCGTTATCCGACTAGTTTCGGGAGGTATAAGGGTCTTTTAATTTGTTACTGTGACCTTTCAAATTTTGCTAGTTTGGAAAAAACTTGTCTTGCGTGGATAACGCCGTAATTGCCGCTGATTAGTGAAAAAATCAGGCTGTTATCCTGGAGATTCTACCGCGGTTATAAAAGTTACGAGGGAGTTACCCCTACCCTTTACGCTACCATTTTGCATCTGTCATTTGGCTGAAAAAACCCTAGCTGTTAGCGTCGCCGTGATCTCTTCTTAAACCGCTAGTGCCGCCGCACATTCCGTCACCTGCGATGCCTCCTCGAAGCGCTCGAGTGCATGCGAGTGAAGACCAAGGCAACAATCAGGATGGGGAGGAAGGTTGAAGGTCCGAAGAAGGGGTCTAAGGAAGATGCTAAGAAGGCGCCCAAGGAGGGTTCCCAGAGGGGAACTTCCAGGAAGGGGAAGGAGCCCGAACTACCGGCGCCGAAGTGTAGGGAGACCAACTAGACTGCGCCGCCCAATCAGGCGATGGCCTGGAAGCGATCCACCATGAAGGATGCAGAGATCCAAGAGCTGGTGGACACCGAGCTGCTACAGGAGCGGGCGGTCGTGGGCTGGAGATCCTCTGATGGCAATGCTTGGATGTTTGAAGTGCGCCCCAATGAGACGGTAATATTTGCTCGGTTTGTGGAGCGTGGGCTTGCTCTTCCGACTTCTGACTTCTTCCCGGGCATCTTGGAGTACTATTCATTGCAACTCGTCCATCTCAATCCCAATAGCATCTTGCATATCTCCATCTTTGTTCACTTGTGCGAATCATTTTTGGGGATTTTGCCTCATTTCAGTCTTTTCCATAAGATTTTCCCTCTAAAGCCGTAGCCTTGTCGGGAGAATATGCAGGTTATTGGAGGTGCCAACTTCTAGATCCGTAAGCAGTACTCGGATCTGTATTTGGAGTATGAGCTGGTGGAATCTCATGGCAGTTGAAAGGAGAAGTGGTTTTATATTGAAGATCACAGGCCGTCTCTGCCCAAGATTATGGGACATCGTCCAAAGTACAGCAGCCGATGGCTTGATGAACCAACAACTGATGAAAGTATTCAAGTACCCAATCTGTTGACCAAGATTGCTGCATTAAAGAAGCAGGGTTTGACAAGAGTAGTTGTAGCTGCTAGCTTTCTAAAAAGACGGCTGCAACCATTGCAGTTTCGGCAAACTCCTGCATACAAGTACTCTGGGCTTGACGGTCCCTTGTGGATGTCGCCTGATGATATCTCCGATGAAGAGGTTGAATCCCAACTGCGTCGGATGTCCAAGGAACTTGAGGGTGAACCTGGAGCGGTTGAAGAGTTCGACAGCCGGAACAAGCCGAATGAAGTAAGGATTTATCGTTGTTGTGCTTCGAGTTCTTGTATTGTTTTGATCTGTTGTTTTCCGACTTGTTTCTTCTTGTGCAGGCAGATGTACTCATGTATTATTCACCTCCTCCCCCCCTGGTGCGGATGTCGCAAAGAACACAATGCAAGTGTATTCACTGCAATTGCCTGGGGTTTACTCAGAAGAGGAAGAGGAGGAGGGGGAGGATGAAGAGACCGATCCCATTGACAGCTCTGATTCTGACGGTGAGGGTTTCTTTTTATTGCAGCCACGCGTCTCGAAACAAAATAAGTCGACATCTATCATGTCGAGACATCATGCCGATGACGACGTGGATGTTGATTTGGCGCTGCCTCCAAAGAAGCAGCGAACTGCTGTGCTCAAGAGGGGTACTAGGTGCGATCTTTGCATTCATGATGCACCCCCGCCAGTAATAACTTTTGCGGAAGGGCAAGGCCTTGAGGTGCGAGTACTCTTGTACTTGTTGTATGTAGTTTTGACTACTTATCTTTAAGTTCTTTCTTCTGCAAACTACTAGCGAAGTAGAAGAAACCGTAGAGGTAGCTCCTGATGAGGTTGTTGATGCCGCGGAGACGGCTACCAATAATGCCGGCGAAGTTGCAGAGACAGCTGCCGACATTAGGACTGATGCGGTGGATACGGCCGCCAGTGATATGACCATGGCTCCGGAGGTAACTACTCCACACGTGACCTTGGAGGCGGCAGTGACTGCTGGCGGTGTAGCCGGATCAACGGAGACGGACAAGAGTGAAGCGGTCAAGACGCCGGAGGCTGTGTTTGATGCTACTCTATCCGAAATTTCCAGCGACAGAGAATGCATGGACACCAGTGGCAATCGCGTGGCTGCCGCTGCCCAAGTACTTGCTACGGGTATTGGCGACAACCCTGGAGCTCCACGGCCTGCCCCATCAAGTATGCCAATTCCGAGTACCTTGCCAATGCGCTTGGTGAGGAAAACTCCTCTAGTGCCTCGTTGGTCGACCAGGTGAGTACCCTGCACTATGATTGAGTACTGAAAGTGTATCTGTTGACGTCAGATTTTGACACGTGTATAAAATCAGCGTCAAAGAAGGAGAAAGGTGGCCAGTGCGGCGGCTAGAAGCTACAGTTGGGAATCGGCCGATTAAGCTACAGTGTTTCGGCCGACTGGCAGAGGGAGTTGATAAAGGCTGGCCGATTGGGAGTCGGGATGGTTTGGCCGGTATGGGCCTAAGGTGGGCCAAGATGAAGATTAGCTGAAGATGGAGATTGGTCCATGGGAAAATAATAACCAACTCGGATACGAGTTGTGTTTGTAAATATTTATTATCGTTTTAAATTTAAGATAGATCCTAGTCGGTTAGGAAATCAGGTTTGGCAGGGTATAAATAGCTGCCTCGTGAGGCTTGTAAACAACAACATCAATCAATACAACAAATCTACTTTTTTCTCGTACTTTACTTTCAAGTTGACGACTTCGTCAAAACCTTTTTCTTTCACGAGTTTGTACGGATTGGTAGGGCTGCATCGACATGATCTCCGGCCGATTCTATAAGTTCCGCCTATCGAGTAATATCTAAGCTTTAACTTCAGGCGCATCGCTGTTGTTTCATTTAGAGTTATTCACCAGATATCGATATCAACTAGAATCATAGGTTTTACCTGTTATTTTAGTTCTTATCACCAGGTATCTAGCTTGAAGTACGAACTGTCGGCTCTTATTATTTTTATCCTTCATTATCACATAGCCAATTAGATCTACACCAAGTGTTGCTTTTGTAGTGTTGTTTAGGTTGCTCTAGTAGTTTTCCTTACAATTGCTACGTGAGAGTCGGTTGTTTTATAGCCGGTCATCTCTACAGTAAATGGGCCGATTCGCTGATACGCTTTTCAAGATAGATCGGAACTTTAGCCGATCAAAACCCCTAAAATTTAATATTCTTCTTTTCTTATTAATCAACAGGTCAGATTGACTGGCTCACCGCGCGAACCGCTCCAGGGTGATAACCCAAATAGGAGCTAAGCAGATTCTCCCGGCTCGTGTGTCCGACGCTGAGGGTCATCGGTCGATTTTCAGCACCAACAGTATCAAGTAGTTGCTCTACTCAACTGCGAACCCAGCCCCCGTGCCTATCATCAAATTAGAGGAGAACTTAGCTCTGGTGGTGGGGGAAGATGCTACATCATTGGCGGCGGCGTTGCTGCAAGACGTGATTGGTTCTCTCCAGGATGTAGCACCAGCAGCTCCCAGACAACTGCCCCCGGACCGCTACCTGAGGCTGTATTAGTTGAAGATCCATCTGCGACGGATGTCTTGGGCGCCGTTCCTCTCAACTCTGTGGATACCGAAACCCCCAAGCTCGAGGCCGGGCGTGCCCTTGGATCTGTTGCGGCGGCTGCACGGATGTCCTCAGTGGCAGGGCCATCATTTAGTCAGGAACTAGACTTGGTGGCCGGCGCAAAGACTAGTTCAACGGCTGAGCATTTGTTGCCGCGGAGGTAAATCGAGGCTTTTGAGAGCCTCCTGTTGGAGCCGCATGCCATATCCTCCATCTTGGAGATGAACCAGCATGTCGTGGCGTATACTAAGGTGAGTTTAGCTCTTGTAATCTTCTTGCTCGATTTGAGTGACTAGTTTTTCATTGGGAGTGCTGATGTTTCTATAATCAAGATCTGTTTGAGAAGTCTCTCCAAAATGTCCAACTTCTGCGGGAGCAAAGTGAGGTTGCGCGTCGTGTTGAGCTCTTGGAGAAGGAAATTAGCATGGAGCGTCGGCGGACTGCCCAGTTTCTAGAGCAATATGATAGCGCTGTTGCGTCATTCCAGGTGGAACGGCGGGAATTTGAAGGTGAAAAGAGCTGCATTGTTGCGCGCAACAAGCCCTTGCACCATAAAATTGAGGGTGAGTACTCATGCATGCAGTCTTTGAGTTGTCTGTTGTATGTAGTTTGTCTTCTGACTACCCGTTGCTATTTTGTAGAGTTGGGAAGCTAGGAGATATTGTTGAAGAACACAATCACTGACTAGAAGAATGCCTTTAGTAGGTTGACGGATGAGCATGAAGAGCTCAAAAGCCGATTGGAGAAAACAGAGCACGCTCTGGAGAAGGAGTATAAGATGCGCCAAGACGGTGATGTTGGCCTGGTTGGGGCTATGACTACTCTCAAGGTGCAACAAGAGCTTCTCCAGGGGTGGTCTGATGCAGCGCGACCTCTGGCTAACATGGTAGAGCACCCTGAAGAAGGAGTAGAGCCTCATCCCTTGCTCGAGAGGGTCAAGGATGCGCCGACAAAGATTAATAGCCTAGTCCAAGGCATGGCCAAGTTGATGTCCAAGCAGTTGCTGGGATTTGTCAAGTCATTCTATCCCAAGGCTGACCTGTCTCTAGTAGCGGAGGGTGTTGCTGCGGATTGCTCGGATGAAACTTATTAGCAATACTTGGAAGAATTGGACCCTATAGCTGAGGAAGTAGCCAAATTCATCAATCTGCAGTAGTCTTCTGGGTTCATATTTGGTTGTAACTATTCCTGAACTTTGTATCTTTGAACAATGATCTTTTGGAGGAACTGAAATATTGTATTGCAGTTTCCGACTAGTGCAGTCGTGATGATCCTTAGTACTTTGTTGAGCATTTATTTATTGTTGACTTGAGTTGTGATCTCGGCTGATGAGTAGTCTGTAGCAGTTTACTACTCGTAGTCTTGCAGTGAAGTAGTCATCCCTTTTTCTCTGCATTATTGCGAGTGTACCCGAAAGGACGCACAAGAATATTGTGCCTTTGTCCTTTGTGTCT